>NC_056661.1:101463211-101769322 GCF_018350195.1 Panthera tigris
AAGTTTCCATTCTCTGAAATATAGCTGGTAGGAAAGGGGTAGAAACCCACTAAGCACTTGAAGCTATTTCAGTGCAGCATTTAAAGCCATCAGATTTCTACTCCAGTGGCTTCTCCCTACAGCTTCTGTTTGAGCCTTACATTGTCCTCCATTTACTATCAGTAGAGAATGTAGTGATTCCAAGACGGCCACATCTAGACTACAGAAGACATTTTTTCCCCTTTGTTACCCATCTCTAGGGGATGAGTAAGTGTTTTCAAGGCATTACAAATTGGGCCAGTTGTAAAAATGTGAAGGAAAAAAGACGACCCTATATAGAATACCATCTGTGGATCAGCCATTTTCACTTTAGTCCTACAATTTTCTGTGAAGGAAGGATCTTACTTTAATTTAGGAAACTGAGACATTAAGAAACTAACTAAAAGTCATACAGATAGTAGACAGCAGGGTAGGATTACCCCCTTTTCCTTCAGGAGAAGTATGGTGATATAAATCAACCCAAAAGGTTTCTTCTCCCAAGTTATAGCAACTTGTATAAAACTTCGTAGCTCTGGAAACAGAAACTATAAAGTTTCTCTTTTAGATTTATTTAAAACATTATTTTTGTTGACAAATGATTTAAAAGCAACTCCATGAAGAGGATTGTGTTCATATTTAGAACTTCTCTATTGTAATACGTGTCCTTTCTTTACAAAATAAATTGTTAAGAAATGTTAAGTACTATCAAGCATAAATGAATAATAAATGACATGAATCATGTTGCTATGTCAGTATTCAGACAATTATATTTTTAAAACAATCTTTTCCAAAATTATTAAGAATAACGACCAGATACCTATTCTTCCCCCAAATACTCATAATTACAATTCAATACCCACTTTAAATGACTGAACTATCTAAAGAAATAATTATCACATGGTTTTTTTTTCATACATGAAATCTAACTGTGTTGCCTGACATTTAGTAAACAAGTAGTTAATATTGGTTGGTTGAATGAATTAACAAATGGATATAAAATACAGTCTTTCAATGAACTCTTACTAAATAATACCCATGGCATCTCTGGAAAGGATACTCAGTTAATAAAAAGTGTACTCTTAAAGATTAGTTCCATACATGTTAGCTCATCATGTGCTCATACCTCTATCATTTATTCAATTTATGTAGCATTAAATGACAGAATGAAATTACTGTGGTTAAAACTCACATCAAATTGATAAAAGGCTTCCAAAACTGGCAAAGAGAAGTCTATAAATGAGTCTACCACTTCTCACTTTTTATTTCAAGTCAAGTATGAATGATTCGTAGCACTTCCATATCTATGACATTTTCATTATTAAAAGTTTATTTAATTATCAGTATTATGCCCTTTTCTATTAAGAACATCATATTTTATATTGACCATTCTTTGTGAATGGAGTTATCAAAGTCATTCAACCCACTTGGAAACCTGAATATTGGTTATATTATGCTGATGGGGTTTGCTATTGACAGGTTAAATAGAATACATTTTCCCAGGGCTCTGGCAACTTGTCCATATATTCAGTTGAACTCTTTTGTGCTAGTAATAGAATAAATATGTACAATGGATTTCTTGTTGTTTCCCATTTATTTCTTTTAGGTTTTGTAGTGGTGATAAATTCAATGACAGTAACCTCTCCTTACTGTTTTTTAGATTAATTTATTTTGCTGCTATTTCATTATAAATGCATGACAAGAAGTATAATAATTGGTGCTCGCTTCGGCAGCACATGTACTAGAATTGGAACGATACAGAGAAGATTAGCATGGCCCCTGCGCAAGGATGACATGCAAATTCGTGAAGCGTCCCATATTTAAAAAAAAAAGAAGTATAATAATTGTTGCTTGTAAATTAAGAACTGGACACATAGACTAACCATATTTGTTGTTTTCTGTTAATATTGGTTGCTTCCAGTTTGTCCAAGTACACTAAAAATATGCTATTATGTGAGCACTAAAATTAACATATTTTAATATATGCACCCATTTTTGTCTTCCATTCCAGATTGAAATGCATTACAAAGACTGATGTTTTATTCCTCTTGTGCTTGAAATTGAATTCTTCATCAGAATAGATAGTAACTATTTATATGAGAAAATTACAATTCCTCCAAATAGAAGAGGACTTTCCCTCCTAGTTAAGTTGGTTGTCACGCTCAGATGGTATATTTTGCTTTGTCATTAGCTTCAATTGTTTTTGAATTGGAAAACACTTACCATGTCATTGAATTATTATAAGTAGCATAATAAGGTTAAATCCTAAGATTTCTTTGCTTAGTAACTGCTTGGCAGGAACTATTATTTCTTTGCCACATCTTCATCCTTGCTACTTTCTCTGTCAACTGGTAACTTGGCACAGGATTCTCTTACCAGGGTGTGGTTTTCTTCATATCCCTTAGAGCTCATATCAGATTTTTATTAAGGGATTACCAGGACAATATGTATTCTTTTTTTTTTTTTTTCTGGACAACATGTATTCTAATTATAGTCTATCAGCTGTAATAAAACTTCCTGTATTTCTACATATTTTCAAAGGAGAGGCTGATATATCCTTCTCTTGAGTGGAAAAAAATTGACAGAATGAAAATCTGATTAGCAACCTTAGACTATAAATATTAACTTCTTTTGTAAGACACTTAAAGAAAATCTAAATTGTGCAAAGAGATTTTTCAAAAAGCATATCTATTTCTTTATAACAGAAGAATGGCATTTCTTTTTCATTTTAAAATTTTATTATGGATAATTTCAGGCACACATATACAAATACACAGAGATTAGGACAATGAAGCTCTGTGTACACCATCTTCAAAAACTCAAATTTCTGGCATTATATAAGGGCCTAATGTAAGTGAATTAATGACTATGGATTCATAAGAAAAGTTTCCCGATAGCCTTTATGCATAAAAAAAATCAAGCGTGTTCCAGCCTTTTTCTCCTCAACTAAGATTGCACCTGATAGGAAAATCTGAAATTTTATCAGATTAGGGCAATTTTGATCACAATTACACTAATACAATCGCATCTTTATTGAACAGTGCAATTTCTTTCTATGAAAAAGTTATAGAAAACAGATTAGACTTTGTTCTTACCCTCAGGAATCTTACCTAAGTTTGGAGAAGAGAATTGAAAGAATTGTATATGTATTAGTGCAAGCTAGACTTGAGTTACTGTCTATAAATAGAGAAGAGCTATTAGCATATTAATTAATTAGGATTACATTTGCATTTTTATTGTCATGAAAAAATATCTGTGTTCCAATTTAGATCTCCCTGTTATATTACTCTCATTACTGCCTCTCAGTAAGAGATAATCAGCTTGAAATTTATATGACTATGTGAACAATACTGGTTTACATTTGGCAGAAGAGACCCATTCTGGTTAATATTTCAAAGCATGACACTTCTTCAACACAATAGGGTTGTATTTAGATTATTAGAGAATTATGCCTTACAATATAGCTGTTAAAAGAAACAACAATAGTGAGCTTTGCTTATAGCTTTTTCATGTATTTGGACGTTATTAACCTGTGTTTGCTCTTTACCCAAGAAAATGATATGCAGATACACTCATATATATAATATATGTGTGTACTTACACTGAGAAAACAAAGGTAGTCTTAAAGCTAAGTGTATGAATAAGTGCCTGGCTTGTGTGAACTAAAGAATATCTCACAATGTAACTAAATTTCACAATTCAAAATAAGGAGTAGAACAAGTATATCTGGTGATGTAAGGTGGTGTAAGACTGCTATATGTATGACAATAGGAAAAAGTGCCCAGAAAAGAGAAAGTAATAGACATCAAAAGAGATAGCAAAGTGACTGGGAATGGAAGTATTCTGAGATGTTTTCAGTAGTTGTAGAGAGCACTAGAATTAAACTTTCGTATTTTAACCAGGGAATGTTTGGAAGCCTCTAAATAATAGTATACATTAAGTCCTTAAACATTAATAATAGAAAAAGTGAGTAAGGAGTTGTAATGGCTAATTTTTCTCATGTTCTTTATAGCTGAACTTATCTATCTGATGAATTTGTTGGAGATAAAACAATAGCATAGATGGGCATATTTTTTAAAAAGTTTATTTATTTTTGGAGAAAGAGAGAGAGAGAGAGAGAGAGAGAGAGAGAGAGAGAGAATCCCAAGCAGGCTCCACGCTGTCAGCACAGAGACTGATGCAGGACTTGAATCCACAAGCCATGGGATCATGACCTGAGCCAAATTCAAAAGTCAGTCACCTAAGTGATTGAGCCACCCAGGCTCCCCTAGACGGGCCATAATTTTATCTGATCAATACATATATAATAACCATACCTTCATAATTTTTCAATAAAAATGTGCCTTTTTCACAGCATCTAATCAATAATTACAAGTTTAGGCCATTTGATGAACTCAGGAAACATATCTGATTTAGTTTATAATATTAAAACTAAGAATTTTATTGATTTGATCTTTTTATTATCTAAGGAAAAAAGATAAACTTGAGTTCAGCATATCATCCAGTGCATAAATACTTGTTGAATTGAAATATTCAGCAGAAAAGCAAGGCTGGTTTGGTGGTAAAACTTAGCTCCCAGAAGGAATTTGAGTCCATCATTTTGAGGAAGATCTTCTCTATTACAGTAAATATTAAGATAGTTTTGCTTATTCAGCATAGTATATACAACGTTAACCAACCGTTTTGCTTCAATACACTTATTCTTATTAAAGCTCCGATTATTGTGTAGAGCCATTTTTTGATTAATGTTGCTATTTCTGTTTGATAGCTTTGCCTCAAGGTTATAACTGTTTTGTGAAACATAATGCAGTTTAAGCTTGTTAGATCGATCAATTCTCATATCAGATAGTCATAAACATTTACAAACATCTTTTAATCTAAACGTTACATGATATATTTCAGAGCCTCTTTAGTGCAACTCGTACTAACCAGCCATCCATGTGTCTGAAACTGTTTATTTTTATAAACATATTTGAATATGAAAAATGATACAAAAGCATATAGGATGTTGAAAAACTTACATGGTGGATGGATTAGTGTGTTACTGAATTCTATATAAGGCCTTGCGTGGGTTTTAAGAAGACAAAGTGCTGCATAGTAAACATTGTCAAACATTATATCAGGTACAATGTGTTATATAAAACGCATGACTTGGGGTTCAAAGATAAATATCAAGACAATCAAATGAAGACAATACAGTCATTTGCAGTCTATACGTATTTATAGAGTTAGTACGTCTTTGAACTTGAAAAGAGACCAGAGTTTAGGGAGGTACATTTTGGTGTCCAAGCAGCTAGACTTTTCAGGTGGATGATTTCCTTTGGCTCATGGCTGAGGAAGATGTCAGAAATCCAAAGGGGAGCTTTGAGCACGATTGATACTGGCTTATATAAATCAGTATAAATACCTTGCAATTAATGCAAAAATTGACTGATAAAAACAAAAATGTAGCCAAATATAAATGCCCGGCTACTCTTGCCTAGAAACTCTGTCAGTATATGCAGTACTTATTGTAGCATATTAATCAGATGAGTCAGATTGCCAATAAATAAAGCATTACCATATTTCACAAAGGATATAAAAGATGGATCTAAGACTTTACATTCTCCAGAAAGGAAAATCAAGACAAAAATTTAATATGCTGGGTGTATAACACTCTGTTGACTTGGAGGAATCAGTATCATTATTAATTTCTGTCAGTATCCCATGGTTTAACTGCTAGTATATGTTAGAAAGCAAGAAAAAGAGACTCTTTTGTAAGATCCACATGACTTGACGGAACAGTATTCATGTTGAATCTGTGGATTTTCTAAAAATTTTTAAATATATCTATTTTTGAGAGAGAAAGACAGAGCACGATCTGGGGAGGGGCATAGAGAGAGGGATACAGAATCTGAAGCAGGCTCCAAGCTATTTACACAGCCTGATGCAAGCCTTGAACTCATGAACTGCTAGATCATGACCTGAGCTAGAATCAGATGCTTAACCACCTGCGCCACCCAGGCACCCCTGATTCTGTTGATTTTGAGTACTACTGGCTACTTCCTCACACAAAGGTGATTTTGAAAATGTCAGGACTGGGCAACACAAAAAAATTCAGTAAGGGGCTCAATAGTGATTGTGTCTTAGACCAATCAGAACTCTATGATCTTATCTATAATACACAAAATGATACTCTTCGGAGAAAGAGAAGCTGACATAGTATGTAGCTTAACTGGAATGAGGAGAATCTTGCAGCTCCATATTTGATAATCATCCCTTTGTATGAAATGAAGTTCCCAGTCAGAAAAAAACTAACAATTTATTCTCATAACGTCCAATAGTAGAAAATGTAACAAAGCAGTAGACATATTATAGTAGTTTTCTTAATTCTTACACCACTTGAACTATCTATGGCACTTTCCTTGGGATATTTCACATGTAATAAGTTTGGTATGATTAAAGGTAAGGAGACACAGGCCATACTAAG
The DNA here is from genome assembly GCF_018350195.1 of Panthera tigris. Taxonomy (NCBI): domain Eukaryota; kingdom Metazoa; phylum Chordata; class Mammalia; order Carnivora; family Felidae; genus Panthera; species Panthera tigris. Next base: position 101,469,696 of record NC_056661.1, read on the forward strand.
TATGGATATTGTTATTTTGTCACTCTTTACTTGTGTATATATGTATACACACACCTAAATTATTCATATTTCTTTTCATATTTATGAACACATATATTGTATAGAGTTATATTGCCTTAAATGCTGACAATGTCTAAAGCAATGATAAAAATGCAAAAACTTTTTGAAATAATTTTGTGTTTTATTTCCAAAATGAAGTACTATTTTAAGCAGAAGATTATATAAGAATCTAATATATTTTAATAGTTTAAGCTAAAAACATGATTTAACATATTTTACATTGGAATGTGTGATTGACCAAAGATTTTCCAGTGGCAGTGAGAGTCTTGGCCTGAATTTTGAGTTCTAATCCTAAATAGACCATTACCTTGTTGGATGACCATTACAAATGATTTCAAATCTTAACTAAATTATTTAGAGAATAGTAATTCTTGCTTCTCTCTCCTGCATCATTAATTTTCCATCAAAATGATTACTCACATTAGTAATGACACATTCTGTTATTGTTTATAAACAATTGTTTATTGTTTATAAACAATAAAATTGCAACAGTGTTTTCCAGATTGTATTTTTTTTCTTCCACCTGATACTCCATTACAATACTTTCCTTAATTGAAGTGTACTCTGACCATTTATCTATGTGCTCTTCAGTTCTTTTCTTCCTATTCATTCTTAAACCTGTTTATCTGCCTTTCTCTCCATTCAGTCACGGAAATTACTGCTGTCAAGGTTCCAATGACTTACATTGTAAAATGGAATGGTTAATTCTCAATTCATATTTCACTTGACCTATGAGTTACATTTGACATGCCTGATCATTCATTTGTCCTTGAAACCATTCCTCCCAACTTGGATTTCCATCTCCTTTTAGTTTTTCTTCTATCTTGTCACCTTTTTTCCAGACTCCATTACTTAGTATTCCTTTCTATTCAACCCCTAGATGTTGAAAAGCATGGTCTTACAGCACATCCTCTATTTATTTTAGATTCATAGCTTTATTTTTTTTTAATATGAAATTTATTGTCAGATTGGTTTCCATACAACACCCAATGCTCATCCCAACAGGTGCCCTCCTCAATGCCCATCACCCACCCTCCCCTCCCTCCCACCCCCCCCCCCCCATCAACCCTCAGTTTGTTCTCAGTTTTTAAGAGTCTCTTATGCTTTGGCTCTCTTCCACTCTAACCTCTTTTTTTTTTTTCCTTCCCCTCCCCCATGGGTTTCTGTTAAGTTTCTCAGGATCCACATAAGAGTGAAACCATATGGTATCTGTCTTTCTCTGTATGGCTTATTTCACTTAGCATAACACTCTCCAGTTCCATCCATGTTGCTACAAAGGGCCATATTTCATTCTTTCTCATTCCCAAGTAGTATTCCATTGTGTATATAAACCACAATTTCTTTATCTATTCATCAGTTGATGGACATTCATAGCTTTAAATATCACGGTATTAGTCAAAATCAAAGGAAGATACAGAACCACATAGTAATTTGAATAGAGAAAATTGAATGTAATAATTATGCGTAAACAGGATTGCCTACTAAGGGGAAAGGAGAGTCTAAAGCACTTCGGAATGCAAATATAAAGAGTAGCAACTATTTATATGGCTAAGGCAGAACACCCACAACAGAAACAAACATGGAAAAGGACTTCTTTCCCCCAGGAAGTGGTCTAGATTTTTTTGGATAGATAATGGCCATGGCCAACGGGATGGTACACAAGTCACTGAGATACTGCACCATGGAACTCACTGGAAAACTGCCTGTGGGGAGCCAACTCCTGGAGTTTCAAGAAAACTGCCCATGGAGAGGTGCTGCATGCCCCTGATTGCCTCACTATGCCAAAAGGTGCACATTCCCAGGAAGAAGAGAAACTCCCCTCCAGTGTCTCTCTGAAATCTACTGAGGAAACATTTCCTTGTACCAGCCAGCAAGGAGCAAATATGCTAGTATCATATGTAGGATAAAAAACAGTGAATGTGAAGCCAAGGTAATAGATTCCATAACTGACATAACTGATATATTTACCTTATTTATTTTATATTAATGTCTATATATCTCCATATATCTCCATATCTATAAAATAAATATTTATATATATACATCTGTCTTCTCCCTAAGTTCCAGGCTACTATATCCAATTGCCTACTTGACATCTTCATTTGAAGGTTTAATTGACGTCTCAAACATAGCATGGACTTTATTTCTATTTCCCTTAAACCTTAAACTTACTTTATCCATAGTCTTTCCTACCTTAAATGACAACAACTCCATATTCCCAACTAGTGAGTTCAAAAACTTTGGAATCATTTTTAAATACTCTATTTCTTGCTTTTAAAATCCAATCTGTTAATATATCATATTGACTTCATATTTAGACATTTCCAAATTTCATTGTATCTCACTTTAATCAACACTGCTACCAGTATGGATGTCATGAGTATTATCTTTGATCCATTTATTTCATTGCCATCCTAACTTGTTTCTCTACTTCTGTTCTTGCTTCTCTAACATCTATTTCCAACACAATGGCTACAATGAATCTTTTAAAAATAAGTCAGGCCATGCCACTTCCCTGTTCAAAGCCATTCAATATTTTTCCATCTTACAAAAAGCTAATGTCCTAAACATGGCCTATATGACCCAACAAAATGATTTCACTGGAGGCATAATGATTATTTTACTCTCCCTCAAACATTCCAAATTTGAATCCACCTCAGGACCTTTGCACTTACTCCCCTTGTAGTATTTAATTAAATATCACTATATCTGGCCATATTAAGTAAAATATCAGTCTGCTTCACTGACCCTCTATTCACTGCCCTTCTCTACCTTTCTATCTTAGCTCTTGCCATATGAATTATCATCTAAAATACTATAATTTCTTTCTTTATTTTATTATTTTTCTACCTCTGACACTAGGATTTGCATTCCATGAAGGCAAATTTTTTTGTTTGTATTATTCATTGTTGTGTGATCAATGCCTGTCCCAAAGGAAACATTCAACAAATATTTATGGAATTAATAATTAAAAATAGATGAATTAATAAGTAGATGATTATTTGGTAACACGTTAGAAACAAAATGATAACATTTATGTTACACCAAAGCAATATTTAAGTCAGAAAAGATGTCTATTGAATATAATTTAAAATTTTTCTTTCATAGGGGCTATTGTATTGTTCAGTTGGGTTCAACCTCTGGCCCTTGATTTCAGCTCAGGTCAGTTTAGGTTGCGGTCAGTGCAGATCCTGCTTGGGATTCTCTGTCTCCCTCTCCCTCTGCCCTTCCCCTGCTTGCACACTCGTGCTCTCCTTCTCTCAAGATAAATAATAAATGAACTTTATTTTAGTTATTTAAGTTTATTTATTTTGAGAAAGAAAATGAGAGCAGGGGAGGGGCAGAGAGACAGAGGGAGAGAGAGAGAATCCCAACCAGGCTCTGTACCAGTAGTGCTGAGCCCCATGCAGGGCTCGACCTCACAAACTGTGAACTATCACCTGGCCAAAATCGAGTTGAACGTTTAAGAGTTGAGCGCCACCCAGACACCCCAATAATAAATAAACTTAAAATTTTTCCTCTCATAAAATGGAATTAATATTTTATTAGGTTTAAATATGTTACCTTTTCTTCCTCCCTTAACCCAATATAAGTACATATAGAGAGAATTCTAAATTTTGATGCTGTGTATTATTGTAACGTACGACACCTTTTTCCAGAACTATTTTTCTTTCTCTCTGTTTCTGGCCAACCTCAATGTCAAATAAATCATATTCATGAATAAACAGATGCTTTACAGTACAGAAACAACTATTTGTGTGTCTCTTTAATAACTTTTTAAAAAAATAGAACGTGATATATATAGGTATAACCATCATGCTTATTGCATTGATTATAGGAGGTGATTTAATAAATTTGTTATAAAGTATGCATAAAAAACATAAATGTGGTATTGCTTCATATATTGTGTAATAAAATAAAAAATTTTAATTTATCATAATTCTATTCACCTTTATTTTAGGTTAACTTTTTGTACAATGATTTAGATGCCACAGGTCTTTAATTTTTTAGTGTTTATTTATTTTTGAGAGAGAGAGAGAGAGAGACAGAGTGTGAGCCTGGGAGGGGCAGAGAGAAAGGGAGACAAATAATCTGAAGCAGTCTGCAAGCTCTGAGCTGTCAGCACAGAGTCCAGTGTAGGGCTCGAACTCACAAACTATGACATTATGACCTGAGCCAAAGTTGGACGCTCAACGGACTGAGTCACTCAGGAGCCCTGCCACAGATCTTTTTAAACACAGAAATTAGAACTATTATGCCTTTCCCTCTTGACATGTTTCTTCAGAGAAAGCTAAGGAATTCAAGTCATTCCACTGACCATGCACCAATATTAATTATAGCACGAATGAAAATTGTAGTTGATGATGATGTTATTTTTCCACAGGGAATTATTTTATTTTATTTTAGTTATTTTAGTTTACTTGTTTATTTTGAGAGAGACAGACAGCAAAAGTGGGGTAGGGGCTGAGGAAGAGGGAGACAGAGAATCCCAAACAGGCTCTGCTAGCACAGAACCCGATGCTGGGCTCACACCCACGAACCGTGAAATCATGACCTGAGCCGAAACCAAGAGTTAGACATCTAATCAACTGAGTCCCCTAGGTGCCCCACTGTGAATAATTTTAAAATGTAATATCTAAAGCATCATTTAGTTCTATCATCATCTACCTCCTGAGATGACAGTCCATCCTACAGGTGTGTCTATTCACTTAGCAATACTGCAAAGAACCCATAGTTCTGTTAAATTACTCTCTTAGCTTTTACTGAGTTGGTACAACAGGAGGATTTCACACATCACTGGAAAGCCAAGGAAACTATTTCCAGATCATTATCACAAACTGAAGGATTGCTTACAAGATTGCTTGCTTAGCATTAATGTTATCTTCTTTGAGAGGGCTTCACTGACCAGCTTATTATCAATCTTACCAAAGCATACTTGATCAACCACCTTTCAGTGTTAACACTGTACGTAGTCCTCTTTTGATGCTTTTTATATTTTATATTAATTGCAACATAGCCTCTGCCTTATGGTTGCATAAAAATTATCACTGAATATATATGAGTATGAATATACATATGACTATATATATATGAATTAATGGGCATATTATTGAAACAAAACAAATTTTGTTTCAGTATTTTAAAATACCTCCCTAAAACATCTTAAGAGTTTTCATGTTTAAGTAGTTTTCAGTATTATAAGATGAAATTAATTAGGCTGTTTTACTTTCTTCTTACACTCTATCTTTTGTGTTACACCCAATACAAATATGTTGTGTCAAACTAAGAGTATGATTAATCTAAGTAGTAACCATATATCCGTGCTATCCATGTCTTTTAAAAGCAAGAGCTTGTTGTTAAATTAATTAGTAAAATTTCAGTTAATGTTATAAGATGCTTATCCAACAATGAGTTAGTCTTTATATATGTCTCACTGATTATAAATTTGCATTTTATCAAGCCTCAGGTATGTTTTTCTTCACCAAATAAGGTGTATTATGTCTGGTTCATGTCTACAAATTTATGGCCTGCATGGCCAATAGTGATTGGTAGAAAAGAGACAGTTAAATGCTAATTTAATTCATTAAAAAACAGTTTACTTGGATATTTAGTTCTAGAAATGGAAAAGTGGATTTTTATCAGACTATCCTAAAGACAAGAATTTTAATCTCTGGTAAATATATTAAAATGTACATTTGAAAACATCAAGAAGTAACTAAAGCGAACAGAAATTGGAGGGCATCTAGCTCTTGGAGTAAGGGAACACCACTGGGTGAAATATATGTTTATATGGCTTTCCCTCTGAGAGCTCCCAATTTTATATGCATGAGGCAGCTGGAGCTCAGGAAGAAAGCTTGAAGTCTCAGAATATGAAGTTCAGGACTGCAAAAGCAGGTATCAATTAAGAGAGTAATTTGGAAGGAGGAAGTATTCCCAGAGGGGGAGCCCAAACATCTGTGACATTCTTTCTTCAAATCCTACACACATCCAGAGGGGACTCTAAAAGTCCAAGGGAAAAACAACAGCTGAACTTTGAAAAGTTAAGTATGAATTTGACAATCTTCCACTACAAGGTATATAGAAGGTGCAGTTGGAATTCTTCCATAGATGAAGTATTTGGTAATAAATACTGTGGGTTTTATGTTGAAACTCAAGAATGGCCTCAACTTTAGAATTAGTGACTAAATTTCAGGACTAAAAGTTTTGCCCCAAAATAAGACTAAAAACAAAACAGATGCATTGTGTTTTTTTTTTAAGCTAAAAAAAATGTTTTATTATCCATAGTTGAGAGAGACGGAGACAGAGCATGAGCAGGGGAGGGGCAAAGAGAGAGAGAGAGGGAGAGGGAGACACAGAACTTGAAGAAGGCTCCACCCTGTCAACACAGAGACTGATAGCGCTCAAACCCCAGAACCATGAGATCATGACCTGAGTCGAAGTCGGGTGCTTAACTGACTGAGCCACCTAGGTGCCCCAAAACAGATGCATTATAAAAAAGTCTAAAGGCAAGATGAGTCATTCATTGAACTGGTTATGAGAAGAAAATTTTTGCACTTTAGAAGAAGAATCCAAAGCCCCTATAATGTTTGATCTATAGTGTCTATTATATGATAGAAAATATGAAACAAACCAATATGCTATTAAAAGATATGGGATAGAACGACTCAAGGTCAAGGGAAAAGTAGTCAACAGAATCAGACCATAAGATAACTCAAATGATGGAAGTAGCATACAAGAACTTCAAAGTAGATGTATATAACTATGCCTGAAGATTTAAAGGAAATGATAGTTATAATGAGTAAATATATAGGTCATATCAGAGGAATAGAAACTATAAACATGGAAATTTTAAAACCCCAAACTGTAATTTATGAAATATAAAGATTAATAAGTAAGCTTCACAATGAATTTAAAATTACAAAAAGTGGCCTAGTGAATACAAGGACAGATTGATATTGTCCAATTGGAAAATTGTCCAGTCATAAAAATGTAAGTATAAATGAATAAAATTAGAAAAAAACAACAACACAGAATTCCAGTGACTTATGTGGTAGTATCAAGCAATATAGAATATATACGATTGGAGTTGTAGACAAATATCGTTGTGCAATAAGGCACAACAATTTTGGAAGAAATAATGGTTGAAAGTTTCTGAATTTTTATGAAAAACATCAACACATAGAATTGAGGATATTAGTAAAAAGCAAGCATGATAAATACAAAGAAAAGAAAAAAAACCTAGGTCAGGATTTTATACTTAGCAAAAAACAATTGTCAAAACTGAAGGGAAAATAAAAACTATTTCAGAAAAACAAAAGTGAAGAGAATTTTTCATCAGTAAACATGAAGTATAAGAAATGCTGAAAGAAGTCTTCTAGGCTGAAGGGAAATGATACAAGATAAAAATTTAGATTTACAGAAAGGTATTTAACATAATTGGTAAATATATGAGTAAATATGAGAGAATATCTTTTCTTACTTCTCTTACTTAAAACACAACTGAGCAGAAGATGATTATTTTTATGTTTATGATATGTGTATAATTAAAATATATGATTTAGTAACACATGGAATGAGTCTGGGTGCTGTAAATAAAGTTCGCCACTCTGAAGTTCTTAGGTTTTGTGTGAAATGATACAACAATAATTCTAAGTGGCTAATTTGAAGATGCACATTTAACCCTTAGCTTTAAATAATACAAAGAGGTGTGGAGAAAAAGCTAATAGAGAAATTTAAATAGAATGTCAAAAGATGCTCAGTTAACCCAAAAGAAATCAGGAAAAGAGAAAGAAAAAAGACAGGTGGTGTAATTAGAAGAAAAATAACAAAATGGTGAACCTAAACATAACCACATTTATAATTATATCAAATGTCAATGGACTAAATAAATATTTTAATTAAAAAACAAAGACTGTTGGAGTAGATCAGAAGTTGGCAAACTTTAGCCCATGGATTAACAACCTGTTTTGGTAAATAAAGTTCTTTTTGGAACACCGTTACATCCATTAACTTACACATTATCTTTGGCTATTTTTGCATTATAATCGCAAACTTGAGTATTTGTAACTTATGGCTCTTAAGAAGCCTAAAACATTAGATATGTGACCCTTTAGGAAGATATTTGACAATCCATGGAGTATATACAATACTGCTTGGCTATTTCTTATAAATTGGAACATATACCTACCCTATATATTGAATTGTTAACTCAAGAGCAATATAAACTTGTATCCACAAGAGAGTTGCATAAAATATGAATAGCAGTGTTACCCATGGTAGTCCTTAACTGGAAACACTTCAAATGTCCATCAAGTAAAGAATGGAGAAGCAGATTATGTTATATAATGAAATGCAGTGCACTGATGGAAAGAATGATGAATCCACTATGGTTGAATTTCAGCAACACCGTGGTGAATAAGAGAATCCACAGGGGGGAAAAGTGCTTACCGAATGAATCCACTTATATGAAGTTCAAAAACAAGTAAGATTAATCTATGTCTTATAGAATCAGAGCAGTGTTTATCTATCTATCTATCTATCTATCTATCTATTTAGTGATTGGGGATTGGTTGGAAGGAAGTGTAAGGGAATTTTCTATGGTAATGGAAATATTACATATTTTATTTTATTTTTATTTATTTGAAATATTATGCATTTTAATTAGGTGGAAGTTATAGCAGTATATGCACATATCAAAACTCAAGGAGTAATATATTTAAAACCTATATATTTGAGCTTAAATAATTTTTCTCAATCAAAAAAATAGAAAAATACACCTCAAAAACAAAGGGAAAATATTTTGTTCCTGAAATTCTAAATACATATTACTTTTGACCATTCAATATTTTTTTTCATCTAGTAAAATGTAATCTTGTTTTGAATACTAGTCTATAAAGGAGATGATGAATTATCCTTCAGCAAGTGACCTGAATTATTTTTTTTCTTATTTTTTAAAAAGTATTTTGTCTTTAATAGTTGCATTTACTGACTTCCTAATAATATAGATTGATTAAGGCTGTTCTATCTCATTCATCTGTTGGTCTGTTTCATTGAATCCAGCTTGTTTTTTTTTTTTTTTTCTCACAATATACATAAACTGTTGAGCTTTCAGAACAACCTTTCAGGATGTACATTGATTCCATTACCAAGCATGTATTTGATCTTTGTCTCCAGATTTCTACAATAGCCTTGGAATTTTTTTTTTTTTAGTTTGAACATTTGTGAGTAATTGTAGGATGATATGAACTTTATAAAATTTAATGACATCTGTAATAGCAAGCGCTAATAAGACTTAACATTAAAGTATTACAGTGATGTACTGTGAAAAAAACAATAATTACTATTATAATAGAAGGTTGGGGAATTATTTGAATTAAATCAATGAGGAAAGTGAAAAAAAATATCTAAAAGTATCTGTGTGAGAGAGAAAAAGATCATATATTTGGATATGAAAGTAATTTTTTTTGTATTAAGGATTTCCCGAAAGCCAGGTTTGCCAAAATGTCAAATTAAAAGCAATGCCATAAAAGAGGGATTTGTGAAAATTCCTGGATTATGTGAAAATGACTCTTAAATCTCAGTATGTCTATCCAATTCAAACCGTACTGCACTTTACTTTCTACCAGTGATAGTGACTGAATAACTGTGGGTCATGTGTATAAGAGGGTATATGCAAACAGTCATTTGCCTACTGCACCTTAACTTTATATGTACTGCTGATCAAACTAGTTCTAGTTCTAAGATAAACACATCAGGAAAGAAGTAGGGCTGGCAGGTGGGGGAATGTGGACCTGGCAAATTCCCTACATAACTGGCTCAGTGTATACATTTGCTGTTCTCCTTTATGATTACATGCAGCTCTACACTATAAAAAGAAAAGCAGCCTACTGTTTAAAATGCATTTAGGGGACTATGAAGGTCACAACTGAAGTGTGAATTTATTTTAGTTGGTTTGAGTTTCAATTCTAATGCTTTTACTCTACTGTGTAAAACCTCTCTCTCTTGCTGTTTTGAAAATTACACTTGTCCAGAGAAAGGTCTCATTTAATTCAATATTACTTTACTTTTATATATATAGTCTTTCTTTAAAATCATGTTCCAAAAGGCTGAGTTAAATAATACGGCTTGAAAGTGAAAATTAAAAAGTAAAGTCAGGGAGAGAAAAAGCAAGTGTCCACCAAGACAGTGAAACATTAAGATGGATAATTTTAATATCATTATCCTCAAAGCCACAGCTTTGGAGGAATCTTACTGTTGAGTCAACTTAGGAAGATACATAGCTAAAAATTTTCCTCTTATTGGTATAGACTGTCTATTCTTTTATTTACACTTTCAGGGCCCTTCTCTAGTATTGCCATATTTAGTAAATAAAAATACATAATACCAAGTTAAATTTGAATTTCAGATATACACTAGATGTTTGTTTTGTATAACTATGTCACATGTAATATTTGAGACATACTTATCCTTAGAAATATATCAATTTAATTTAACCTTGTGTTCTGTATTTTATTGACAGCCTTTTTTCTTATATTCAAATACCGAGGAGAAAACAAAATGATGGTTTCTGGGGATCAATGTCTTGAAGAGAGACCAGTGTGAAGTTTTGCTTAAGATCCTGGCCTTAAATATAACTTAAGCTATCTTTATGATTTGGCAAAGTGACTATGTATTAGAGGGCAATTATAGCTTTACATTCAGAACTTTGTTTACATGGCGCATTATCTAGAGGGAGGTTGCAATGACAACCATGTTATTATGCATATTTGTTTTTAATTATCTCCCAAGATTCTAGGTACTTCCAATATCCATAGTTCCTGGATACTTATTCAACTTTTCTTGTGCAGACATTCACTTTCATTCTGCAGATTTCAGACTCCTCATCCAGCCACAAGCTTCAGTTCCAGAACTTTTAACCACTTTAAAACCCTATTTGTCCTTTCATGAGACACAAAAACATCATTAACAGCAATATTGTTTTCTTTTCTATAAATCTACTTTTTCAGATTTTTTTAAATAAAAGGAGTCTCATTACCAATATATTTCACCAGATTAACAAAAAAAAAAAAAAAACACAACTATTCTCTTTAGCCACTCATCAGACTGAAATTGATGATAAGGTATCATAGTTTTTCAGGCTGATGATACTTTTCACTTTCATATGGGGTGATTAATTCAATAGAGAATGTACTCCCTTAACAAGTAGGCTTATCATCCAAGACAGATTTAGCCATCCTATTAGGGGATTAATGGTACTCTGAATATATCAGGAACTCAAAATGCAAACCTTTCTCTTGAATATTTTATCTACTCTTGATAAACCCTACTTAATTCTACCATATCCTATACACTTTATTTACCTTACAGCAGGATTTAATCTCTAAATATATTACAACATTTTATCTTGTGAATTTATTTACCATTGAGAAGGACCAAAACAATATGTATGGTAATGACATTTAGAAAAACTGATACTTCCCAAAACCTAGTGTCAGCTCACAGAAAGCTGTGGAGAAGAAAAACTCTGAACCCCACTGAATACAATTAATACAATCAGAAGCTTTATAATTAAGAGTAAGAGAATGAATACATGTGTAATCATCCTTAATATTGGTGTCTGGCAAGCAAGCTTTTCAGGATTCATTAAAGAGTTTCACTGATACTCTGTAATAGGATGTGAATAATAGGATTAATATAGCTATGGGCAGTGTTAGGTCAGCTGGCAATAGATCAATCCAAAAAGCAGAGCATATTAAAAGGATTATAGATTAGCAATTAGATGGCTTCACAAACAAGGAATAGTTTCTTGAGCATCTCTAAAGGTTAAGAGAGATAGAATGTCAATTTTTTTCAGTTTATAATCCAGTAGTGCCTAAAGATGAAAGAAGAGATGGGATTTAGGCTATGATCACAATTGACATAATCAAACCAAACCATCCTTTAGTATCAGCATCTGGATTTCAAAGGAAGCAGATCTTACTATAAAGTGAAGGGAACACTGGTGATATAATAAGGAAATAGTTCAAAGGACAAAGGTTTAGGCATTGGGATTCTGAGAGAAATGTCGTAGTCAGTTATTCAGATCTTATATTCAGCATTAAGCTTCCAAGCATTTGTGAGATCCCATGGTATATGTAAGTGAATTCTCAGTTTCTGTAGATGAAAATCAATGCTGTGCATTATGACTATCACATTTTATTGAAATTTCAGCTTGACACATACTTTAAATTTATCAGTAATGTATAGTTATCTGAGTTCCTGTCTGTTTTATTGTTTTCTACTGAGATATTTCCAAGTGGTGGTATTATACTGCTTTTGATTATACGATCTATAAAGAAAGTATCATGGAAGAACCTGCTGATATTTAGGATTTTACTTTTGATGATTTGTAAGTTCATGACTAAGGAATTTGTATCAAGAAGCCGCTATAACTAAACTGTTTCCAGAAAACAGGTTTTTTTTAATGCTTTCATAAGATAATATAAAAATGCTACTTACTATTCAGGAGTATAGAGTCCGTACCACTATTTATTTGGTGAAGCAATAAGTGTGAAAACCTGCAAAATAGACCTGCCATATCACATTACATGAGAATATGTGGAATGGGCCTTAGATATCTGCTGTGTTAACCCTGTTATTCCAACCTTCAACTTTCTGCAACCTTTGACCTTCTTAATTGGGTGGTTTGGCCCAATGAAATGTTTAGTGTTTAAGAGCGAAGTGTATACAGTGGTGCTTTCTTCATACGTCAGCGTCTTCATAACCTCTGAGCTCACTCACCAATTTCAGTTGGAATTGAGCTCACACATTTCCTTGCGTTGCTGGCTCATATGTTTAGGTGCACGGTGTTTATGTCTCATTTACTACATGTAATTGGTAAAAGAATGCAACCCATGGCTAAATCAGGGCAATATAAGAGCTTTTAGTCTTGGAGTCCTATTTCAAATTCACTTGCCAATTAATAAAAATATGTTGAGTTAACCTTTGTCAAAACTGGCATGTTTTGTCTTGTTCAGTGATGCTAGTATAAACCTTATGTTAGACAATTATCTGAGAATTAGCTGCTCATTTTGGAAGCATGCATTTTCAGGCTTTGGTGGAGTTGTGGTATAAGGAATTTTACTAAGATAATGTTCGGCTTTCCAAAAAGAGAGAAGAGTGATTATGGACTTATTTGACTCAAAATGTTCAGCTCTAATTCCCATATGTGTAATGTTAAATATCTGCCATCTAGGGACTTCTCTGATACTTTATTTTTGTATAAACATCAAAATGGGGCTCTGTCATGCTATAATGCCTAGAAATAATAAGTAAATGGATGAATGAACAAAAAGCCAAACCTCAATATGATTTATAACTATCTGTTATAATATCACTTAAAAAGGATTAGGTATTTTAAAATTTGGAAATTATTATGGGGATGGTATGATTTAAATAATAGTCATATTTGCAGATGTGGAATACATGTTTTCGAGCTCAGAAGAAATCTAAAACTACAGGCAGTCATACTTCAGGCAGTTGGTGAGGGAAGGGGCTTGCCCACATGACTGTCAGCAAGGAGAGCAAGGCCACATGTGGACAGTGCCAAATTGGAAGTCAGATTTTTGAATGCTAGGCATGAGTTTGCTATTAAACTGCTTTTTAATCAGACAAAAACTTTTGTGTATAAAAATATCAGGTAAGGTAGTGTGGTCTATATTTACAAAGTACACTAGGGCTTATATTTTAAATAAGAGTAATCTTATTTTTTTCACAAAGAGTTTATGAAATATGAAAATAATCTGGGGGGATTCTAGGGAAGATGGCGGTGTAGGAGGACGCTGGGCTCACCGCGCATCCTGCTGATCACTTAGATTCCACCTACACCTGACTAAATAACCCAGAAAACCACCAGAAGACTAGCAGAATGGAGTCTCCAGAGCCAAGCGCAGATGAGAGGCCAACAGAAGAGGGTAGGAAGGGCGGAGAGGCGGTGCACGCTCCACAGACTGGCGGGAGGGAGCAGGGGTGGAGAGCGGCCCCCCGGCCAAGCAGAGCCCCCAAGTCTGGCTTGCAAAAGCGGAGGGGCCAGACAGAGTGTGTTCCGACAGTGAGCGGGACTTGACATCTGGAAGGTTATAAGCTAACAGCTCTGCCCAGAGAACAGGAGGGCTGGAGGACAACGGGAGGGAGAGTTGTTGAGCCCCGGACTACAGAGCTCAGCTTGGTGGGGAACAAAGGCGATCGCCAGCATCATCTCCCTCACCCATCCCCCAGCCAAAATCCCCAAGGGAACCGGTTCCTGCCAGGGAACTTGCTTGCTCTGCGCAAACACCCAACGCTGTGCTTCTGCGGATCCATTCCTCCGGTGCCGCAGGGCCCCTCCCAAAGCGGATCTCTGAAGGAAAAGAGGGCTGAGCCTGCCCCTCCCACCCCTGTGCACCTTGCCTATCCACCCCAGCTAATACGCCAGATCCCAAGCACCACAAGCCTGGCAGTGTGCAAGTAGCCCAGACGGGCCATGCCACCCCACGGTGAATCCCGCCCCTAGGAGAGGGGAAAAGAAGGCACACACCAGTCTGACTGTGGCCCCAGTGGTGGGCTGGGGGCAGACATCAGGTCTGGCCCCGCCCACCAACTCCGGTTATACACCACAGCACAGGGGAAGTGCCCTGCAGGTCCACACCACTCCAGGGACTATCCAAAATGACCAAACGGAAGAATTCCCCTCAAAACAATCTCCAGGAAATAACAGCAGCTAATGAACTGATCAAAAAGAATTTAAACAATATAACAGAAAGTGAATTTAGAATAATAGTCATAAAATTAATCGCTGGGCTTGAAAACAGTATAGAGGACAGCAGAGAATCTATTGCTACAGAGATCAAGGGACTAAGGAATAGTCAGGAGGAGCTGAAAAATGCTATAAACGAGAGGAGAGAATAGGTGAACTAGAAGATAAAATTATGGAAAAAGATGAAGCTGAGAAAAAGAGAGATAAAAAAATCCAGGAGTATGAGGGGAAAATTAGAGAACTAAGTGATGCACTAAAGAGAAATTATATACGCATAATTGGTATCCCAGAGGAGGAAGAGAGAGGGAAAGGTGCTGAAGGTGTACTTGAAGAAATAATAGCTGAGACCTTCCCTGATCTGGGGAAGGAAAAAGGCACTGATATCCAAGAGGCACAGAGAACTCCCTTCAGACGTAACTTGAATCAATCATCTGCACGACATATCATAGTGAAACTGGCAAAATACAAGGATAAAGCGAAAATTCTGAAAGCAGCAAAAGATAAACGTGCCCTAACATATAAAGGGAGAACTATAAGACTCGTGACCGATCTCTCTTCTGAAACTTGGCAGGCCAGAAAGGATTGGCAGGAGATCTTCAATGTGATGAACAGAAAAAAATATGCAGCCGAGAATCCTTTATCCAGCAAGTCCGCCATTTAGAATAGAAGGAGAGATAAAGGTCTTCCCAAACAAAGAAAAACTGAAGGAATTCGTCACCACTAAACCAGCCCTACAAGAGATCCTAAGGGGGATCCTGTGAGACAAAGTACCAGAGACATCGCTACAAGCATGAAACCTACGGACATCACAATGACTCTAAACCCATATCTTTCTATAATAACACTGAATGTAAATGGACTAAATGTGCCAACCAAACGACATAGGGTATCAGAATGGATAAAAAAACAAGACCCATCTATTTGCTGTCTACAAGAGACTCATTTTAGACCTGAGGACACCTTCAGATTGAGAGTGAGGGGATGGAGAACTATTTATCATGCTACTGGAAGCCAAAAGAAAGCTGGAGTAGCCATACTTAGACAAACTAGACTTTAAATTAAAGGCTGGAACAAGAGATGAAGAAGAGCATTATATAATAATTACAGGGTCTATCCATCAGGAAGAGCTAATAATTATAAATGTCTATGCGCCGAATACAGGAGCCCCCAAATATACAAAACAATTACTCACAAACATAAGCAACCTTATTGATAAAAATGTGGTAATTGCAGGGGACTTTAACACTCCACTTACAGAAATGGATAGATCATCTAGACACACGGTCAATAAAGAAACAAGGGCCCTGAATGATACATTGGATCAGATGGACTTGACAGATATATTTAGAACTCTGTATCCCAAAGCAACAGAATATACTTTCTTTTCAAGTGCACATGTAACCTTCTCCAAGATAGATCACATACTGCGTCACAAAACAGCTCTTCATAAGTATAAAAGAATTGAGATCATACCATGCATACTTTCAGACCACAATGCTATGAAGCTTGAAATCAACCACAGGAAAAAGTCTGAAAAACCTCCAAAAGCATGGAGGTTAAAGAACACCATACTAAAGAATGAATGGGTCAACCAGGCAATTAGAGAAGAAATTTAAAAGTATATGGAAACAAACGAAAATGAAAATACAACAATCCAGACGCTTTAGGATGCAGCAAAGGCAGTCCTGAGAGGAAAATACATTGCAATCCAGGCCTATCTCAAGAAACAAGAAAAATCCCCAATACAAAATCTAACAGCACACCTAAAGGAAATAGAAGCAGAACAGCAAAGGCAGCCTAAACCCAGCAGAAGAAGAGAAATAATAAAGATCAGAGCAGAAATAAACAATATAGAATCTGAAAATGACTGTAGAGCAGATCAACGAAACCAAGAGTTGGTTTTTTGAAAAAAATTAACAAAATTGATAAACTCTAGCCAGGCTTCTCAAAATGAAAAGGGAGATGACCCAAATAGATAAAATCATGAATGAAAATGGAATTATTACAACCAATCCCTCAGAGATACAAACAATTATCAGGGAATACTATGAAAAATTATATGCCAACAAATTGGACCACCTGGAAGAAATGGACAAATTCCTAAACACCCACACTCTTCCAAAACTCAATCAGGAGGAAATAGAAAGCTTGAACAGACCCATAACCAGCGAAGAAATTGAATCAGTTATCAAAAATCTCCCAACAAATAAGAGTCCAGGACCAGATGGCTTCCCAGGGGAGTTCTACCAGACGTTTAAAGCAGAGATAATACCTATCCTTCTCAAGCTCTTCCAAGAAATAGAAAGGGAAGGAAAACTTCCAGACTCATTCTATGAAGCCAGTATTACTTTGATTCCTAAACCAGACAGAGACCCAGTAAAAAAAGAGAACTATAGGCCAATATCCCTGATGAATATGGATGCAAAAATTCTCAATAAGATACTAGCAAATCGAATTCAACAGCATATAAAGAGAATTATTCACCATGATCAAGTGGGATTCATTCCTGGGATGCAGGAATTCGCAAATCAATCAACATGATACATCACATTAATAAAAAAAAAGATAAGAACCATATGATCCTGTCAATCGACGCAGAAAAGGCCTTTGACAAAATTCAGCACCCTTTCTTAATAAAAACCCTTCAGAAAGTCTGGATAGAAGGAACATACTTAAACATCATAAAAGCCATTTATGAAAAGGAACACGACAGTGATGCCCACTCTCACCACTGTTTTTTAACATAGTGTTGGAAGTTCTAGCATCAGCAATCAGACAACAAAAGGAAATCAAAGGCATCAAAATTGGCAAAGATGAAGTCAAGCTTCCACTTTTTGCAGATGACATTACATTATACATCGAAAATCCAACAGACTCCACCAAAAGTCTGCTAGAACTGATACATGAATTCAGCAAAGTTGCAGGATACAAAATCAATGTGCAGAAATCAGTTGCATTCTTATACACTAACAATGAAGCAACAGAAAGACAAATGAAGAAACTGATCCCATTCACAATTGCACCAAGAAGCATAAAATACCTAGGAATAAATCTAACCAAAGATGTAAAAGATCTGTATGCTGAAAACTATAGAAAGCTTATGAAGGTAATTGAAGAAGATATAAAGAAATGGAAAGACATTCCCTGCTCATGGATTGGAAGAATAAATATTGTTAAATGTCAATACTACCCAAAGCAATCTACACATTCAATGCAATCCCAATCAAAATTGCACCAGCATTCTTCTCGAAGCTAGAACAAGCAATCCTAAAGTTCATATGGAACCACAAAAGACCCCGAGTAGCCAAAGTAATTTTGAAGAAGAAGACCAAAGCAGGAGGCATCACAATCCCAGACTTTAGCCTCTACTACAAAGCTGTCATCATCAAGACAGCATGGTATTGGCACAAAAACAGACACATAGACCAATGGAATAGAATAGAAACCCCAGAACTAGACCCACAAACGTATGGCCAACTCATCTTTGACAAAGCAGGAAAGAACATCCAATGGAAAAAAGACAGTCTCTAACAAATGGTGCTGGGAGAACTGGACAGCAACATGCAGAAGGTTGAAACTAGACCACTTTCTCACACCATTCACAAAAATAAACTCAAAATGGATAAAGGACCTGAATGTGAGACAGGAAACCATCAAAACCCTAGAGGAGAAAGCAGGAAAAGACCTCTCTGACCTCAGCCGTAGCAATCTCTTACTTGACACATCCCCAAAGGCAAGGGAATTGAAAGCAAAAATGAATTACTGGGACCTTATGAAGATAAAAAGCTTCTGCACAGCAAAGGAAACAACCAACAAAACTAGAAGGCAACCAACGGAATGGGAAAAGATATTTGCAAATGACATATCGGACAAAGGGCTAGTATCCAAAATGTATAAAGAGCTCACCAAACTCCACCCCCGAAAAACAAATAACCCCGTGAAGAAATGGGCAGAAAACATGAATAGACACTTCTCTAAAGAAGACATCCGGATGGCCAACAGGCACATGAAAAGACGCTCAACGTTGCTCCTCATCAGGGAAATACAAATCAAAACCACACTCAGATATCACCTCACGCCAGTCAGAGGGGCCAAAATGAACAAATCAGGAGACTATAGATGCTGGCGAGGATGTGGAGAAACGGGAACCCTCTTACACTGTTGGTGGGAATGCAAATTGGTGCAGCTGCTCTGGAAAGCAGTGTGGAGGTTCCTCAGAAAATTAAAAATAGACCTACCCTATGACCCAGCAGTAGCACTGCTAGGAATTTACCCAAGGGATACAGGAGTACTGAGGCATAGGGGCACTTGTACCCCAATGTTTATAGCAGCACTCTCAACAATAGCCAAATTATGGAAAGAGCCTAAATGTCCATCAACTGATGAGTGGATAAAGAAATTGTGGTTTATATACACAATGGAGTACTACATGGCAACGAGAAAGAATGAAATATGGCCCTTTGTAGCAACGTGGATGGAACTGGAGAGTGTGATGCTAAGTGAAATAAGCCATACAGAGAAAGACAGATACCATATGTTTTCACTCTTATGTGGATCCTGAGAAACTTAAGAGAAACCCATGTGGGAGGGGAAGGGGAAAAAAAAAAAAGAGGTTAGAGTGGGAGAGAGCCAAAGCATAAGGGACTTTTAAAAACTGAGAACAAACTGAGGGTTGATGGGTGGTGGGAGGGAGGGGAGGATGGGTGATGGGTATTGAGGAGGGCACCTTTTGGGATGAGCACTGGGTGTTGTATGGAAACCAATTTGACAATAAATTTCATATATTGAAAAAAAATAAATAAGATAAAAAAATAAAAATAAATTAAAAAAAAAAGAAAATAATCTGTTCATTTTTCCAATTCCTAGAAATTTTCAGGGTAAATTCTCAGTCACTTTTTAAGTTCTTAATCTTTTCAGGTGTAATTTGCCTGGTTTAATTTTATGTTTATATGAATGTAATACTCTAATTTCATAGAGATTTTCAGATTTAATTAGAGTCTAATTACACTTAATATATTTTGGTTATTACAAATTTTTTAAATGTTTTTATTATTTATTTTTGAGGGAGAGAGAGACAGAGTGCAAGTGGGAAAGGGGTAGAGAGAGGGAGACACAGAATCTGAAGCAAGCTCCAGGGCTCGAACTCACAAACTGTGAGATCATGACCTGAGCTGAAGTTGGGCACTTAACTGATTGAGCCACCCAGGCACTCCTAAAGAGGGTGATTTTTAGAAATAATTCACTTTATTGTTATTTTATTCTAATGATTTCTCATTTTACAAATGATTTATAACTTAACTTTTTAATTTTTTTTTATTTTATCATGTATTTTTAATTTTTCTTAAGTTTATTATTGCTTTGTTTCTTAAGTTTGTTTTTTTTTTTTAATTTTTTTAACGTTTTTTTATTTATTTTTGAGACAGGGAGAGACAGAGCATGAACAGGGGAGGGTCAGAGAGAGGGAGACACAGAATCTGAAACAGGCTCCAGGCTCTGAGCTGTCAGCACAGAGCCCGACATGGGGCTCGAACTCACGGACCGCGAGATCATGACCTGAGCCGAAGTCGGACACCTAACCAACTGAGCCACCCAGGCTCCCCTGTTTCTTAAGTTTTTAAGAGTTTGCTCAGTACCACATAAAATATGGATTCTAAATTTTATTTATATTTCTATGTGATTTTATATTTTATTCTAGGTTTTATTTTTGAAATATTTTTATTTAGGGTATTTTAAAAATATCAGTGGTTGGTTTTGGTTCATATTCTGAAATTAATGTCTGGTTTTATTGTATTATGTATGAGAGTATAGACTACATGATTATATTAATTTGATTTTTAAGATTTTCTCTATTAGGGTGATAAGTTAACAATAAGAGGTTAATTATTTTTGCCTCTCACATTTAACATATCAGTTTTATTATCAGCTTAGAAATGCTTTGAAGGTAGTTTTTACCCTAAATCAGTGAGCACATTACAAAAAGAATTCCAGGGAAGTGATTTAAAATTCACCAAAATTTCCACTTATCTAATATGACTGGAATGTCATCAAGTGTTTCTCAGAGGAGAAGCTTCATAATTAAGTTGTACATGATGAATTGATTTAGCACCAGAAGCAGGGAAAGTGTACGTCTGGCAATGGGAGAAGCATGCAAAGGCACTCAGGACAGGGAGCTCCTAGAAAGGAAGGGGTCTGTATGACCACTGGTTTCTGGATTGGGTGACTGAATGGATGGTGATGTGCTTTATTAAGGTGCAAATGCAGGCAGATTTGGAGAAGGAAGAAACCAAGTCCAGTATTACCTATATAAACATGCAATCATACCATTATTTTTATTTTTCAAAACAATTTCAATGTAACATACCATTTTCCCCCACAACAAAGCAGTGCAAGAAATAAGGCAGTTAATATCTCCCTTTTACAGATGGGAAGATTAATTAAGTGATTTGCTGAAGGTCACAGAGCAACTGAAGAGTGGACTCAGGAATCAAATTGTGGTTTTTAATTTGCAAATTCAGGGCTTTTCCTGCTATATTGCTAGAGATTCACACTGTAATTATTTAGCATTCCTTTAAGCATATTGGTTGTACACTATTTTGAAATAAAGTAGATGCTCATTCAAGTCCTTTAATATGTATTTAATATATATTCATATATATATATGATAAAAGAGTCACCTTCCTGACAATGATATTAATTTATAACTTTTTTGCGTAGATTTCTAATATTAAACATTCCTCATTTTCAATTCCAGGAGAGACTGTAAATGATAGCAAAACAAAACACTGTAAAGTTTTTAGACCATGATACTAGTTCTGGAGAAAAGTTATTTCTAAAGGCAAGAATTTAGCTTAACTGGTGAAATGAAAACCATTCCTTTCATTACAAATAGCTTAAATGTGTAGTCTCATAACTGCCCCTAGCCATGAACTTCAAAGCCCTCCCAAAGCAGTCCTGGAACAGGTTTCTTATTTTCCACTTGAACTTCTTAATCAATCTTCTCTACTACCTACTATTCATGCTTTGGAAGTAGAAGGAAATATGAATCTGAGTTTTAGCTGAATCAGACATAAACAAAAACCAGGAGCTAGAGTGAAATCTGCCATTCTGTCCAGCTCTTTTCTAACTAACCCTATGAAGATTTCTGAGCTCTATCTCTTTATAATAAATCAGATTGAGTTGTTCACTTCCATTTGCTAGGAGGGTTGTACTTTAAGAAATGGACTTATTTGTGAAAATATAGTAGCAGTGTAATAAGGAACACAAGAACATGGTAGTGTGCACACTCCATTCTATCTGATCTATATGTTTATGATTTCAAGAAAATGCATACTTGTGATAGAGCCAAGTTTATTGCACGGTTTGTATTTATTTGTGTTTATGATTTCAAGAAAATGCACACTTGTGATAGAGCCAAGTTTATTGCATGGTTTGTATTTATTTATTGTATTGACAATATTTTAAAAATTGGCTACAGTAGTATTTCTGATCCTATATGTTCTTCTAGAAACTTGTCAAACCACAGAAGTGGAGTCTATTTCCCCTCCCCTAAAAGCTGAGTGGGGCTTTGTGATTGCCTTGAACCGAATCTGATGGAAGCGACATTACAAAACTTTTAAGGTTATGTCGTAAAAGGGGAATTGAGCTTCCACCTGACTCACTCTGGGGGAACTCTTAAGATTGTGTGTAAGAGGTCTGGATTCCTAAAGCAGCCATGTGAGAGAGACCACAATTACAGGTCACATAGAGATAAAGAGAGGTGCCTGAAGACCCCTCGCTGTTAAAGCTCCCAGCTATTAGAGTCTTCCCAGCATCAACTGGCAGATACACAAGGGTGTAAGCCTTAAGGTTATTCCATCCCTAGTTTTCAGGCTGCCCAGTTGACACTAATGGAACCCAGACAAGCTACCCCCACTAAGCCCTGCACAAATTGCAGCTTTGTGGGGAGACTAAGCATCATTACTGGGTTAAGCCACTAAATTTGGGGATGGTTTGCTATATAGCATTTGGTGTCAAAGAAAAGAGGCACTTTAAATTGCACGACATCAATAGATTTGACCCTTGATTATTTAGGAAACAGTATCATTTTATGTTTTATTTATGTACTCCCCATATCTCTTCTGCCCACCTCTTGGAAATTGTGTCCCTATCATTGCTATATTGGGAATGTGAAAGATAAAATTAACAACAGGTAATTTGATTGTGTTAAAGTATTTTTAAAAGCGATAGTTGGGGAGAGAGAATGGGGAGAAGAATTTTCAATAATAGGATGAAAAAAGTTACTGGCATGATTTTATTGTGATTTCCTATGCAAGTCCATGTTACTTCAGGCAACAATACATTTGCTGTATTACAGGTTAGAATCTTCCACATAATCTTCAGAGTTTCTCCCCCAAACTGTAGAATAATAGTATTGTTTAAAAAGTCAGTGTCTCTGTAAAACAGTATGGAGGTTCCTCAAAAAGTTGAAAATAGAACTACAAACTACCTTACAATCCAGCAATTGCACTGCTAGGTATCTACCCAAAGAATACAAAAATGCTAATGTAAAGGAGTACATGCATCCCAATGTTTATAGCACATTTATTTACAATAGCCAAATTATGGAAGATGCCAAAGTGTCTATCAACTGATGAATGGATATAGAAGATGTAGTATATGTATATATATGTATATATATACACACACACAATGGAATGATACTTAGTCATTAAAAAAAGAATGAAATCTTGCCATTTGCAATGACATGGATGGAGCTAGAGAGTACTATGCTAAGTGAAGTAAGTCAGAGAAAGACAAATACTGTATGATTTCACTCACATGTGGAATTTAAGAAACAAAAGAAATGAGCAAAGAAAAAAAAAAGAGAGAGAGGGAAGCAAAGCAAGAAACAGATTCTTAACTATAGAGCACAAACTGATGGTTACCACAGGGGAGGTAGGTGGGGAGATGGGGAAAATAGGTGATAGGAATTAAGGGCTACACTTGCTGTGATGAGCACCGGCTGTTGTATGGGTGTTGAATCACTATATTGTACATCTGAAACAAATACTACACTCTATGTTAACTGGAATGTAAATAAAACTTAAAAAATAAAATAGAAAAAATAACATTCAGATTAAAAATTAAGAACAGGGGCACCTGGTGGCTTAGTTGGTTAAGCATCTGATTTGATTTCAGCTCAGGTTATGGTCTCATGGTTAGTGGGTTCAAGCCCCTCATTGGGCTTTGTGCTGACAGTGCTGAGCCTGCTTGAGATTCTCTTTCTCTCCTCTCTCTGTCCCTCCCCCGCTGTGTTCTCTCTCTCTCTCTCTCTCTCTCTCTAAGTAAAAAAAAATTAAAATTAAAAACTTAAAAAAGTCAGTGTCTCCCTACTCAGATGACAATTTGGCATTTTTTCCTTTCTTAGATTGTAAACTTAATTCAAATGAACAATTCTTTATGTTCCATAAAAGTCTTAAACACAAGTCCACAAAATGAAAAGATGGAATGATTATTTAACAATATGTACAAAGAGGGAACTGGGCTGGACACCCAGCATGGATGCCACTCATGACCACTTAACCACAGAAATGCCTTTGGGTTCTCATTTCAGTGGGACAAAGGCTGTGCCCTTTATAGGTAGATACTTTGCTGCTTTTGCCTTCCTATGTATAGCAGTTCTCTCAGAGATGGAGTCTGTTGCCTTCGGAACCCTTAGCTCTTTCCAAGCCTTTGACAGTAGAAAGTAGAAATGGGCTTCAGAACACAGGTTCACTCCTTTAAAAACAAAGCCTTCCCTTTCTCCCTGATAGCACAGTTATTGCATAATTATACTTATCAGCTCCCTCTCACCAGCTTTTAATCATACATTTTCCTGTCAGGGTTGTCTTTGTGGTTGCACACAGTCACTCTGGCACATGCACATACATACACATACAACCATTTCCTGACCCCTTGGAGAAAGCACAGATAACATTTAAGAAATGCAAAACTACCCTGCAGCAAGGGTATAAGGAAAAGGGTGGATTGAGAAAGAAGATAAAGTTTAATGTTCTCACATGAGACTGTAGCCTGGGGGGGAAAAAAAAAGGACCATGATATTATATAAATAAGGACTTGTTTTGCTTTGTTTTTCTCCATGGAGCCAACTAAGTCAGTAAGAAATGCATTGTTTAGAGAAGACATAGTGTTGAAATTTTATTTCTTTATTAAAAAATGTTTATTTGTTTATTTTTGAGAAAGAGAGAGAGTGGAGGAGGGACAGAGAGGGAGAGAGAGAATCCCCAGCAGTCTCCTCATTGTCAGCGTAGAGCATGATATGGGGCTCAAACTCACCAACTGTGAGATCATGACCTGAGCCTAAATCAAGAGTCGGATTCTCAATTGACTGAGCCACCCAGACAACCCCAAATATTTTATATTCATTATCTTAAATTATCAAAACTACCATCCTCCAATTGCTTTGATTGTTGCCTTTCCTGATCTCATTAATTCCTGATAAATTTGGCTCGAGATTATTCCACAGATTTATCCCCTTCTCTCCAGTTCTACTGCCTCTACTCTGTTCTAGGCACCACGTCTACCAAAGCCTCTGGCTCCCTTGTTCCTCTGTGTCTTGTCTTTGGATTCTCCACATCATTGCACATAGATCTCAAATCACAGTTAATTAGAAGACTTTAACAACTAACTATGACCCTTAGAATAAAATACAGACTACTTGCTATGGGATGTACAGTGTGTCATCTGACCCTGCCTCACCCTCTCAAACCTCATCTCAATCCACTGGCTGACTACAGACACCCCTGTATTCTGTATTCTCCCATTGCCCTCTAATACCTACTACAAACTCAGAGCCTTTGTAAATGCTCATTACTTGGCTTGCAGTCACTTAATGCTGCTCTTTGCATTTTTAGCTCCTAAACTCAGTTTAAATAGACCCATGATGGAGGGGTCTTCCTTACACATATTGCTGAAAGTAAATTGTACCCTAACCCTTCATTATTCCCTATCTCATTCACCAATAGGTACTCTCCACAGCACTCCTTACAATCTGCACTTATTTTTTTCTATTTATGTATTCACATCTTTCTGTACTCAAATAAATTGTCATTCAAGTGTATGCACAAAATAAGGACATTTTCAAACAAAAACTTAGAATTTATCCTGAGGAAATACTAAAAAAAAATGTAGATGAAAAAAGAGATCATAAATTCAGAGTACAGGAGTGGAGTAAAAGCAAAATTAAGTAAAAATACTATATTGTTATAGAAATAATTAATTACCTTTATCATACTTAAAAATAATTTAAAAGGGAATAGACTTTCAGCTGTAAGATGAATAAAGTCTAAGCATCTAATGCAAAACATGGAGACTGTAGTTGATAACACTGTATTCTATAATTGAAATTTGCTAAAAGAGTAGAACATAAATTTTATGACCAAAAATAAATGGATTCATTAAAAATAAAAATAAAAAAAGATAAATATGTGAGGTGATGAATGTGTTAATTAACTACATGAGAGCATCCCTTCACAACGTACATGTATGTCATCTCGCCATGGAGTACCTTTAAATATCTTACAATTTGACAGATACACCTCAAAGCCAAAATTATAAAAAAGGTGGGGGAAATGATCTCTATACCTTTAAGTCACTTTCTTTGAAAATCTAGGTGAATGGACAATTTTCCAGGAAAAAAAAATGGCTCAATAAGTCATAAAAACAGAAATAGAATTTTTATAGTTATGTAAGTTAAATTAGTATTTAAAATATCTCCTTCTAAAAACCTTCAAATCAGAACTTCTGGTTTTCAACCATCAAAGGAACACATGACACCTACAGTATATAAACTGTTCCAGAGAATAAAAAGGAAGAAATCTCGCGGCACCTGGGTGGCTCAGTCAGTTGAATATCCAACTCGTGATTTTGACTCAGGTCATGATTTCATGGTTGTGATATGGAGCCCCCTGACTGGCTCTCCACTGGATGTAGAGTCTGCTTAAGACTCTCTGTCCCTCTCCCTCTGCCCCCTCTCAAAAATTAAAAAAAAAAAAAAAAAAAAAAAAGAAAAAAGAAAAAAGTCTGTCCATTTCCTTTCATTGGATTATCTTGATAAGAAAACATTGCAAGAACTTGATAGGCTCTAAAGTTATAGCTTAGCATAAAGAAACATAGATGTAAAATTCATGAATAATGTGACAAATTGAAATAGTGTATGAAAATATAGTATCTTTGACTAAATTGAGCCTCTTCTACAAATGAAGAGGTGAGTCAATATCGGAAAAATCTGATGCAAGCCACTATGTGAATGGATTAAATAATTTCAGTAGCTAAACAAAAGACATTTAATAATTCAATACTAATTCATGAAAAAAATATTAAACCAACTTAGAACGGAAAATATGCTTTTATTTGATAAAGTATATTTACCTATAGCAAATTAATCATGATTTTAAAAAGCATTTCAAAACAGGTAGAAACAAGGAAAGGATGCCTGTTGTCACCCTGTCCATTCAATATTTGTACCAAAGGTACTGGTCAAGGCAATTAAAGAAAAATGAGAGAGAGGGAGAAGGGGAGGGAGAGTGATGTAAGGGATAGGATTGTTAATTCTTATGGACATGTCTGCACAGAAAATCCAAAAGAATCTAGACATACAAGTAGAATAAGATAATTAAGAATTGTTATATATAAAAGGTATAGCATAGAGAAGATAATTATTTCATCACTAGCATTTCCAACAAGAAAATTCTATTCACAATAGCTATACAACTAATATGGTTTCTAGAAATAATTTTCCAAGACATCTGCAAAATATCAGTGGAAAAAATGTTATAATCCTAACATATAATATACTATTATATATAAGACCATATATATAATATATATAAGACAAAACATAATATAAGATAACCCAAAAAATAGGGATGGGAAGGATCAATTCTATAAAAAGTTCAGTTCTTCCCAATTTATGTCCAATTTTCACTACAATTCCTGTGAAGCCCTATATGGTTTTCATATGGAACTTGATTAGCTGAACTTAAAGGTCATATAGAATAGCAGTGTCTAAGAATAACCAAGATAATAAAGATAAGAAGTAAGAAAAGGAGAGCAATGTTGCGTGGTACACCTATTTAGTTATCAAGACACATACTCTAATGTATGATACAGTATGTTACTGATGTAAGAATAAAGAAACAGAAAAATGGAAAAGAATAGAAATTCCTAGGGAAGACCCGAGCATGTGTTAATTTTAGAATATAAAAGATACTACAGGTCAGTGGAAAAATAATTACCTGTTCAATAAATGATGCTAAGATAATTGGATTTTCACTATTATCTATTATAAAGTGCACTTTTTAAAGTTCACTTATTTTGAGAAAGAGAGAGCAAGCAGGGGGAGGGGCAGAGAGAGAGAGCGGAGGACAAATTCCCAAGCAGTCTCCATGCTGTCAGTGTCAGAGTCAGATGAGGGGCTTGAACCCAGGAACCATGAGATCATGACCTGACTTGAAATCAAGATTAGTCGCTTAACTGACTGAGCCATCCAGGCAACCCCACTTTTGTTTTGCATTTAAACATCTTTGAAACTGCAATGTGTTCTAAGGGCAGTGGCAGCTGATAATCACCATCAACCAGGTGACTTATCTCAACAGAGTCATGTGCTTTTTTACCTCTACTTCTGTTGATACCACTCACTAAATAATGCAACTCAAGGCAGGAAAAACTGGCTCATCTTCTGGAACAGGTGAAATCATAATAAGTTCTCCAGTGACTAATTTGAATAGAACTATTGTTAAAGCATCAGGCATTACCAGTGATTTCTTGTTTTCTTGGGAGAGAAGCAGCTTAATTTCTAGAAGTGTTTGATTTTGTCAAATAAAAGAGCAAAACTGTGGTCTGGTCAAAAAGTAAAATGAATTGAAATTTATAAAATAGACTTCAGTTAATTGAAAGAAAATCCTAGTTCCAATGTGTTACACACTTAAGGGAACATGTATCATGATGCTAAGTATTGGTGAGAATGAAGGGAGAAGTTTTCTTAGATATTTGCTAGTACTGAAAATTAGTTCAATATCTTTAGAGAGCACTTGAGGAATATTTGGTAAAACTGAAAATGCACACATGCTTTATCTAGCAAACCTTTTTCTAGTTATATGCAAGGGTTTGCAACTCACAGTGAGGTGCTTGGACCATCAGCCCCTGTAGTACCTGGAAATTTGTTAGAAATGAAGTTTCTCAGGCTTCACCCATCACCTTGAATCAGAACCTAGAGTTTAGGAAGATACCCTAGTGATTTCTGTAAACATTAACATTTAAGAAGCACTGTACTAGAGAATCTCTCACATACCATTCAGAAAAATATGTATCAAAATATTTATTCTTAAAGAGGCAAGTAAAAAAACAACACATGTCAATTGGTAAGAAAGAGGATGAATAAAATGAGATGAACTCATGTGATGAAATATATAGTGGTTGAAATCTATGAATTAGATCTATATCCTCAACCTTGATCATTAAAAAAATGTAATATTAAATAATACACCAAGCTATAGGATAATAAATACTTTATGACAATGTTTGCATAACTAAAAATGAAACAAAACCCATATAAGCAGAAATATACATATAGAAAATATATAGTCAAATATGTGTCAGTGAATTTGGGAAGGAAGCAAAAATGGAGGATAGAAATTTGAAGGAGAAGATAAACTGCAAGCTTAACAATGTGGTTTTTATTCCTTAAAAATAAGGAAATATTAACATACTACCATAATTTTTTTTGTTAACTGGGAACAATATTAATATATTTGTTATAATATCTTTTTCAGTTTTCTAAATATAGTTTTGATTAAAACAAAAATAAAAGTTGGACAAAAACATAACACAGTTCACAGAAAAAGATATAAAATTGCTTAAGCATATAAGATGCTGCTAACTCATAGTTAAATAAATGTAAAAAGTGAAACAGTTTTGTGTTTTTTATTGACGAGTTTGTCAAAGAAAATTTTTGATAAAAAATTTTTAGTAAATTAAAAAAGAAAGACTCTCATATACTGCTTATGACCACGTAAATTTTTGAAGTTTTATGCTTGGTTTATATGTATCAAGATTTTTTTTTAAAGATTTCTTAACATGCAAGCCTCATTGAGTTAGCAATTCCAATTCTAGGGATTCAAAGTTTAGAAGCTAACAGTTGTGTACAAAGAATTTGTGATTAGTAATGTTGATTATGACATTACTAATAATAAGACAAACTAAAAGAATACAAAACTGGAATAAAAATGATAGGTATACATCATAAAGGATTAGTTAAAATATGGTAGATACATCAACTCCATGTAGGAGTGGTCAAAGATTATGGGCAACTTTAATTTTTACAAATTTCTGTTTTGTTCAACAAGAATGGTTTTATTGCTTTTGAGTTTAGAAAAATTGTCATTTGTCAAAATACAGCTTTTTTCATTTCTTCTTGTATAGTATTAATAATATTTTCATAATGCGTGTCTTTTAAGTAATGCCCCTGTTTCCCTTCGTGTGAGTGAGCACAGAATATCTCATTGTTGCTCTCACAGAAAAATATCATGAAAAACGGAGGATGTTTTATTTGGTATTTATTATAATCTGAGAATGTAGTTAAATAGATATGTTCTATTAGGTCTTTGTAGTTTTCCCCTCAAATAAAATGCTTAAAATCAGAGATACTGCCAGTTCTTCATTATTGACAGGGAAATGAGAACATGGCGAAGGTACAGTTTCATGTACGTTGTGGACTTTGGTATTATTTTATGAGAAAGTATAGTCGTTGTATTAAGGAATTCAATAGATTATACATTTTCAATCATCATTAATATTTAAATTTTATGATTTACTTAACTTTTAGATTCTCATTAATAGTTAAGCATTATGATTTATTTAAATTGATAATATTTCATTAGATTTTAAAATTTAACATTAATCAAATTAAATCTAAATCATTAAATCCTATATTATTGGAGAAGAATCATGAAATATCAGGAAGAGTAGGAATGAGTATATTTCAGGATATATATATATATATATATATATATACGTATATATATGCATATATATATATATATATTTACAAAAGGCACTGACTATAGTCATTGTTTTATGTAAATGTACTTGAAATTATCAGTTTCTAAAATACGATGGCTAGGTTTGCTTGCTTAATTTTACCTGTAACTATCTTAACATTTTATAGCCAAGTGCTTAATAAATTATTTTATTGATCATTGCTAAATTGATCAATACATATCTACAACATATCTACACAAACATATAGATATGGAGATAAAATTGCCTTTTTTTCAGTCATAAAAGTCCTATCTTTATGTTACTTAAAAAAAAAGACAATTAGATGACATCTTGGAGTCTTAGAAAAAGACATTTTCTTTTTGAACATGTATATTTTACAAGTTCAAGATATGTTTAATAAGGGAATTGAAATTTTAGTGACACTTACATCCATGAACTGTCTTTTAATTTTTATCAATTTTTATCTTCAATGTTTAATTTCTTTTTTCTTTTTTTAAAATAAAATTGCATTTTAAAAATTATGATGTTGTGGCATGATACCCATATTCATGTATCTATGTTATGTGTTATCACTGCATTATTTTGTATTCCTCAAATATTGCATAATTGCAGCTTATTTATAGCCAGATTTCTTTTTGTTTATAGGGTAGAGGATGAAATGCAATACTATGATTTCTTTCCCATCTTATTCTAGTTCACTGACAAGGAAATAGAAATTGTTATCAACTTCAGTTTCAGTTTCTTAGTTATGATGATTTCTTTTCGTGTAATAAAATATCATTTTTGTGAGTTTACCTCTTTTGTTCTGTTGTCACTGACCTGGCCTCCAGAAACATGATTTCATAGAGCATTTTCTTAGACAGTACTTCCAGAAATGTCATTATAGCACTAGAGAATTGGCA
This sequence comes from Panthera tigris, assembly GCF_018350195.1. Classification (NCBI taxonomy): domain Eukaryota; kingdom Metazoa; phylum Chordata; class Mammalia; order Carnivora; family Felidae; genus Panthera; species Panthera tigris. The sequence continues at coordinate 101,501,469 of NC_056661.1, forward strand.
TTTTCTGTGCCAAGATGTCATCCTAATAATACTGTGTCTGAGGAAATGAAGCTGGGAGAAATAGCTAGCAGGGTGATGAAGGACAGGTTTGCCTCATCTGTAAATAACAGTGATTTGTGGGATGATGATCTCACCAACAGAGCTTCTCTCCTCCTCTTCATTATGATCTTCTGCAGTGCCCACTGAAGCTGTCAAGGACCCTGCTGGGAACTGGGAGTGATGATGGAAAGCTCTTGTTTTGTTTCCCATTTTAGTCATTTGTGAATGTACTGTAGCTCTCTCCAGTGCAGAAGTGAGAAGTCAGGATGTGGTAGAACTCTTCTCATCTCTCCTTGCTGCTAAGGGCAATTCTTCTCTGTGCCACAGTTCTGCTTACTCTGTAATTCAACCTAAACCTCTCTAAGAGGGCATGGGTAGGTAATGGAGGAAGAGTCAGGACCGATATTCAGGTGGGGATTTAGTAACTTACACTACGTTTGCTATTGCCAAGCTCTGGGGAGTGTTTCCTCAACCATTAAACCAGAAGTGAATGAGTGTTCACTTAAGGTTTCCCTAAGCAAAATTGTCAAAAGGATAGTGTCCATGCTCCTGTCAATCACATTGAATAGAACCTGAAATAGCACCATGCTCATGATCACATAATATTTGCTGAAGAGATGAAACTGAATGGGAGAATATATTTTAAAAGAGATCCACTATAGATCAAAGGACAAGGATCTCTGTCAATGAAAGCAGTCCCACCAGAGATGAAAATGTGTTTCAGGAGACTTAGGGATAGATAGCAAAATAGATCCAATACCTAGTCATTTCTATAGCTCTGATTGGAAAGAATGTCAGAGTTAGTGACAAGCTATTTGTCAAAGTAAATGTGACCCAAAAAAGGGTAATTTTCTATATTTCCTTCTCTACATCTGACAATTTGGGTATTTTCATCTCCTTTCCAGAAAAATATCACTCCATATCTTCTATTTGGAACCAATAATGATCCTATCAAATTCACTCTCCATTTATTTTTTTTAGATGAAGGCACTAGAGAGGTTAAATGGTTTATCTCTTAAGTGAGAGACCTAGGACTTGAATTCAGTTCCATTTGGTGTCAAACCCATGTTTTTGGTTAACTCTGATATATGGTCCCTCATCCTTTTTCAGTTATAAGTACCAGAAAATCCAAGTTGAACTACCTTACACAGAAAGGATTGTTTCCTGGAGTAAAAACTGAAAACTCCAGACACAGTGTGTTAGACATTACTATTAGTCCAATATGCAATTTCCCCAGCCTCCAGCTGTGTCTGAAACTGAGTGACCATAGACCATGCTCTACCTGGAACTGTCACTGTAACAGAGTTCAGAGTGGTCCATAATTAGGTTGGTCTCAATGCACCTTTTAAAAATTATCGCCCCCTATTCAACTATTCGCCTTTTTGCCTTTTCTGTTTCAATTAGGCCTGCTAGTTGCTGGCCTAGCAGCATACACCCTGTGTTTGTTTCTCTCAACTTGAAAAAATACTGGGATTACTCTGTCCATACTTAATTCTATTAGTTCTTTAACATCTGCTTTAAGACTAATGTCTTCAACAAGGCCTACGTGCTTACCCTTAGTTCACTTTGATGAATTCTTATAGATTTTGTGTGTTACTCTGTTGTCTAAGTATCAAGTCAAACCAGAGCTTAGATGGCATTCAAGATTATTGGAGAATGAGTGTGGTGATTGTCTGGTCTTACCTAACTCTTCTAAGAATAAATCAGAAATAGTGATTATGGTAGCTAACTTTTAATGAGCATTATTTGTGAGCCATTGTTTAAATTCTTGGCATGTATGAGCACATTTCATGCACACCTTAGGAGATGTATAGCATTATCAATATTTCACAGATGAAATTGAGGCAATGAAAGCATAGGCTAACTTAAAAAAGTCATGAAGTTAGTAAGTGCAAGACCCAAGACTTGAATCCATACTTAACCATTGTAATGTATTTACCAAAGGATATAGTTCTTTAAAAAGATTATAGTCTAATGGTTGCTTATCCAACAGGTAAAAATCAGGATGGAAAAAGAACTTAAAATAACTTAAAGCCATTTCAGAATGAAGTGGGACAAGACATGATAAAGGGAAAATTTTGGGTAGATATGTTTACTGTCTTTAAGTATTATGCAGCCTGTCAAATAAGAGAGGGATTAGCTTATCTTGAATAGACCCGAAGACTAGAATTAGAAGCATTAGGCACATATTTTCACCTAAACATAAAAAAAGCTATTTCTACCTGTCAGAGCTGTCTGAAAATAATTTCAAAAAAGCTTTTTTGAGAGAGCAAATTTCCCATATCTGGAAGTTTCCCCAGTAGGTTGGTTGACATCTTCTGGCAAGAGTGTTCTCAGTGGGAGTCAAATATCAAAAGCTAGTTAAAACACACATGTTTTGAGGGCCTAAACATTCCATGAATCCTCAGAGGATTATTCCTTCTGGCTGCTGGGACTAGGAAGTAATGTAATGCCATGGGTATATCAGGACTTGTAAGCAAATAAATGAAGTAGGAAAATAGAAAATAAGAAGGGACATGGGGGTAGGTGGGAGATGCTGAAGAGATGAGTAAAAAACAGATAAGCTATGTCATCTAGATCTGGGCCCAGGGAGGCCCTGCTGGGCAGAGTAGCTACAGCAGAGACAGTTGAGCCACCAGATAGCCTTTTCCTGACCTTTCAAATGTTCACACGTTTAATGGTGGTTTAGGGTTGGCTTAGCTCAGTTGTTATTTTTTCCTCTGAGACAGCTTTTTCCTCTTTAGTTAGGAAGGCAGAGCTCTGACTCTGTTGTGGAGAAAAAGCTATTAAAAGGAAATTGTGGTATATAAAATGGAGACACTTTTTTGATCATATTTCAAAGGATTTGAAGGGAAAGACAAGAAAATCAATAAATGCATGGATTCCTTTACACTTTAAAAAGACAATTCTTTCCTTTCTAAAGTCTGTTTCTGGGTGTTCCTGCTGTGAAATCAGCCCATAACACCCAGATTTAATGGAAATTTACTTAGTAAAAGGATAAAATAGTAAACAGAACAATGAAGAGTTCAGTTACTTCTTTCCCTTTCTACCTTTTGACAAGTGATAATACCTGCAATGGAAACCATATAATTTTCAGTCTGATTATTTATTTATTTGTTTGTTTGTTTGTTACTTATTTATTTTGTTAGAGGAAGGTTGGTGTTTACTTTCAGATCTGAAGTATAGAATCAAGTCCTGTTTGTTTATCATAGTAGCTAATAATATGTTGCAGATTTTTATCTATGACAAAAAATTGTCTATGATATAGGAACTTTTTCTCATTGCTACTTTGGCTAACACAACCATGAAACAAGTGTTTTTATATGTGATACTTTAGCAAAGGGAAAATCACTATGATAATAAAATCCCTTGAAGTTTGTGAGGGCAGGTCTCCATTTTATATATTTTGTGGGTTATTATTCTAAAAAGAAATCCATCTTGGAAGTAAAGAATATTATTTGCTTGAGGGGATTTTCTATAAACCAGATCCCTTCTAAATCCTACTCTCTTCAGTAAGTATAATATGGAACAGTCTGTCTTCTGTAATTACTGTGCAATAGGAAATTTTGTCTTGATTCATCTACATATTTTTATTTGTGTTGGGAATACTAGAACCTGTTATTCTCTCTCTCTCTCTCTCATTCACATGTGAATGAGATATGTGACACAATGTCTCATAAGACACAATACATGTACCCTCTACTCTGTTTGCTCCAGTATCAGCCTTTTGCAAAATGATAATACAGTAACCAGAATATTGATGTTGATACAGTGAAGATAACAAAATATTTTGCATACCACAACCATTCTTCACGTTGTCATTTTTCCAGCCACAACTACTTTATCCTGCTTCCACCCATTCCTTGTCCCCTGCCAACCGCTAATCAGTTCTCCATTTTCATAATTTTGTCATTTCAAGAATGCATGTATGTGGAATCAAGTCATGTCTTAGTCTGCTCATGCTATCATAACAAAATACAAAAGGTTGGATGGCTTACATGACAGAAATTTATTTTCTCGTGGTTCTGAAGTCTGAGAAGTCCAAGATAAAAGCATTGGCCAATGCAGTTCCTTGTGAGAGCTCTGATGTCTCTCTGGTGTCTCTTCTTAAGGGACACTCTTCCCATAGTGAAGTCCCATACTCATGACCTCATCTAACCCTAACACCTTCTAAATGACCCAACTGCAAACTGCATCACATTGGGAGTTAGGGCATTAATGCATGAATTTTTGAGGGACACCAACATTTAGTCTGTAACATAACGATATGAAACTTTTAGGAATTGGCTTTTCGCACTCATGACTTTCTGATTTATCCAGTTTGTTATGTGCATCAACAATTTGTTCTTTTTTATTGCTGAGTAGTATTCTCTGGCATAGATATACCATAGTTCGTTTAATCCTTCATGTGCTGAAGGATATCTGGGCTGATTCCAGAGATAAACTACTACAAACAAGCTGTTGTAAACATTTTTGTTCTCTCTCTCCGTGTGTGTGTGTGTGTGTGTGTGTGTGTGTGTGTGTGTGTGAAATTTACTATTCTTTCCTCTAGGATAAATGCCCAGGAGGGCAATTGTTGGGTCATATGGTAGTTGCATACTTAGTTTTTTGAAAACTCTGTCAAACTATTTTTCAGAAGGGGTTCTATCTTTTCACATTCACACCAGTGACCTTTTTTTAATGACAGAGGATTCCAAATGAATATAGTGTTTAAGTCCCCATCCCACTCCATGTGCCATAATGTGCCTTTGTACTTGGACAAAAACACAGGACACAAAATTGATGACAATTCTCTTATTTTTCCAATCAGTTACCTACATTCTCACTTGTCTTATTAATAGGACATCAACAAATTTGCCCCCTTAAACATGCATATATCTTTCGTATTGTCAAAGAATACAAATAATTTAGATTGTTTAAATGGGGTCATTTGAGCTCTTCCAAGCCAATTCGCATGTGATTAGTTTATTACTGTTATTTCATCTTGCTGCCAAACAAAATTACATTTAGACTGGCCTGACACATAAAGCCTGTGCCCTGCTGTAATGATTCTTTGCAAGTTCAGATTCTTGCAGTCTGTAGTAGTCTTCAAGAGAGGATGGGTTCCCTTTATAATGCCAACATAGTCACTGGAGCTCTGTGCTAGAGATCCTGAAGTTAAAGGCCCAGACATTAGCTCTTTCAGTTTATATACAAGAACACTTACCTTGGGACAAGCTGAACCTGAAAGTGTTACAACTGACTTTGGCATCTGCTACCTAACATTCTCAGAAACACTTTCTATCCTATTCATTGAACTCAATCCTCCTTGGAGTTTACCCCAAAAGTTGATAATTTATCTTTTAAATTCTGAGAACACAAAGGTCTTCTGAACTCCTTTCCTAGATAATTGGGCTACTCAGTCTCAATTCATTCTTCAAGGAAAGCTACTCTCACAGATACCGAGATGATTTATTACTTAACAATAAAGTGAAGTTCATGGCCTTGCTCTCATCAAATTAAAAAAATTATTCTTTGACAGAAACTTCAAATGAAAGCCGTTTTAATATCTGAGAAGAGCATAATATAGAGATGGATCCCTTACTAATTTGACCTTAAAATCAGTTTTTACAATATGTCTTGGGGCCAGTATATTACTAATATCTGTATAATATTTTGTTTTTCTAAAGCTTAAATTAAAGAAGATGGGGGAAACAATTTTGAAAACAAAGAATGTGGAATTAGGAAGGTAAAATGATCTTCTCAAGGTCACACCAAAAGTTCTGGCCCAGGTCTATTTATAGTTTATCTTTAAACTAGTTCACAGACAGGGACACGCAAAACACTAACTATGCTCCAGGAATTGTTATTCCAATCGAAAGCTTTAAGGAGATCCATAAATGCATTTTCTCTTACATTTCATGTTCACAGTCTTTTTATTTGCAGAATAGTGAAAGAACAAAGATAATAGTACTTGTATTTCACAAATATACAACATATATAATCTCTGGTCCCTGAAGTTTGTCTTTATTTGCAAGGTCACTTGCTTGCTTTGTGAGTTATCTATGCTTCCTCTTCCCAATCACTGAAATGAATGTCTTTGTAGAAACCTAATAATCTTGAGACTGAAAGAAGTAACATATTATCCTAAGGATAGAAAAGTTATAAGGAATAAAATGCTACATTTTTTTTTTATGGCAGGCATCTGAGATGGCATTTAGTGGCGGGGGGGGGGGTGCCTTTTGCTCCATAGAATGGCAAGTTAATGTCATAATAGTATTCCCCACTTTGTGAGTTGCTCCTTTTTCAAAGTCACATCTTCAAAAAAAAAAAAAAACTCAAGAAAGGATAAAGCAAAACTATTTTTTTGGGGAAAATATATTAATTTTCTCGTTCGAATTTCTGGCTGTTATCTGTATAATTACGGGGTTGACTTAACAGCAGTATACAGGAAATTCTTTAAAATAGTTTTTTTTATGTTAAATTGTGACAGCTGCTTTGATTTTGACAGACATCCAGTAAAGTGTTTCCCATGCAATATGACAGTGCCAGCCATGACATTAATTGCATCTTTTGTTGGAAAATGCCACATGTAACATTTCAAACAGAATCCAAGCACCAGGATAACTATTCATTTATTTCACTTTGCAACAGAACTCTGAAATATTAGCCTTCATTTTGTCTTCCTCAGTTACATAATTGACTATTTCGACTATATGCACTGATCACATTAGCCAGCCCTATCAGTTAACTAGACAGTCTAATCAAGTATGTCTGTTATCAACAACATATTATACCCAATCCATTTAAAGAGATGTTAGAGTTGTAAATTGTATTTTATTTTAAGGGTAAAATTAATTTGAGAAATAAACAAGTCAGATCATTTTTCCCTAGAAAGTCATAAAAATGTGAAACATAACTTCAGGTTTGGAGACATTGATATGAATATATAAAAGAAGGTAAATTAATCACTTCAGCTGGAATTAGAATTTCTTGGGTTCTCTGTCTCCTCCTTTTCTTTTTTTGACAGGAACATCTTTCTTAGCATGAGTTGCAATACTGTTATGGCTAAATTATTGCATTACATGCATTCATATATTTATTCATTCATATGTTGATTTAATAAATATTACAAAATCTATTCAGTGCTGTGCACAATGGCGAGCAAAATAGTAACAAGTCGCTGCCTTCATGAGGGTTGCATTATACCAAAATTTTCGTTAAAATAGTGCATGGTTAGTATCATCATAGTTAGTGCAAGTGTTTTCTTGCACTTAAAATCACCTTTAACACTTGGGATATAATGACCTTTTACCCAGAATCAGAAAGTCTAAATTTTAACTCAGAAGCACTGTAATAATTTGTTTCATAGTTCCATTTCTGGCTTCAAGTTTTCCTTCTCACCTACCTAATACCTGAGAGGTTTTTTTTTTTAAATTCATATCCATTTACAAGATCACAGTGGCAGCCTCAGAAAATTAAAATCTCTATCCATTTTCTGATTTGTCATTGTCATGGCAGTGTACAGAAAATAAATAATGGGCATGGCAATAACTTAGAGCACAGGAAATACTTTCACTGAACTGACTAATGTCTTTTGTGTTCAGTAGTGATGATCAGTTACAATTTCATAATAGCTATTTCCCCATTGATAATGTCAGTGCTTTACCAACATTGTATTCATACTGTTGTACTTTTTAAAAAGTTGGTACCAGCAATGGATGCCATCTGATGTCCTTGGAAACATTTGCCAAGATGGAAAAGTCCAATCTCTATTATTGACGAGGCCACTAGAGAAAGATACATTTAGAAATGATTAAGAATATATTGATTACCAGATTTTATTAAGATATTGAAAGGGCTAAATGTCCTCCATTTGCTTTTGAATCTTGGGACATTAATCAGCGCTGAATCAAATGATGCATTATCCACTTGATTATACAAGATGGTATCACAGGCTATTCAAGAGAACTGGTGCATGCTTTCAGCCTTAACCCATTACTTAAATATAAGTAATTTTCAATGTTCTATCAACATCTTTCTTGTTTTATCTTTACACTTGCTCTGAGTGAATTTGTCTATTCTTATGACTTTGAATATGTTAATGGCTCTTAAATCTAGACCTCTTTCCTAAACATAATTTTCAAGTTTGTCTTATATCTTTATATTCTTTCTAATTATAATGTCTTTGAAATTTAGGGGACTTGCTCTCCCAAATTCTGTTCAACATCATGTTTCTCAAATTGTTACTTCTTTCAATTAGCTAGTATGAAATATTGGTAATGGCTTTATTTAGTCCCTTGTTCTAACCTCCATTTCAAAGTTACCAAATGGGCACATTTTTCTATCTTCTCTCATGTAGGTGTTCTATTTTTCATTCCTACTGCCATTTCTCTACTTTAGGCCATATCGTTTCTACACACCCACATATACACACATTTGCGTGTTACAATAGCCTTCCAACATATACTTCCTCAGAGTTCTCCCTAGAAAATATAGAATTGGTCCTATTCCTCTACTGCTAGCAAATGTTTATTATCTCATCACTCCAAGCTTCCTAGCCTGATAGTCAAGGCCCTCTGCCCATTGCAATCGTTGCCTCATTTGTTTTCCTGTTTCGACTCAGGCCCACTTCCACACCATTTTGCACATACACCAGATAGACATATTGAAAATGTTAGTCAGACAAAGTCCTCACATGTTTATAAAAACAATATAATAAACTTTCCATTGCTCCTAGAATACAATTCAACCTCCATTCTCCAGCCAAAGGTCTGTGCGTGATCTGGCCCTGACTGCCTGCCTAATTTCTCAGACTCTATTTGTGCCACTCTATTCCTTGTTTGCTATGTTCTGGAGCCATTGTCTTTTATAATCAAGAGTATATCCTTAATAATGTATTTCTTTAAATCCTAACTGGGGTGGTAGTGAAAAAATAATGTGCCTTGCCAACATAAAAAAGGGGGAAGGGTAGGAGAGATTTCATGGAGAGTAATTGCTATAATTCACTTCACATTACCACTACTAAAGAAAACCAGTGTAGTCTTTATCACTAAGAATTTTCATTAGTATGCTTCTGTGTTATCACAGAAGTCTGAAAGTGGTTGAGTTGTGGGTTTTGACATAACTCATGAGTTTGTATGGATGTATAGACATAAACATACAACTTCACTCATATGAACACAGTCAAGCAGCAAACATAATTATGCGCAGATTGTCCCTATATTCAGAGTGAGATATGTTTCTGAAAAAAACCAGATTTTTCATAATTTTAGCAGATTTTAAAATAGTCACGTTAACTTTTTCACAATCTTAGTTAACTTTAAAAGAGTTACTCAAGTGTTTTTTGACGCTTTTTTTCTTGGTATTACTTCTGATCAGGTTCACCATCATCAGGACACCAGTCTCATTACATAGTATGTTTATAGACACAATTGTTTCATAATTTAATATTTACTAAAGATCTGTAAATAACTACATTGTGTGTAAGACAGGAAGATGATCAAGGAAGGCTGAGTTGCTGTGGCCAGGTTGGGAAACTCTAAGAACACTAGTAACTGTCTTCTCTTGTATATTCATAGTTTTCCTTTAACTTCTTTTATTTCCTTCTCCTCCCCAAATGGGGAGACTCTTATGAAGTTTTCTAATGAACTTAAATACAATCAAAAGACAGTAGGTTCTGGAGGTGGCTTAAATTAGAGTCTGGAAGAAAATCTTCAGGCAGGAAGATTATGTATATTGACCCTGGAAGTTTTTGTTGTATTATTTCTTTGTGTGTTTGTTTTATTAGCTGTCAGCAATTATAAGAACTCTGCATCTCGAATAGATTTAGTGAAGGGTATATCATTTTTATGTGGGGCAAAGACTAAAATCAAAGGCCTGGCTGGTTATATCCTGATATATTAACAAAGATTATACAGAACAATATCTATTTGTCCACAGATCCATGAGTTGTCATCATGTCATGGTATAATATTTTAAAGACATATTTAAAAAATAATTGAATATCTCTTTTTGGATTACATCAATAACACATATTTGCTAGATTTTGCAAACTGAGTTGTCAGATGACAATTTATGTTACTTATAGGAAAATTGGCAATTTTGTGTCAAAATTATATTAAGAATTTGCCAATGGGCAGTTGTATTTGATTTGAATTAGTTTTTTAATCTAAATTCATATTTTTGAAGAGTTTCCTTCAAGAGAATATATAACCATTCCTTTAATTTTTCTAGAATCAACTCCTCTAACTTTCAAAATGCTCTATTTCACTTGTTCATTCATTTTCATAATTAGAATACTGAGAATTTTACAGGAAGCTGTCTGTTTTTACATTTTTGTGAGCTGTGTTTGTGGATGGTTTAGGGACAGAGAATTAAATCTGCATGAAATCATCACATTTCTCTAGATGTAGCCATGAAATTGGTATTTTCCCCTGAAAATTTCCATGAAATTACAAAAATTATTGCATCTTTGTCTCCGGATATCTTGCATGGAAATATAAAGGAGGCTGAGTCAATCTTTCTTGTTCCCGAGTTCTTCATATAGCTAATTATGCATGAATCTCTTAATTAAGCACTAAGAGAAAAATGTATATGGCTTATATAAGAACACTTTGGAAGAAGGTGAGTCTTACTGAATGTCTAAATTCAATGATCCAATGAGCCCTAAATTCTATTTTCAATAAATGACATATTGTGGCATACACAAATTGTGCATTTTTGCCAGTTTCACAATTAATGGTAATCACTGTAGCCAAATAATTCATGTAATAATATGCATTATTATTAAGATTAACTAAATTGATGAATTAACTATCATGAAGGCTACTCTTCTTTATGATCATTGGAAATGACTTTTCAAGTATAATTTAAAATAAGTACTCAGGTGCCTGGGTGGCTCAAGTGGTTGAGCATCTGACTCTTGAATTCAGCTCAGATCATGATCCCAGGGTTGTGGAATCAAGTCGGGGCTGTGCACTAGGCATGGAGCCTACTTAGGACTCTCTCTCTATGCTCCTGCTCCCTCCCTGTGTCTCTCTTTCTCTAAAATAAAAACATAAAACATTATTTCTAATAGATACTCAAATCACAGCTACACACATACACACACACACACACACACACACACGCATCCCTTATTTAAAGTTGGTATGGGAGACCTTTAAACATAATTTCACCCTTCTTATGTTGGGATTATACATCCTGATACTTTCACTATCATATTTTGACATGTGATGTGTGTTGCTTCTTTTTATGAGAAAATTATGGATTTCTGTTACATTGACACCACACTTGATATATGATTTCCTCGGGCCAATGGCATGTGAGTCAAGGGGCTTTGTACCACTTTTAAGTATGTACCTTAAACGCCATTATATGATTCTGACATAGTGTCTTTTCCTTCTGTCATCAAACTCGCAATCCTCTAGACATGTCTACTCCTTTATTTCAGACTACCTGAGTCCTGAAATAAAGATAAAAGAAGCTGAGTTGTAGCCATCCTACAATTAATATGTGACATGATTGAGAAATAATCCTTTATTATTTTAAATCTGGTAATATGGATTTGTTTGTTACTATAGAAAAACTTACTATAAATTGACTAAGAAAGTGAACAAGTTAAATTTAAAATTATTTATAATTGTTGAAATAGAAAAAATGCCATTTATTGATATTTATTTTCTCATTTTTTGAATAAAAATATATTATTCTATTGACCCCACTTATTTCTGATTATCTGACAATTGCTCTTTGACATATAGTATCAAAACCTAACCTAACTGATCAAATATAGCATAGAATCAGTGATAAAAGTGTGTTCTAACATTTTTCTTTTATTTAAAGTACTTATAAAAATTCCAGCTTATGATCCTGGAGTAAGCAGATCCATAGTTAATTCTTTTAATGGTATATCCTGTTTTTACAGAGTGTATTCTCATAGAGGAAAAGAAGATAGACCTAATACCAACTATTCTATCTTAAAACACCTAATTCCTGGGGCACTTGGGTAGCTCAGTTGGTTAAATGTCCAAGTCTTGATTTTGGCTCAGGTCATGGTCTCACAGTTCATGAGTCTGAGCCCCATGTCGGGCCCTGCACTATTGGTGCGGAGCCTGTTTGGGATTCTCTATCTCCCTCTGTCTCTGCCCTTCCCCTGCTTGCACACTCTCTCTCTCTCTCAAAAATAAATAAATAATCATTTAAAAAATACAACTAATTACTAAATTTTTATTTATTTGTTTATTTCATAAATAATTCAACATTTATTTGCTGCCTACTACTATAATAGCAATGTTGCTAGTTATTGGCTGTTAACTTTATACTAAGAACTTCTCTGTGTACTTTTACCTTTACTGACTTAATTTAATCCTAAGATTGCTGCTATTATTATCTCCATTTAATAGTTAGTAAAATTCTACAGTAAGGTTTTGGAAAATTGAATAACTTGCTCATAGTACACAGCAGGATGAGGATTTGAGCCCAGTGAGTCTGGCCCTAGAGTCCACACTGTCCTTAAACACTAGCCAAGTTGCCTTTCACACTGATATATCATTTTTTATGTGCCAGTCATTATTTTAATTCTAGAAACAGCAATGAACAAGATGGTTAACAGTGTAATGTAATGGAGCTATAATAAATGAGAAAATGGCTATTATAACTTTAATTTGTGATATATACTCTAAAGAATCAAGGAGGGAACATGAAAGAGATAAGTGAGAAGGAGCAATATGTGTGGAAAGAGAATCAGGGAAGTGTGATACCTGGAAACCAATGAAAAAAGAATGCAGTGTAACAGTGTCATATATTGATGAGTATTGAATAGCCTTTGGATTTGATAGCATGGGATTCTTTGGTGCAGGTGAAAAGGATGCTTTCAGTGGATTTGTGTGCATAAAATCCTGATAGAGATTAAGAAAAGATTGAGAGCCGTTTCTTCAGTTCTTGATTCCTGGAATAAGAATCCCCTGAAAACAAAAATCACAGTAACATAAACAATAAAATGCTAAAAAAAATTTAAGCTACATTTGGAAAAAAATTATAAATTACTTGGTGAAGAAATAAAGAATCCTAAGAAGGCAAAGACAGCATGAATGTTGAAATCCAAAAAGGTAGAAGACAATACTCAAGCCAATTTGAATCTGTAGACCTCTCCTTAACTCTGGTGATGATGGAAGTTTATATTGATAGTCATAAGATGGATGGGATCAGGGAACTAATCCTAGCACCTTCCCAAGTAGAAAATTGAATTGGAGACACTGAAATATAGCTGAGACCCCAGATGGAAACAATCACAATGTAAGAGGGAGCTAAACATAATGGAAAGTGAAGAAAACTTGCCTTTTCAAACTTGCTACTAGATAGACAAGGGAAACTCTGCCTTGAGTATTTGAAGGAAAATTCTGGATCTTACTCTAGATTTGTGCCCTATTTGGTCCAAACAAAATGATAACAACAGCAAAACAAAAAACAAAAGCTGTAATCTAAAATACTTTTTTAAGTGGTTCTGAGATTTTGTGCTCCCAGAAGCCTGGCAACCAAAAGCATATTATCTCTGGAGGAATGCATTCTCAATACCAAATTGCAAATATTAATATAAAGTACAAGAAAACCAAATCAGAGATGAGAATTACAAAATACTTGAGGAACCTGGGCTTCATAAGAGAGCTGCCCCAAACAGTTGACAACTGAAACAAAGCATACGGTATTCAAATATTGCAATTATAAATTCAGTATTTTAAAGAGTAAAATATGTCAGAAATAAAATATAAAAATTAAAATTAAAAATGGTATGGATGGGTTAAACATTAAAATAACACAAGTAAGGAAAGAGTTAGAGAACTTGAGAAATTATAAAGGAAGAAGTTGCAAAACTTTAGCACAGAAAGATAAAGAGATGGAAATATTAAGAAGAAGGGAGAAGACATTGATATTGGGATAAACATGTCTAAAATATATTCAATAAAGAATAAATAAAACATATGAGAGACAATATTCAAAGTAAATGTGTATGACAAAGACACCAAAAACAGATTCAGGAAACCCACTGGATTTAAATACCTCACACAGAATAAATAAGATGTTACTCAAATACAGACAGATCATAGAGAGACTTAGAACACCACAGATAGAGTGAAGTTCTTAGAAGTCAGAGAGGAAGAAAAGAAAGGAAAAATAAAAAGAGTTTATTTATAATTAAACTGGCAACCAACTACTCACAGAAGAAGTAAAAGACAGTGGAGTCATATTTTCTTTGTGCTGATAAAAATATGTTTAACCTAAAATTATATTTTATACTTATACAAGCAAAGGCATCTTTTGAGATTTTGGGCTTAAAATTAAGACAGTTACAGACAAACAGAAGTAGAAAAACATTTAACACTAATAGGACTTACATCAAAAATTCATCTATAGAATATATTTCAGGGAGAATGATTTTGATATAATTTGTAAGGTCTGAGAAACAAGAATCAAAGACACACACAGAAACTGGTTAATATATGTGTTAGAAATAGACTTTTCATGAAAAACAAAGTGTAACATTCATAGTGTTGTGTGAAAAAAGACAAAATGCTGGAAAACATAATTTCGTAACTTAGGAAGATGGTGGTGAGAGATAATGATTTGTCTCTTTATACTGTTTAAGATGAGCATATATAGATATAGAACAATATAACTCTTGTTAAGTACCATACCAAGATCACTAAAAGAATAGATATTGTATAAATTCAAAATGAAGAAGAGGAAAAAATGGAATGAAAAAAATAATGAATACATTAAAATAAATGCAAGAGAGGAGGAAGAAGGGGAAAAGGGGCAAGAAAAAAGAGGAGAGAAAATAACAAAACTAAATCTAAATGTATCAGTAATCACAAAAAAGTGTGCAATTAAAAAATAATAATTCCATATAGGATTTTAAAAGTCAGCTATATTCTATCTTAAAGAGACTAACAAGAATATAAGAATATTTGTTTTGGTTTTCTTTTGGTTTTTGATTCAGCATGTAAAGAGCACAGAAGGTATCACTCTGCCCTAACAACAAGTAAACAACTGAACACACTGAAAAGTCAACAACTCTTCTTAGATCATTCAGAGAAGTGAGGTCACAGGGCCAACCATTGCCACCAAATTGGAGGTTACAAACAGGGAAACACGAAGAATAACAACTTACTGGAGCATAAACTCTCAAGCAGAAATCTGCACAGGAAAATCTGAACTGTATTT
The DNA here is from genome assembly GCF_018350195.1 of Panthera tigris. Classification (NCBI taxonomy): domain Eukaryota; kingdom Metazoa; phylum Chordata; class Mammalia; order Carnivora; family Felidae; genus Panthera; species Panthera tigris. The sequence continues at coordinate 101,516,712 of NC_056661.1, forward strand.
GACAAGTTGTTGGGGCTCAACATGAACAACTCAGGCATGTGGGGGTGGTGGCTACACCTTTGTGAGTTTTATCTCCAGGAGCTATACTATGTTCTTATGGCAAATATTGGAGAAAAATCTTTTCAGGCTTGTAGCAGGGGGAAGAGAAAAGGAACAATTTTGAATATGCCAGGGAATTCTGTCCTTAAAAAGCCTTCTCTCAGGAGAAACTATTTAAAAGTCCAAACTCCTGAGGTTTTATCAGAGCCTAAATGACCTAGTGGAAAGGAAATACCAACCTAAGCTCACTGTAGCTTCCCATGTGGGGGAAGGGAAAAACCTTACTCTAGCCTACTATAGCCATACTGTCCTGCAAAATAACAGGGAAAACCTGAGAAGCAATTGTGAAGTTCCCAATTCAGAAACAGAGCTTCATTAAAAGACTGAGACTGAATTATAGGACTATCAAATGCTTTCCCTACCCACATACTTATTACTATATTACTAAAAGCCTATTTATCTCAGTTTCTTTTACTCAGTACATTAAGTCTGGCTATCAAGAAAAAATTACAAGGCATACTAAAAGGCCAAAACCACAGTTTGAAGAAACAAAGCAAGCATAAGAAGTAGAGTCAGAAGTGACAGAGATGCTAAAATGATCAGAATATTAATTTAAATAATGATGATAAATACGATAGTGGCTCTCATGGATAAAGTAGACAGCATGCAAGAACAGATGGGAAATGGAAGAAGAGAAATGGAAATTCTAAAAAAAAAGATAAAAATAAACTTTAGGGGTCAAAAACATAACAGAAATGAAGAATGCCTCAATGGGCTCATTAGTAGTGAGACACAGTAAGGGAAGACTCTCAGAACTTGAGGATATGTCAATAGAAACTTCCAAAACTGAAAAGCAAAGAGAAAAAAGGCTGAAAGAAATATATAATAGAATATACAGAAACTGTAGGACAACTACAAAAGGTGTAACATACACATAATAAGAATTCCAGAGGATAAGAAAGGAAAAGATAATATATTGAAGAAATAACAACTGAAATTAATGTCACACACTAAACCACAAATCCAGGAAGTTCAGGGAACACCAGGGGGATTAATTCCAAAAAAACCCATATACACATAGGCTTATCAAATTCAAACTATAGAAAATCAGGGTTAAAGAAAAGATCTTGAAAGGGATGAGAAGAGGTAGAACTTACCTATAGAGGAACAAAGATAAGAATTACACGTGACTTCCTTTCAGAAACTATACAAGCAGGAGGACAGTAGAATGCAAAAGGCAAGGCGTTGAAAAATAAAACCACCAATCTAAAATTCTTTACCCTGTGAAATTATCCTTGAAAAGTGGAGAAACAGACTTTCACAGACGAACAAAATGACAGAATTTGTGCCAGTAGCCCTGTCTTGCAATAAATGTTGAAAGAAATTCTTAAAAGAATAGGAAAGTAATATAGGTCATAAATTGAGTTTTTACATAAATAAAGGAAGATCATTAGAGAAAAAAATAAGTAAAGGTAAAATAAATTATTTAATTTTCTTATCTTGATGTAACAGCAGTTTGTTCAAAATAATAATAGCAACAATATATTCAATTATCTATACTTATGGATAATAAGATTATAATAATATAGTTTATATGTGGTTACATATATATCTATGTGAAACAAATTACAGCAATGATACAAAGAGTAGGAGGGAGGAATTGGTATTATTTTCTTATCATAAGCTACTTGCACTACCCATTAGGCAGTATACTGTTACTTAAAAGTGGACTTGGTATAAATGTAAATGCATATTGCAAACTCTAGGACAACCAATAAAATAGGTAAAAAAAAAAAAAGAGGTATAATTGATATGCTAAACAGGGAGAGAAAATAGAATCATATGAAATGCTGAATTAAAACAACAGAAGAAGGGTGCCTGGGTGGCTCAGTCGGTTAAGCATCCAACTTCAGCTCAGGTCATGATCTCGTGGTTCATGAGTTTAAGCCTCATATCAGGCTCTGTGCTGACAGCTCAGAGCCTGGAGCTTGGTTTAGATTCTGTGTCTCCCTGTCTCTCTGCCCTTCCCCCACTCACGCTGTCTCTCTCTGTCTCAAAAATAAATAAAAACATTAAAAAAATTAAAAAAATAATAAAACAACAGAAGGCAGATGGGGTGCCAGGGTGGCTCAGTTGAGCATCCGACTTCGGCCCAGGTCATGATCTCGCGGTTTGTGAGTTTGAGCCCTGCATAGGGCTCTGTGCTGACAGCTCAGAGCCTGGAGCCTGCTTCAGATTCTGTGTCCCCCTCTCTTTCCGCCCTACCCCTCCTTGTGATCTGTCTCTCTCTGTCTTTCAAAAGTGAATAAACATAAAGAAAAAAAAAAAACAGAAGGCAGAACAAAAGGAGACAAAAATAGGAATGAAGAACAAGGGCAAAAAAAAGCAGTAACAAATATGGTAAATACTAACCCAACTAAATCAATAATTACCTTAAAATGTCAATGGTTTGACTACAGCAATTGAAGGACAGTGAATTTTGGAATGGATTGAAATCAAGGCTCAGCGGCACCTGGGTGGCTCAGTTGGCTAAGCGTTCAACTTTGGCTCAGGTCATGATCTCCTAGGTTCGTGAGTTTGAGCTCTGCATCAGGCTCTCTGCTGTCACTGGGGAGTCCGCTTCAGTTCCTGTCTCCCCCTCTCTTACCCTTCCAAGCCCTTGTTTTCTCTCTGTCTCAGAAATAGATAAAAACATAAATAGAAAATTTAAAAAAAAGACCGAAAAGAAATACAATTTATTTTTATTTTTTTAAAGGTTATTTATTTTGAGAAAGAGAGTGTGTGTGAAAGCAGGGGAGGGGCAGAGAGAGGGAGAGAGAATCCCAAGCAGTCTCAGCAAATCAGCAGAGAGCCTGATGTGGTGCTTGAACCCAGGAACCGTGATCATGACCTGAGCCAAAATCAAGAGTTGGACTCTTAACTGACCTAGCCACCCAGGCACCCCAAGAAATAGAATTTAAATGTAATTACATATATAGATTAAAATTAAAGGGATATAGAAGTATATGCCATGCTAACACTAATCTAAAGAAAGCATGATTAGTTATGTTAATTTCAGACAGAGCAGATTCAGAGCAAGGGAAGTTATCAGAACAAAAAGGGGAATTACATAACAATAAAGGGTTCAACTCTCCAAGAAGACATAACAATCATGAATGTGTATGCTTCTAACAACAGAGGATCAAAATATGTGAAGCAAAAACTGATAGAACTGTGAGGAGAAATAGATGAATCCACTATTACAGTTTCAGATTTCACCTTCTCTCTATCAGAAATGGACAGCTCCAACAGGCAGAAAATCAGTAAGGACATAGTTGAACTCAGCAGCACTATCAATCAACTGGATACAATTGACATCTATCGACTACTTCATCCAACCACAGCAGAATACACATTCTTCTCAAGCTCACCTGACACATTCACCAAGATAAATGACATTCTGCACCATAAGCATACCTTAACAAATTTAAGAGAATAGAAATTATACAATGTCTCTTCTCAATGAACAATAGAATTAAACTAGAAACCACTAAAAGAAAGATAGTTAGAAAATCCCAAAATATGTGGAGATAAAAAAAATACCTCTAAATAACACATAGGCAAAAGAAGAAATTTCAAGAGACATTTAAAAATAATGAGACTAAATGAAAATAAAATCAAACTTATCAAAGTTTGTGGGATGCAGCAAAAGAACTGCTTACAGGGAAATTTGTAGCATCCAATGCATATATTAAAAAAAAAAAAGACACAAGACCTAAGTTCAATAATCTCAGTTTCCACCTTACCAAACTATGAAAAGAATAGCAAATTAAACCTAAAGTAAGCAGAAGAAAATGAATAATGAAAAATTAGAGCAGTAATCAATGAAACTGAAAACAGGAAATCAACAAAACCAAAAGCTAGTTCTTTGTAAAGATCAACAGAATGGATCATCTTCTATCCAGGCTAAGAAAAAAAAAGAGAAAACATAAATTACTAGTATCAGAAATGAAAGAGGGAACATTACTACAGATCCCTGGACTTTAGATGGCTAATAATAAAACATTATGAACAACTGTATGATCACAAGTTTGATAACGTAGATGAAATGGAACAATTCCTTGAAAGACACAATCTGCCAAAACTCATACAAGAAGAAATGGACAATTTGAAGTCCTATCTATCAGAAATACTGACATAGAAGAGAAATTTAATCAATAATTAATAACCTTCCAAACAGAAAACACTAAGCCAGATGGGTTCCCTCATGAATTCTGCCACACATTTAGAGAATAAACAGTACCAATTCTCTATAATCTATTCCAGAAGATAGAAGGAATACTTCCTAACTCATTTTGAGGCCAGTATTACTCTGATAACCAAAACCAGACAAAAACATTACAAGAAAAGTATAGAGTAAGATATCTCATAAACATAGATGCAAAAAATTGACAAAATATTTGTGAACTCCATGACCACAATTTGACAACCTAGGTGAAATGGACCAACTCTTTGAAAGACACAGTCTTCCAGAAGTCACATGAGAAGAGACAATTTAAATACACTTCTATCTATTTAAATAAATCTGTAAACTCACTAAGTTGCAAAGGTTTCTTTGGCATATAATATCAGAAGTTTATTTTAGCAAACTGCAAATTCCTCTCTAATTACATTTGGTTTAAAGTTATTATGTGGGATCATGAAACTGAAGGTCTGATGGCACACAATTATGAGGAGATAGAAAACAGCTTGGGAAATCAGCTGTCTCAAGCATTAATTCATCACCGGAGAGATTTTATAAAGTGAACAAGTATAATTTCTATTTTCATATAAGATGTATAAATACTTTTATAGAAATAAAATCAAAGGACTTTGGCAATTTGCATGCCTTTACAACTGTAAAGGCTTGGTAACATTTCTTTTTCACAAAGCGAGAGAACCAAAACCTCAACAACTGTCACTGTACTGGATTTTTGTCATTGGTATTGGGCTACATACAAAGAAAGCTGAAAGGGACCTTGAATATCAATTAGCCCAATTGTCTATTAACATCAAAGAAATAAGTGTCAGCCTTCCCTAACTTCCCAAATTCTATTTGATGTGCCCATTTTATATTCATAGCATTTTGTGTATCTCTTATCATAATAGCGTATTTAAAATAGCTATTTATTTGTCTGCTACCCACCAGAATGAAATCTCACTGAAGGCAAGAACTATGGTGTTAGCACTGAATCTCCAGAATAAACAGGGCATTTACTTATCTAGAACTATAATGATAATGATATGATACATATGATATATATGACATTCTCAAATGATACTATATGATGTGTGTGTGTATGTGTGTATCTCCTCTCATATCATTCTTTCCAGTACTATAAGGAATGTATTATTACTTATTTTTCTCTCTTTATAGAAGAGGAAATTAAGACTCTTCAAGGTAAATCAGCTTGTGTAAAGTCACTACACATTTAGTAAGTAGTGGATTCAGGCTCCAAATGTAGCACTTTAATTATAGTTACTTCAATAACCATTATGTTAAACTGCCAATCAAAGAGTAAATGCCTCTACATAAATAGTGTTGAAAGCAGATTAAACAAATCCAATTGAGGGAATAGACAGGTAAAACACAATTACTATTCAATATGCTAAATTATATAAAATTAATAAACATAAGGTATACTGTATATTTTATACTATTTATATACTATTACACTCAAAGTAGTCAGAGAAGGTTCAAAGAATAAGAACCTTTTGAACTGAAATTTATGCTGCTATTTTTAAGAAACATTTTTAGTTCAAATTAAATATAAGAAATTTTATTTTATTTTCCTCAGAGTAACACCCTCTTAGGTTCTTATTCTGCCTTACCAATTTATTTAGCTGGGACTTAGTAAAATATACTGTAAATCATTCTTAACCATTCTTAATAAACATTTGATGCTGATTCTATTTACATTTCTCTATACTTTTGTGAAAAAATGAGTGAAACTTCAATAACTAGCAAACTACTATGACTACTGAAAGTGAGGTATCCCGGTCTTTTTTCCTTTGTTAAATTCCCTATTCTTGAATTAACAGCATTTAGTTTAATAGACTGGGCTTTCAGAAAAGTGTATCCTTTTTGGAGTGAAACAAGCAATTTCATGGTACTGATGTTCACTTTACATTTTCAAAATTTAAAGTGATTTGATGGGATAATGGAATTTTTATGTTTATCCATGAAAAATTAATGTTAAATCAAACCTATCCAAATGATTACTGATTTTAACTTTAAAAAGACATTATTAAGTTTCTTTAATTTATAGTTTATCTTATAGTCACTAATGTTTGCCCTGCCTTATCCACTTCCTTCTGCCACTAAGTTGGAATTAAAAATGGAATAACATTTAAACATTTCAGTTAAGGGAATAGTCAAATATTAAAATGAAATAGTACCTCAAAAAAAGCTTATTCTTTTTGTGCCAATATAGTGTTGCAGTGTTTAAGTACTCTGCCACAGGGAGAAAAATTTATACAGGTTTTGTGGGTTGTCACATAGTTGGAACTCAAAATTTAAAATTTCCCTAAGGTTTCACATTTCTCCTCACTCCCAATTTAAGATGATATCATCTGAGACATACAAATAGACCTTTGTTTCTTACAATAGAGATTTTCAATGAAACCACAATTTTCAATAGTTCCAGTACCCAAATCTTGGTTTCTACCAGTCTCCAAAATGGTACTATGTTTCCTTGAAGAAATGGCTAATTTTAGGAATGAGGTAGGAAATATACAAGATGAGCTTGTAGCATGTCGTAGTACCTAAGGTACTATAGTAAGGAAGTCAGTACCCACCTTCCCTTGAAAAATCCAAAATTCACAATGACAGAAGTGTGTAAAAAAGACACAGGAATAAACTGAAATAGCTCTCAAGGCACCTGGGTGGCTCAGTTGGTTAAACATTGGGTTCTTGGTTTCAGCTCAGGTCATGATCTCAAGGTTTGTGAGTTCAAGCCCTGCCTGCTTGGGTTTCTATCTTCCTCTCTCTTTGCCCGTTTCATACATATGTGCATGGGCATGTTCTCTCTCTCTCTCTTTCTCAAAATAAATAAACTTAAAAAAAAAGCCATGAAAACAGCTCCTCATGCCAAAACTGAAATAATTTGAGCAACAAAATAAATAAAATAGAATTAACTTATAACCCAAATTATAAAATAAATATAAGTCTGAATCGACATAAATGAATGAATGAAGAAATGGGGAGAACAGACAAATCTTCAGTGCAGAAAAGATTCCAAATAATATTTCCAGATACATAGGCCTCTAGGAAGTATAACTGGAGCATAAGCCCCCATTTCTTTAATGTGGAAAGTATATTATGACTCTCTTCTAAAGAGTATAGTATAGGAAAGGGAAAAAAGAGTAACTGTATACTGGAGAAAACTAACTTAATCTAGGTTATCAAATTAATATCAACAATAAAAATTACATTGATAGTATGAAACTCTGAAATGTGATGAGAATTACACTTTACCTTTTCAGTCTTCCTCCCCAACATAAATTACCTGACCCTCATCAGGAGAAAAAAAAAAAAAAATACCACACAAATTGGAGAACATTCTCCAAAATACCTGACCAGTACTCCTCAAAATTCTCAAGGTCATCAAAACAGAAAAACAATAACAAAATCTGTGAAAAACTATCACAGCTAAGAAGAAACTAAGGGGGGGGCGGTGCCTGGGTGGCTCAGTCTGTTGGGCATCCGACTTCAGCTCAGGTCACGATCTCACCGTCTGTGAGTTCGAGCTCTGCGTCAGGCTCTGGGCTGATGGCTCAGAGCCTGGAGCCTGCTTCCAATTCTGTGTCTCCCTCTCTCTTTGCCCCTCCCCCGTTCATGCTCTGTCTCTTTCTGTCTCAAAAATAAATAAACGTTAAAAAAATTAAAAAAAAAAAAAAGAAGAAACTAAGGGGACATGACAATTAAATGTAATGTGGTGTTGGGGCACGTGGGTGTCTCAGTCAGTTGAACTTTCGGCTTGGGCTCAGATCATGATCTCATGGTCCATGGGTTTGAGCCCTGTATCGGGCTCTGTGCTGACAGCTCAGAGCCTGGAGCCTGCTTCAGATTCTGTGTCTCCCTCTTTCTCTGCCCCTCCCCCACTTGTGCTCTGTCTCTTTCTCAAAATTAAATCAACATTGAAAAAATAACATAAAGGTAATGGTATCTTAAATGGTGTCCTGGAAGCAGAAAATAATATTAGGTAAAAACTGAGAAATTCTGAGTGTAATATGGACATTAGTTAACTATAATGTATCAGTATTAGTTCACTAATTATAACAAATATATCATACTAATGTAAGATGTTAATAAAAGGGATAACTGGATGTGGGGAGTTCAGAAACTGTACTATCTTTGAAATAATTTTGTGTATCTACAACTATTCTGAAATAACAAAAGTTTGTCAAAAAAAAAAAAAACTAGTAATTTAATCAGGTTAGGGGTTCCACCACGAAATTCTGAAACATTGAGCTATCTTGGGTTTTGCCCATGAGTGATAAGATTGGGACATAAAGTATTTGCTGTAGTAGACTAGAGAGAGACTTTGGTGAATCCATTTGAATACAGATATTGAACATACCCTACTATGAACATTTGCATTCAAATGAGTGACTCTTCTTTTCCATGTAGTGATTTTTCAATGCTATAACTTACATGTGAGAGAAAATTTGCCTTCAACCAAACTACCAAGTGGGGCTGGTCTAGCTGACTTGGAGTTATGACCTTTCTTTTTCACTAATACATGTATGTCTCCCTCTGTGTCATTTCTTGTGTCATAGAGGCAGGGTTAATCTTTAATTAAAGATTCATAAGTAGTTGTACTCCCTTCTGAATCAGTTATAGTTTGAGAATACAGATAGGCTTTTTAATTATTTGAAAGGGACAATAAAGAGCTCCATGACAATAATAAATCATGCAATATTGGTAACTTGGAATCTCTTGATATAGTGACATTCCATGAGAGCAAGCTTTTAACCTTATCTGTCTCTAAAAACAACGTGAACCAAATTTTCATCTTAGCATAAAGCAAGTAGTATGTTTATTGCTTCTTGCTATTACATGCACACTGGGATGAGAAGTTGCTTAGAAATGCTCTCAGGATAAGGATGACTATTCAGAGAAGTCAGGACTGTAAAGACCAAAGGTCTATTAATCCTTATGCTTCACAGTTGTAATTTTTGTCCCTCACCCAAATTTCAATCTTTCCTATTCAGCTACTATTGTTTTCCCACCTTCTTTCCAAAACCTTTCACCTGTGCCCTGCAGAACATTCTCTTCACACTGAGAACAGTTTACCAGTTTCTTTAAGAAAATATGGGCCTTTTCCCCCATTGTCTTCTTGATTGAATTTGGAATGTCTCCTGGATACCCCTTTCTCTGTAGAGCTCTTAAATAGTTACTTTGTTTTTCTCATGGCAAATGTCCCTAAAGGTCAGAAGTGAAGTCATTTGCATTTTTCCCTAAAATTAAGAATGACTGTTTTTAAAGATAAGTAAAAAAAAAAAAGAAATAAAATGTTAATATTGATGTTTTTTCTAGTCATGCTACGCTTCTTACAGAACTTATCCTTCCTTCCTTCCTTCCTTCCTTCCTTCCTTCCTTCCTTCCTTCCTTCCATCCATCCATCCATTTGTTAGACATGAGTCAGTATGCCCTGCCCACACTCAAGAGAAAGGGATTAAAAAAAGTTATAAGTACCATAAAGTGGGGGTAACTGACTGCCATCTTTGGAATCTGCCTCCTTCCTTCCTTTCCTTCCTTCCTTCCTTCCTTCCTTCCTTCCTTCCTTCCTTCCTTCCATTAAAAAAATATACATTTAACATTTCTATATATGAGGTACCTAATTATATTCTGAGCACAGCAAACTCCCTGTTTTAATGAATTTTACATCTGTATCAGTTATCTATCGCTGTGCAATAACGTACTCAAAACTTATAGGTTCAGTATAGCACACATTTATTATCTCCAAAGTTTGTGTGCTAGTAATCTGGGCATAGTTAAATCAATTACTCTGCATCAGAATCTCACAAATAAGTAATCAGTGTGTCAGCCAGGTCTGCAGTGTCATCTTCATGGGTTTGCTAGTAGAAATCAGTTCATGGTGGGTTGATTTCCTGAGAGCCTGATTTCCTTGTGAGTGGTTGGTCAGAGAGGGAGAAGGAGAGTGAGACTGCTAACAAGATCAAAGTCAGGGTATTTTGCAACCTAATTGTGGAAGTGACATCCCATCACTTTTCTGTAGTTAATTTGTTAGACATGAGTCAATAAGTCCTGCCCACACTCGAGAGAAGGGGATTTAAAAAAGGTACAAGTACTATAAAGTGGGGATAACTGAGTGCCATCTTTGGAGTCTGCCTATTGCAACAATCCCTCAGGGAACATCATACTCTTATTTTTCCTGTATGTACCACACACACTCTGCATTTTCCCTCTGCTTGAAATGTGTTTCTACAGCTGCCTCTTCACTCCCTTGTGAGTACATTTCCTCATCTTCAAGATACAGTTCAGAGTCCTATCCCTAATTTTTGTCTAAAATTTTATCCCAAAATCAAAGATAAATGTGATAATTAAAAAAATTATAATCATAGAATGCTGAAACTTTAAGAAGCCAAAGATAACATCTAGTTTCTTTTTACAGTCGCTGAGTAAGCAGATTTACTTTTCTAGTGTTGTATAATAATCCAGACAAGAAACTAGCTTTCTTAGTCCTGATATCTTCCTGCCAATCTTATTGCTTCTCTAAAGCTAAGTGATATTCTATTTCTGATTAATAAACCCATCCAGTGACTTTTAATTCAGAGTAATGGCTTTGTTTTTTCCTGAATGGTAGCCATACCTGGATAAGTACTAGTAGGTATTTCAACTTGAAGTTATAAGTTATTTTTCCATGGAGGAAGCTGCATAAAGTGTCTTTTTCCCATAGAAGGCCAAGAATATTTTCCTATGGTAGAATAATTTTATAAAAGGAAAATTTGCTATTTTTGTATTATTATTTGTAGAAAATGTGCTAAATTTACAGAATTAACCATATAAAACATGAAACAAGTTAACAATCCTTACAAATAAATTGATGCATTAAATAAGGAGGCCAGTTTCGGGGCGCCTGGGTGGCTCTGTCGGTTGAGCGTCTGGCTTCGGCTCAGGTCATGATGTTCACAGTTCATGAGTTCGAGTACTACGTCGGGCTCTGTGCTGACAGCATGGAGCCTGGAGCCTACTTCGGATTCTGTGTCTCCCTCTCTCTCTGCCCCTCCCCTGCTCATGCTCTGCCTTTCTCTGTCTCAAAAATAAATAAAAACATTTAAAAAAAATAAGGAGGCCAGTTTCAGTTCAGAGTATGTTGATCTTATCTACTCAATCTTGGTTAATGTAAAATAGTGCTGATTTCTTTAAGATGCACATTGTTTTAGAGATGTCAAGTGTGTGTGTCCATATACATGAATTTTATGAACACAGATAGACACCCATGGCATTTAGAAGGGCATTTGAAAAATAATTGAAGACAAGAAAGTAAGCCTCTTATCCAATAACCCATTATTAATTGATATAAAAAAAGTACTGTTGAATAAATGAGGGTACATGGCTTTCAAAGTTTGAAGGTCCAAGTTATATGTCTAGATTATGCACAAGGATGTTGAAGTCTGCATCTACAAATAAAATGAAAAAACATCAGTTGCTTGATTTGTGATAGTCAAATGGATGCGGCTGCATAGTTCCCTGTATGATTATAGGCCTTTTACCAAAAGAATGGGAATTTTAGCAGCGAGCTTTCTCTCTCACTATAGCACTGATTCATAATTTAATCATATACGTGCTATTCAAATATGGTTGACCACACACACACACACACACACACACACACACGCAAGTTTTCCATTCTTTTCTTGAATTTCCATTATGGCCAATTACTATGGCATTAAGAAATTATTTCAAAGCTGATCTTTGACTATTTCCAATTAGATTGATTTCTGAATTATCTTCTTGCATTAAATTTCTCTTTCACTAAAATGGGAATAGTGATATGTGCCAACACTAAGCAGTTAAGGTGGGTGGAGGGAACTTAAGTGGCTCCAACATATTTAAAGCATGAATGCCACGAGGCACAGCCCCTTCTCTATTGTGTCAACCATATCTGTGTCTGTGCTTAATGTAGAAGTGGAACTATTTGAATTATGATGAAAGAATGTCACAGCTCATTAAAGATGGTAGATAATGATAATGAGCCAAGGTTTGTAGCCTATCCGTGCTGGCTGCCTGATTTGTCCTGATGGGTTTGCTCTTCTGTGCCTGGAGGGTCATTAGTGTCTGACAGCATCCTTATGAACTTCACTTTGCAAAGGGCTAAGGCCTGGAAACTAGTTCCACCTCTTGTGCTTATGTGATGTGTGACAGTAGGACTTAGGAAATGCCAGGGACCCCACTTAAAGCCTGTGCTCCGGAAAACAGTCAAATGAAAATGTGCAAATATCTTCACTCAAAAATAAGATTTTTTTTTTTTGGAAAAAAAAAGTGCTGTTATTAAACTCAGCATGGGAGACAATATGAACCAGGATCTTCATCAATCAGATTAACTACTTTCCAAGATGAAAACAGACGAGGCACAGTGTGAGGCTGAGCAGATATTTATCAAAAGCCATATTAATAACCACTTTCAGCTTTTTCCTGACAGTTTCATCTGAGGTTCCATGTTTAACATTTGAGTATCATATGTTTTTGTCAGGATGAGGCTGCTAAGAGCATCAATTAATTAATTCCTTTGAAGTGCGGTTCAGTAAGGTAATAAAGTAACTGTCCCTAAAGCCACAACCAGTAATGGTAAGCAACATTCTGGAGTTAGTCAATTTGTTATTTCAGAAATTAAAACTAGAATGTCTTCTTGGGCCCACCTAAGAATACATTTAGGTATATTTTTGCAAAGTGGCAGTGAGCTGATATATATATCATATATGATATATATATGATATATATATGATATATATATATATCATACATATATGATATATATATCATATATATATCATATATGTATGATATATGATATGACATATGATATATATATATATAATGATACACACATTCAGTATGCATAATTGCCTATCTGAGATAGGCTGAGATATTCCTCATTTACATGCTAGTGTACAGTCTAACACACCCCCTCCAAAATAGCCTCTTTAATTTGTGTTATCTAAATGGGCTGTAAATAGGGCAAAATTAAACTAGGAAAAATAATGAGGAGAGTTTTATATTATTAAGATTATCAACTGTACTTTAGTGTTTGAGGAAATTAATTTGGTGGGTTAAAAAAAATCTCAGCTCATGGAAATTAACACTTCAAGTAATGCAAGTCAGAGTATAGAAGAAATTTGTACCTTGTCACAGCCAGATGTAGGCTACATATATTCAGGGACTTATTCTGCCATCTCCACTTTATGCAGGGCACATCAAAAGCATGGCTAATGTAGTTTTCATTTCAATGATGTAATATCAGCAATTGGCAATCATCCAAAACACAGTAATCTCAGAGAGACTTTGTATATGTAAGGTGTCAAGCCAAAGTGGGAAATAAAAATAGGGCAGGTGTGTGCTGATGCGGGTTCATCTCATGTGGGATATTTCTTCAGTCTGGAGGCATATTTCCTATGAATAATTTAGAATGAGCTCTCTGTTACTCAGAGCTTCATATTACCCCTGTCTGTTTAGTGTGATCCAATCTAATGACAAAGATCTGTTTCATAAATTTCTGGAAGAGATGGTCCACTTTGTAAAACACTCAAACTAACAAACATAGAGGCTAATGGGAAGTGGCATGGCTTAGGGGAGTGGAAGCTAGTCTGGGAGTTAGGAGGCTGGCTTAGCAATGTAAGTAAGGTGTCTTCTCCCTCTGATCACCTATGAATGACAACTCGCAGACACTTGGTTTATAACCTTCTACTGTTGTGATTTGGATCCGTATGTTATGCTTCCTTTTCCTTTTCTTCTATTCACTATTCCTAGTTCAGCGTAATTTATTTTTTTCTTCTAATTGATTGGATAAGCAACATAGGAGATATTGATGTTTAATCAATCTATACTCAATCTTCCAGTATAAAGTATTAGAAGTTTTGTGGTTTCTATATCTTTTTTTTTTTTTTTTTGTCACCTGGGATTTGAGAGGTCCTTGAACTGCTACTCTTTATGGAAGACTTTATGGAAGGCTGGCATTTCAGCTCTCCGGATGCGAGCAAGTGGAGTGGTGATAATACATTGCTATGGAACAAGTGATAGAAATTTGAGTCCTTAACCAAAATCCGTTTCAAACCTCAGTGGTCAAATTTCTCTTGAATCAACTCTTCAAAGTAGATATTTATAGTTAAAATATTCTATTGCTGTGTACTTTTAAAGTATATTCATGTGCAGCATCTAATTTTCTTCTCACAATAAACCAAGACAGGACAATTTTGAACATAGGAAGGAAGAGGTTGTCATAGTGGAAGGCAAGTCTGGGGAGAGACTGGGCTATTTGTATCATCTGCAGGTGACACAGTTGACCCTAATTTAATTATAGAGCCACAGCACCTGTGATGACAATATGAGCTGAAAGGAGAATGAGGATGGGAAATAAAGTGAGATTCTCCCCTCTCTCTAGGAGTGGAAGTTTCCAAAACATGGGACTTTAAAAAATGCATCTTACTCATTCTAATTATATGGGTGATTGACTCCAACTGATTCTCCCCTTTCCCACCACCCTTCTTCCTTTTTGTTGTATGTTTTGCTAAATTACCATTTTGAGTTTCTATTATAAATATTTAGCTTATGGTAACTTGGAGTTGTTATAAGTCATTCTACAGCTTTGATTTGTACTCTTTCTTTAGAGTTCCTTTTAAATTCTGTCTTGTCATTTGCTTCATGCATTTATTTCCTTTAAAATTATTTCTCTTTTAATCTTATTTATTCTTATGGTTTATTCTATTTTTTTTAACTTCTAAAACATTAATATGGCTTAAATTTATTACCTAATATTATTAAAGTGAGAACAATTTATTTCATACTTATTTATCAGACACTTATCGTATGCTAGGCATTATCCATTAATAATGTATGAGCTAGGTTCAATTTAGAACCATCACTAAGCCACTTGTACTGGCCTGTTTGTTATTCTGAATGTGAGGTTGAATATCGTTTCTGAGGGTTTTCACCAAGTGCTCTACTTTACTAGGTTTTCTGTTCATGACTAAAGCCAATTTTCCTTGAGGTGTTTATTTTGTTGTATTAACTTAAAAAGAGAACTGTAGGAACACCTGGATGGCTCAGTTGATTGAACATCTGACTCTTGATTTCTGCTCAGGTCATGATCTCACAGTTTGGGAGTTCAAGCCCCAAGTCAGACTCTGTGCTAATAGATCCCTCTCTCCCTCCCCTCCCCCATTTGTGCTCTCTCTCTCAAAAATAAATAAATAAACATTAAAAAAAAGAGAACTCTGAAAAATTATGTATATTTATACATACATTAAATATTTGCCTTCTTAACCAATGTTTATTCACACCGTATTTTAGTCATTATACTAGCTTTTAACAAATATATAATTTTCTTGATACCCTATTAAATATATATTTTTTAATGTTTATTTATTTTACAGAGAGAGTGTATATATGAGTTGGGGAGGAGCAGAGAGAGAGGGATCCAGAGAATCCCAAGCAGGCTCTGTGCTGTCAGCACAGAATTCTACATGGGGTTTGAACCCATGAATTGTGAGATCATGACCTGAGCAGAAATCAAGAGTAGGACACTTAATCGACTGAGCCACTCAGGTGCCCCAACACCGTATTAAATAGTATTATAATCCTCACGTTAGAATTGAAGAAAGAATAAGAGAAATTAACCCAATCTGTAGAAAGTCACATAGCTATAACAGATAGGCTAGTATTAAAGGTATATAAAGGTAGGTCATTTCAAACCCGTGTACTTAACTCTATTTTATGCTATCTCTCTATTTATCCTGTAATTATTCCCCCCAGGCTTTTACTTTTAACTTTATTAACAGTTTCTTTTTCCATAAAAATTGTTTAATATTTATGTAGTCAAATCCATCCATATTTTACTTTAGGGTGTGTGCTTTTGCTGTTAAGTTTAGGGAGTCTTTACCTGCTTCAGTATTATATAAACAGCATTTATATGTTCCCCTAGTTTAGCGTTTTAAACCTTAAAAAATAATTACAGATCCTTTCACATAGCTTATGAGATATAAAGTGTCTCACTCAGAAATACAAATATACAGAAAATTTTGCCTGCCACTTCAGGGAGTTCAGAGAATCTCTGAAACCTGTGCATCAAGGTCAAAGGGTCATGTTTTTTTTTTTTAAACATTTATTAATTATATTTGAATCTATTTTTTATAAGTGTTTTAGGACAAAATGTGCCCCTTCCTCCAACTCCTATGTTGAAATCTCCACCACCTCAGAATGTGACTACATTTAGAGATAGGGCCTTTCTAAAGAGGTAATTAAGGTAAAATGAGAGCATATGGGTGGGCCCTAATCCAATGTGACTGATGTCTTTCTAAAAAGAGGAGATTAAGAGATAGATAGAGGGAAGACTACTGTGAAGACACTGGAAGAAGGCAGCCATCTGCAAGCCAAGGAATGAGGCCTCAGAAAAAAAACTAAACCTGTGAATACCCTCATCTTGTATTCCTAGCCTCCAGAATTATGGAAAAATTTATTGGTGGTGTTAAGCCATCCAGTTTGTAGTACTCTGCTATGAAAGCCTTAGCAAATTAATACGAGATAGAGATCTAATCTTTTTGTTTGTTTTGCAAAAGAGTTTATTATCCCAATTTCACTTATTTAATAACACATTAAGCACTTACAGGAGAAGTCACTTCAATCATATTCTGAATTCATACCATGTGTATAAAGTGCATATGTAGATTTATGGGGTGTATATATACACATATATGCATACACACATGAACTTACTCTATTTTCATTCATATGATATAACCATAGGCCTTTAATTATCCTTGTTTTTAATTAAGTTACAGTATAAAGAGAGACAAGTCCTCCCACTTTTTTTGGTTACTATTCTTTTTATATCCTTTCTGTGCCAATAGAACTGTAGAATTATTTTTCAGATTCCAGGACATTTCAGTATTTAGCTGGAGGGAGATTGGATTAAATTTACTATTGAGGAGAATCAACATCTTGCAATACTTATTCTTTACATTTAGGGTAATGTTTATGGTGCTCTGTTGTGCTTATTTTTTGTCTGTTAGTCTGGCTTTCTAGTATTCTTCACATACTCATGCATATTCATGTTTTGTCTGTTCCTAGATGTTTTGTATTTTTGGTGTTATTATGGATAGAACTTTCTTCATATTTGTGTCCTACTAGATTTTTAGCAGTATTAGTAAAGCAATTGAAGAAGGAGAATCATCTATTGTAGTCCCATTATGTTTCTTTATTTTCTTTTTCTCAGAATCATTCTTCTCTTTTTTCCTTGTCTTTTCTTATGATACTCATTTTGGGATTCAAATATATCACAGTCATTAACAGACATTAAGTTAGGTGGTCTCAAATGGCTTGTCCCCTAGTGTCTTAGAAGAATACCAATCCTGAAATTATTAAAGATCTTTTCTGAAGACCCCTTCCTTCATAGTTTCTGTCTTCATGTCTGTGTTAAGAGCAGTGAATAACTGTTGTATACTTCATACATGGCCTTCAGGTATTCCCTTGCTGGATCCTGGTACTCAATCTTTTAACTTTTAAGCCAAGTAAATAAAAAGGAATGGAGAATGTAAAATCTTTTATCTTCCTGTGACCCTTATTGTTACCTAGGAGTCTAACGTATTGTTTTTGTTCATTTTATTCTATTTACTTCTTTGCTCTTATATCCTGCTTCTTCTCATATCCTGCTTTCCTCTACACTTACTGTATTTATGTGTCTATATTTTATACATTTCTGACATTTTTAAAACAAAAGCTATCACTCAAAAGATTAAGTCTTTTGTAAGCTATTCCTTCCCTACTTAGTGAAAAAATACTTTTGCATTCTGTGTATTGAACTCTTATGTGGGATCAAATGAAAGGCCTAGTTAGCAAGATGGTACTGGTTACAAGGCAAGAATGGGAAACAAAACACACTGACTATTTACGTGGGTGAAAACATGGAGAATATAAAAATAAGTCAGTTTGTAATTCTGAAACCGAATTATCTAGGAATCTCAGGGAGTGAGTGGTTGTGCATATATATATATCTATATATAGATATATCTATATATCTATATATAGATATATAGATATATATATTTAAAGCTTAGGAAAAAAATTTTCTATGGGATGTTCCTTGGAGTCATTCTTATTTTTGTGGCTTTCCTCATTTTCTTAAAAATCCACATAGAGTCCCCAAATTAACCTTTATGTTTCAATGTTCCGCAATTTCTTTTTTAATTTACACCCACTCATATTGCCTTCCAACTATTTTTTTTCCCTTTTTTTTGTTTTTAATATTGTAACTGTTTTCAGACTTTTCCTTTCTCCCTTCTATAATACCCTCTCCAGACTTGGATGAATATATTCATTTGTCAAAAAACCTTGCCATAAATTTTGCAGAACAAAGTCTATACTTTTTAGCAAGAGATAGGAGCCTGCCTCATTCTTTTGTTTTCATATGTTAACTGGGCTTCTATGATGTATCAGGCTATTCTACATTTGCAGCTATGAATAAGACAGAGTCTTTCCCCTCACCTTGCTCACAGTATATTGAAGATGCCAGAAAGGCTAATCAAGCTACCTTTGCATTAAAATAAGCTGTGACATCTTACTTTGAACCTTGTGCAGCAGACACACTATCTGCAGCAGTTGCTTTTTCCAAACCTTGTTTATCCTTATCTTTGCAAATAGTCTCCTTTGACTGTGGTGTCCTGCTTTCTTCCAGCTATAAGTTATCAAGTTGTGTTGGTAAATGTTTATCAAATAAATGTTATTGAAACTTATAATGGACTTTCAAATCATTTCTTTTAAAGACTGGTTAGCCCAGAAATACTGTTTGTAAGTTAAACAAAGGTTTCAACTCAGATCCTCCCAGAAGTACCTATCTTCCACATTCCCATACCACACAAAGTTTCACCATTTCCTAATTGCCACCTAAGTGGGCTGCTACTTTTAAAGTGATCTTTTCCCCTGGATTTAGGTAGGCTCCAGTTTCCAGGTTTTGTTTATAAATAAGAAAATAGTTTTTATTTGACCAGCAAAAGACATACACAGAACTTTAAATATAATTTTCAAATATTTTAATGTTTTTGGAAATTGATTTGATCTTTGACTTATTTTGACCCTCTGCTGGGACCTGGCAGATAGGATCCTTGCCTGCAGCGTGGAGTTTCTAACCTAGCAGGAGTGGCAAATGTTGAGCAAATAATTATACATAATAATTTTGTTAGATAAATAATAAATAAGTAATTAGTTATAATTTTAAGAAATGTAATGAAAAGAGTTTACTGTATTAGATTCTTGGTTGTAAGACATAGAAACCCAACTCAAATTGTTTTTAACAACAATGGGAAATTAAGGAGCTGTCTTCAGTTTATATGTCAACAATATATAAGCTGAAATGAGGAGGGGTAGATTTGGCTTTGGTGGGACCTGGAAGAAAGTAAGCACTGTAGAAATGCAAGTATGTAGAGTGGTATGAGGATGTAAGATTGAAGAATGTGAGGTGAATGAGAGGATATTTTAGATGGAAAAATCAATAAGACTTTCAACCGATTTGATAGGAGAGAGTAAAAGAAAGGAGTTAAAATGAGTCTGAGGTTTTGACTGTATTATTTGGGGGGTGAGTGGTACTATCAATGAAAACAGGTAACATGACTAAAAATTTGGCTGAGAATAAATCCTCCATGAAAACGCAATATCAGGAATAATCAAGGAAGTAGGAGGAACCAAGGGAACCTATTAAGAACTACAGAAAACACCAAGAAGGAAAGTTAAGAAATAATTGCTGGTTTTGGAGACAGAGTATCATTAAGGGCCTTTGAGAGAACTTTGGTGTTGCCGACAGGATGGAAGCCACACATAAAAGGATGCAAGATGTATTGCTCAACTGTTTGGCATCAGTGTTCATTCACTCTTGCCAGCCCTAATGCCTGATATTATTCTCAGTGTCCCTCCCTGCCCCACCTTTTTGCCACTCTCCCTGTTCAGTTCATAAATACCTTCTACTGAATTTTCTCACTAAATGTCTCTCAAATCTGCCCTCCCCTATCTTTCCCAATGCCAACAACACTTTTTCCGAAGCCAGGTCTACCACTGTGTCTCTACTTAATTATTGTAATAACGTCACTCACTGTATTCTGTGTATAGCAGCAAAGGGATCCTTTAAAATACGCATATCTGATCTTGGCACTATGCAGTGGAATAGCCTTTAATATGGTTTTATTTCTGTCAAGATAAAGACCAAACTCCTCAGTATAGCTCTTTTAACTATGGATGATTTGAGTGTGATATATCTCTCCAGCCTCACTTATCAATACTTTTCTCTAAATATTACAATACAGTTACACTGACTTCTTTCGAGTTTTTCAAATATATTAGTCTCCATTATATACTGTATTGATATATCTATTGGGCAGGAAGATCTATCATTTTATTATTATTTCTTTTTTGCCTCCCTTACTCCATGGGGTATAGTAAGGTAGTATGTTTTTAACAAATGCTTTTGGAGAAAATACATGTGATATGGTACTTTTCCCGCATGATGGTAATGGGGTATAGTATCATGGTATAGTTTTTGAAGACATTCAAGGTCAGTAAGACCTACTTTCTAAGGATCTTTTATGAGCAGGAAGAAGTTTTTTTGGATAACACAAATGAACAGGAAAACTGCTGATTTTAGGTATTTAAATCATCAAGCTGCCTGCTCAGAAGCATGATTTAAATCGTTATCTGAAGATATTTACTCTCTCATGGAGTTCAACTGGTGAAAGTACTTATCTCATACTACCTCTGACCTGCAATGTTTATATTTAAATTTCCCTGTTCTGTGTATAATCTCTAGGGTAAACATCATTCTCATCCACCTGCATGGAATTTGGTAATATTGTATACATAAATATACATTGTCATTGGAAGGATTTGAAATGTTTATCAATATTAGTATTTCTGGAAACTTTAGTAGGTGCAGATTTCAAATTACACAATTTTTAATATATTGATTGATTTTCTCAGAATCTAATTTATGTTAACCACTTAGTACTTTATATAATTTCATAACAAAAATTATTTCTTTGCGTAGGTTACTTGTTAGTTGGCTTGTTTCCCTTTTTGTGCCTTCCGTGCTCCCCTCTATTAAGATTGTGGGTTACTGGCTCACTTATGTTTCCTTAATATTACATGTTTCAATGAATAGCACCTCTATCCTCTTGGCTGGTAAACAGATTCTTCCCTTTACTTAATTCCTACATGCAGTCCATCAGATTCAACAACCTCAAGGTGACAGTGATTATGGGCACCGGATAACATGATTTTCCTTTTTGCTTCTGCTGAAGCAACTACTTGGGGTAGTAAGTAGTTTCCCAAAAAGGAGGGAGAGAGGGTGAAAGCCAGCAAAAACTGTATCCACTATTATGACTCAGGCTCAGATCTCCAACAGTGTCAAATTTATTGGACATTATTTTTTAGAAATGAATTGCTAAATATAGAGATTATGATATCCATCCTTATAAAGGTATATTTTAAATACTTTTACCACCTCTTTGATTGTGTAAATATCTGTACAAATTTCTCTCGGGGCGCCTGGGTTGCTCAGTTGGTTAAGCATCTGACTTTGGCTCAGGTCATAATCTCACTGCTTGTGGGTTCTAGCCCCATGTTGGGCTCTATGCTGACAGCTCAGAGTCTGGAGCCTGCTTCAGATTCTGTGTCTCCCTCTCTCTCTCTCTCTCTGTCCCTCCCCGACTCATGCTCTCTCTCTCTTACTCTCAAAAATAAATAAACATTAAAAAAAATTTTAAAACTTCTCTTCATTCACCCTTTTTTTTATTGTTCCCATGGCTCTCATTCCTACATGTATTTAAATAATGAGACAACATTATTGCTGTCTTAAATAGTATCTATTTAGATTTATATGCACACTTATTCTTTTTGGTAGTCTTTGTTTATTTCCATAGTATAATACCTTCATCTGGAATTGTATCACTTTACTTGGAGAACTTTTTTGAACTTCCTTCTACCTCGTGGGACTCCTGTCCATGCATTTGGTCAGTTATTTTTAGTGCAATTTTTTTTAATTTGTCCTCATTTTAAAATAATATTTTTACCGAATATAGGTTCTAGATTGACAACTATTTACTTCTAGTCCTTTAAAGCTGTCATTCCAATGTCTTTGGCTTTCAATGTTTTTGTTAAAAAGTCAGGTATCAGTCTTGCCATTAGCCCTTTGAAAATAATCTCTCCTCTCTTTATTTTTGATTGCTCCTATAATTTTTCTCTTTGTTTTTGGTTAATAGCAGTTTTACCATGATGTACCTGAGTGTGTTTGTTGTTGTTGTTTTTATTGTTGTTATCAGTTATGTTTGAAGTTCAAAGAGCTTCTAAAATTTGTGACAAGATATGCTCTATCAGTTTGTGAAAATTTTGACTAATACTTCTTTTAATGTTGATTCTGCCTCATATTCTCTCTCATCATTTTTTATACTCCAATTAAAGATATATTTAATCTTTTCCTTATTTCCTATGTCTCTCTTTCACTCTTTTCCATATTTTCCATTTTACTTATTCATGCATTTGCTTCAGTCTAGGTGTTTTCTACTCAACACCTTTTCAGTTGCCTAATTGCCTTTTTCTGCTGGGCTAGTCTGCTTTTAAATACATCTATTGATTATTATTTGTTTTTCAATCTCAGAATTTCTATTTAATTGCTATCTATGGATTCTAGCCCTTCAGTTGCATTTCATATCTGTTTATTTATTGTAGGGATATATTAATAAATTATTTTAAGTCCTATCATCTAAACTGTCAAGTGAAGAATTAGTAAGACAATAAGAGCTATACATGCTGTTGTTGGCAGTGAGTATTATATGGATTGCAGAGTGTTTATTGCCATTATCATGACAAAGTTAATATTCATAACAAAATTCAAATTTAATCATGTTCTCTGTTCTCTAATAATCCTAATATCTTGATTTTATGTATATATATATGTATACATCTTGTATATATATATTAATATATATATATTATATATATATATAAAATATATATATTTATATATAAATATATAAAAAAACCTCAGAGACTAAATATGTATACATATTTAGTCTCTGAGTCCTTTTTCTCCCACAACTGTATTCTTAAATAAATGCCTAATGTTTTATTTAAAATAATTTTAGAGCCTCTGGATTATGGTGTGGTCAATTCTCACTATTTTGGTAGTTATGTTATAAAGTCATTGGATTAGTGAATATTGAACCGGTGTTCCTTGAGGAAACACAGAATTAGGTTCCTAGGGGCATCTGGTCATATATTGTCATCAATCAATCAAACAGACCCTTGTTTTATGTGTGTTTCTATTTAAAGAGACATTATTTAATATGCATTGTTGATTCATTAACATTAAACTCCTGGCCAATAGCTCTATAACTCATGTCTATCTAATGTGCATTTTCTCCATAAGGCAAATATAACCTTCTTACAATTAGGAGCACTAATCAGCACTTTAGCACTGTGCTTTGAGCTCATTTTAAACAATGAAATCACAAAAAATAAAAAAATGCAAAAAGTTTGGCACTAAATATATCACAAAACAGAGACTTGTTTACGGTATGAGAACTGAAACAAGGAGGCAGAGTGTCACCTGTTCAACATCAACAGAGAATGTGAGCATCTGGGCAATTCAAACTTTTCATCACTCTGTTCATGTTCACCATGATTGTAAAAAAAAAAAAAAATCTAAGTATTGATGTTTGGGGGACTACAAATTTTAGTGAGGAGACAAATTTGCACATATGAAATCATTGAAGATTAAGGATTGGCTATATCTTCCCAGGAAAAAATTTAATTTCCTCCTTTCAGGAAAATTATCTTCAACCAATCAGCAACTGATTCCAGAATCTCATTTAAAAGCATTTAGAAATGCTCTTCTTTGTTGGTGGACTTTAAACTCCAACGTTCATCTCATTAATGCCATAATATTTCTAAAATGAGAGTTTAGCCTGTTAACAACTGCCTTTTTAGCACTTACCCAATGCATCTGCAGCTTAGGAATCGCCAAATCCCTTGAGGAGACTGTATAAAATATTAGATTCTTATCTTTATTGTCTCTTTACATCCAGAATGATCTCAGCTCCTACCTTCCTTCTTGCTTCATTGGAGCCTTGAACTCCAATTTTTCACTTCTTAACTAAGTGACTTTTCATTCTCTAAGCCATAACGTTCTGTTTCAACTCTATGCCTTGCATTGAAAATTAGAAAAAAAAAAAAATCCCTAAGGGAAAAAGCAGTGGTGAATACAGGACTCTTTTCAATACATCCCCCCTACCCTCCCTGCACCCCACCGGGACCTTTGTCTCTCAAATCCTTAGTGGTTTAGTTGCTCTTCTGTGATTCCATAAGAATATTTTTGTATTCTTCAAAGTTTACATTTGGTGGGAAGATTAGTAGCTCTTCCTTATTTAGGCTGATAGAGCAAAATCTCATATATTATTTATTACATGAATAGTGAACAGATATTCAATTTATTTACCAAAAGGTTTAGTAATTATTATTTAAACATATATCTTAATACTCACTACATAATAAGCACTTGGAATATAGCATTGAATAAAGTACATATAACGGCTTTTCTCAGGGAGCTTAACATCTAATGAACAATACAGAAAAAATTTTAGAAAGCATTGTATTATAAAGGTGATAGGAGCAAAGATTCATTGTGCTTTAGGAATGCATCTGAGGAGTATTTAACTGGGACTTGTGAATTCAGGGAAGAAGTAATAGAAGAAAGGGCATTGAAGTATAATCCTGAGGATTGAATAAAAGTTAGTCAGGTGGGAAGAAGGGGTATTTGAAAGGAAAGAAAAAGAGAAATTTTTTAGGAGTTTATTAAACATCATAG
The DNA here is from genome assembly GCF_018350195.1 of Panthera tigris. Lineage (NCBI taxonomy): Eukaryota > Metazoa > Chordata > Mammalia > Carnivora > Felidae > Panthera > Panthera tigris. The sequence continues at coordinate 101,541,854 of NC_056661.1, forward strand.
AAGAAAAGAACTGGTTTTTAAAAGAACTGAAGAGAAAAATATGCCAAAAGAATGAAAATAGATGAGATTAAAGAAGACACAATTCACTGGGGTTTTCCAAAAGAGCTCTCATGATTCTATGGCCTTACCATAATTAATTTATCCATTTGCCTTTTGTTGACTATTTAGATTTTCTGTTTAGAATAATTTCTCATTAACACTCCCAAAGAACGTTCTTAGAGGAGGGATACTGGGTGGCTCAGTCAGTTAAGTATCTGACTCTTGGTTTCTGCTTGGTTTCTGTGAGGTCATGATCTCACAGTTCCTGAGTTCAAGCCCCACATTGGACTCTGTACTTACAGTGTGGAGCCTGCTTGGGCTTCTTTCTTTCTGCCCCTCTCCTGCTTGCTCACATATGCTCCCTCTCTCAAATCAAGTATAATAAACTTTAAAAAAAAAAAAACAATAAAAGAACGTTCATGGAATAAAATCTTTTTTGAATATCCATGTTAAATTCTAAAGATACATGTGTGGTAATTATAAGATATTTGCGTATTTATTTGAAGATTTTGTTATGTGTTGTGAATATGATGTTTAGAAAATCTTTACTTATGTGTGTGTTCCCACTGGAGGTGTTTGAGATTGCTGAACCTTTTCTAGTCTGAACATATGCTTTTGTTAAAAATTCCAGAACAGTGAAAACATTTCCTTCTGGAGGCAGTAGAGTTGTTTCAGAGGCAATTTGAACTGCCTGCTTTCCCTTCTAGTTGCTGTATCTTTTTTTCAGCTGGAACATTTTGATAAAGATTTCCCCTCAACGATTTTATTACTGGTTTAGTCCCTACAATACTACCTACCTCTTGTGACAAGACATTTTACCATTCGCTCTGCATGTTCCTGATTTTCTGTTCATCTAATAGCATTTTAGTTTCTCTTGGTTACTCAATTTCAACACCTTCTTGGCTAACCAAGGGGAATAGCACTTTTGTATAATGACTTGGAGTCACATTTTGACTAAAACCATGCTATTTCTGATCATTTCTTCTCAAGGGTGAACTTACTTTATTGGGATAACATTTAAGAATTAATCTATAAATTTTATATTTATAAGCATACTCAATACCAAAATATATAGTAGAGAATTCTAATTACAAAAAGTGACATCATTTACCTGAATTGCTAGTAATATAATAAAGCATTATGTGAATCATGTATAGTATAAAGCTGGAAAATTATTAAATATTTAAGACTTAAACATTAAAACATAATATTCTTACTATATGTTTGAGGGTTTGCAAATATTTAGCTTAAATATTCAACTTTTTATCTAAAGAAGTACCTATTTTAAAGATAATTTAAAATTTGACCCTTAAAGGACTATATTGGATAGTGATTTGTACTCCTTGTTAAACAGATAATTTTTAGGGAATGTGTTCATTATTGGATTTTTGTGTGTTTGACTTTATAAATTTGGTAATTTATTATTTTCAATGCCAGTATATTATAATGCCCTTTTACTAAAGAAATGCATTGCTTTAATTAAAATAATTTATTAATTTATAAAACACTAAGAGAATTTGTCAAAAAGTAATTAAATTGTAGTAAGAATACACGGTGGTTTCTATTGCAAAGTCATTGGTTTTTTTTGGGCAGTGAGGATCTCTTGACTTTACTTCTTTTTCTTTAAGCATAGCCTCCTAGTCTTCCGAAAGAAATGATATGGAACATATTAGGATTTAGGTCAAAACCCCATTTGAATCACTATTGAATATTAAAAACTTATTGACATTTTCAGTAAATTATGAATGAAAATTATGTCAGAATTAATTTATACAAGGATACAAATAAACTCAATAAAATGTAGCTTAAACAATTAAAGTCTTTTAAAACCAACACTGAAATGTATTGAATATATTAATCAGGATATTAGAAATTGCATATGACAAGATTTACCATTCAAAATTCTAACTATTCATGAGAGACCTTGAATGTCTATGAGTGATCTGTCTTGTTCACCACTGTCTGGAGTGTCGAGTACAATACGTTAGCAATAGCACATATTTAATTATGGATGGGTACAACGATGGTGTAAGAGACTGACTCAATTAGAGAGGTAGCCTAGACAACACCCCAGCATCTGTATTTAAGTAATGATTTCCTTTAAACCTCATAATAATGATTCAGTAGTTACTGTTATTTCCATTTTCCAAGAGAAAAAAGAAACATACAATAGCAGTATTTGCAAATTATAATTTATCAAATTCTTGTTTAAATAAAAATCACAACTCTACTAGTATAAATGTGATTAGTTGAAGGAAAAGTTAATGAATACTGCATTCTTACTATGTGCTCAAAACAGTTCTAAGTTGTTACCATTAATCTTCATGTCAGCTCCAAAATAGTTACAATTATTCCCTCCAGGTTATATTGTTATGAGTTAATATTTTAAATATTCCATCTCTCTATATATTATCATACAGAGTACACTTTTTTTAAGGAATGATGGATCTTCTCTTCTGTTGAGATTATATACAGCAGGGTGAAAAATTCAAGGTAGTCCAAAAAATGCAATGGAGAAAGAAAAAACAAACAAACAAACAAACACAGTAAGTATCTGAGATATTGTCATTTGTTAACAATTTAGAAACATTGGTTATTTCTATAAAATATCTATAAAAATATAAAGGCATATAGATAGAATTAATTTTAAAAACATTATATATGATTTTAATATAAACCATTAAATAAAATATACTTTACAAAGGAATATAAGGTCAAACTGAAACAGTTGTTAAATTTCCTTATAATAAATGACATAAACATCTAAAGAAATTTCTCCAATTATAAAAGAAATATTATGAAGACCCTTAAGGTTATGAGTTCATTATATATGTTTCTTGTAATAGTATATTTCAATTTTAGGCTATATTGAAGTCTTGACAAATATGATAAGGAAATTATCTCACTTCTTTTTCTTTTTCCTTCATCTCTCTAAATATTTTAAATTTTACTTTTATTTTTAAATTGTCAAGGTACCTGCTACTTATTTGCAGTTATGAAAACTTAATTATCTCCTTTATTGAGTACTAGCTTTATAGTTACATATATCCAAAATCTATTCACCACAGTATCTCTATTTTAGGATTTTTCAGTTTAATTAATATGTTGGTCTAATGTAGGTTATCATCTAATATAATTTTCATATATGCTGTAGTCTCAGTATCCAAGCTTGCTAGAGAATGCATATTTGTTACTATATTTTTGAAAGACAGATTGCTTACATATAAATTTCTTATGCTACAGTCCTTTCTCTCAGAATATTTTAGGTATTATTACATTGTATTCTGAAGTTGAGTATTATTATAGAAGAAGCTAAAGAAAATATTTTTAAAACATATATTATATGATTTGTTTTAACTTTTACTTTTAAGCCCCTAAGTTCAACTCTTTAGCTTCAGAAATGTTCTTCAATTACATTTTTAAATTATTTTGGCTCGTTTATTCCATCTTTCTATTTTTCTCCTCAGAGTCACCTATTATGTACTTTTTCTTTCAAATACAATATGTTCTTTGTAATATCTTTTATATGATATTGAGTTAGATAATATCATATAAATGTTAAATATAATAAAATCGGGGAGAGTTTGTTGATGGACTTGAATAATTAGCTAACTTCAGTGTTCCTACATTAATAGATTAATGTTGGCTGAGTCAACATCTTTTGCTTTATAAAGAATAAGGTTCAGGTTCTTAATGGCATAAACCAAGCCAAGAATAATGTTGTTTCTTGTATTTTGACTTATTTGTTGTGTGGTTTATTATTTTTAAAAATATATTTCTTAAAAATACTGATAGAGCTCTGATTTAGCCATTTTAGCTACTTTTTCAAAGCTTTATTTCTACTCAGTATGATTTGAAAGTTAGAAGAAAATCTTAGAACACTGAGCCATCTTAGTGATCTGTGCTTATTTTTAGCACAATTTCTACATGATAAATCTTTTCTCTTTATCTTGTACTTCCAGTGATGTAAACTATAGATTATTTTATAGCATTTTAGTTAAGGGTTGTTTATTTTCTCATCCTTCTGCCATAAATCTTTGCAATATCTTAATATTATCTGATAATCTCTAATAAATTCCAATTTTAGTAGCATTTCTATTCTCTGTGCACTCAATTTCTAGGAGATTAAGCTTGCCAGAACCTTCCTGATATCTATTCTTTCTTAGAACTGAATGCTAAACTCTTTCTTCAATCCTGTAAACTGCATAGTATCCTACAAATATTTTTTCTGTCGGTTTCTATTGCTTCCAAACAAATAACTACTTGCAAGTAAGACAATAAAATGAATTCTCTTACCCTTCAAAAAATCCCTGATCCCTGGGGAAAAAAAAAATTAAAAAAAATAGATGTTTATAAAGTCATACTTGGTGTGAATTGTTTGTCTTGAAATATTTGTGATAAGATTATAAATCTTTCCATATAAAACCTAAACTTAACCTTTGCTGTTGTTCAATCTATTCCTAGAATGCGACTTTTTCTTGCAATAAAAATTTTCAGGAGTAAATATTTTTATTAGGAAAAGAATGAAATAGAGATTAAAAGTAAAGTGTATGGTAAAATATAGTAGAGTTGAAGTACAAGTTTTGCAGTGTGGCTTGGAAATTCAAAGGAACTCCCTTCTTGTCTTTAAGAAAATGGAAACCCAATTTGCATGAAGAGAAACCCAGAAGGACACATCTTGTCTTGTCACATCCTAATCTGCTATAAGACAAAATCATAGACATAGTGGCTGAACATGTGTATCATATAGATGATTAGAGACATATCGTGAGTCCATATGATATTAATTTTATGGCTCTGCTCAGTCAAGATAATGCAAATATTTTCAGGAGTTTTCCCTATATCTAATATTCAGATTAATCTTCCTCTGGAGACAGCAAATGCTGGAGAAGTTCTTTATTTCTTTCTTTTTTTTATTAAAATTTTTTAAGATCTTTTATTTTGAGAGAGAGAGCGAGTGCAAGTGGGAAAGGAAAAGAAAAGAGAGGGAGACAAAATCCGAAGCAGGCTCTAGGCTCTGAGCTGTCAGCACAGAGCTATACACAGGGCTCAAACCCACAAATCCTGAATTCATGACCTGAACTGAAGTCAGATGCCCAACTGACTGAGCCACCCAGGTGCCCCTCCAATGAAAAGTTTAAAGGAAACTTGGATACCAAATGTATTGTTTAATCTTATGCTCAGCTATTAACTCTGTTACAAGTAAAAGATTTTTATAAAAAAGTGTTAGAATAACAAGGTCCAAAAAAAATATAATATATTATGCCTGTCAATAACCAACCTAAAGAACTGCAAGAATGATAGAATGACAGATATGTAACAAAACACCCAAGAATTTTATAAGTGACTGTGTTCATAAAAGGGAGTCAGTTTTATAGCAGTAAAATTATAGCAAGAACCAGTTCCTGGCCACATGCCAGCGCTGAATTATGCACTCCCCTAAATTCATATGTTGAAATTTCAACCCTCTGTACCACAGATTGTAACCATAATTGAAGATAAAAACTTTTAAGAGGTAATTAAGGTTAAATGAGGTTATATGGGTAGCCCTAATCCATGTAACTGTATTTGGAGATAGGATCTCCAAAAAGGTGATTAAGTTAAAATAATAAGTGCAGTAGGGTATGGCCTTATTCCAATATGTCTAGTATCCTGAAGAAGACAAAGGAACTAGGAGCATGCATATAGAGAAAAGATGATGTGAGGACACACCAAGAAGATTCCTCATGGGCAAGCCAAGGAAGTGTTCTCAGGAGAAAGTAAATTTGCTGACACCTTGAGCTTGGATTTCCAGCTTTCAAAACTGTGAGAAATAAATTTCTATTGTTTAAGCCACCCAGTCTGTGATATTTTGTTATGGCAGCCCTAAAAAACTAATACAATTCTCATCTTCCAAAAGTTCTCTCTTCCATGACATTGATTTTTGTTTGTTTGTTTTTGTTTTTGTTTTTTCACTCTCAGTATGAATTAGATCATTTTCTCTTCATGTGGAAACTCAGTACAATCAAACCACTATTTATGGTATGGCTAATTTTTCAAGCTTCTAAGTGTCCAATGTAGTGCAGGCATGCATACTAAATTCACTTGACTATCGTTACGTTTTTTTTAAACCCATTCCTAATTCTACACTATATGCTTTGGTTTGTGTGGTATACTAAAAATTCAAGTACATCCTAATGAAACTCATTCAGCAGCAGAGAAAAGTCTAGCAAAAGAAAATTGTTTCCCTGAATTAAATTCATGGTGCTTACACAGCCTAAGAACATACTCCCAAAGATCTTAATAATACGTTTCACTATTTTTGTAGGCAACAAAATTTCCCGTTATGAATTTTGGACTGAGTCATTATTTTAAAGCCTATATTGCCCTCAATTGAATATTGTATCTTCCTGGCTCAATTAAGTGAAATATGGGTGGATGAAATTGAAAAAAATGGCTGATTGCAGTCTTGGAGAATTTTTTTTTTATTTACCTACTTTTACCAGGTTTTGATTTGAGACTATTGGTGACCACTGAGGAGTTACGAGTAGTTTGCACTTCTAATCCTGATATTTTCCATTGACAAAGCAATTGGTAATTGCTTTCACATGAAAATTCCCTAGTCAAAATATAAGCTCTGGTCATCATTTACTTTACAGTTGAGACTCCTAAAATCAAATTTCTTGTGGTATCCTTTAGCCTGAATTCCAAACATATTAGCACACATAGAGGTGATGTAATATGATCAAGTAATCAAAAGGTACTATCCTCCTGATTGCCAACTACCAAAGGACCATTACAGGCTGGTCTGCTCTTGGATATGTAAATTAAATCCAACTGAATGGATTTTGCCAAATTCTGTAGTTTTTACTGTTTTTAGGAAGACACACAGGAAGTCATGAGACCACCATGTGAAAAGGATAAAGGAAATCAGTAGTGCTGGGTGTCTAACTTCAGTTGGGCACCTGATTTCCTGCGGCATAACATTAATCCCTTTCAGGAACCTTCTAAAGTATATATTTGTATCCCCAGTTTAGAGAAGAAACTGAAGCTTAGGTTAGGCTAAAATATTTATCAAATGGATATCTAATGCTGCCTCAAGATTGATTCCTCTAGAACCATTTTAGACCAACTGAGTCATCTGTCTCTTGTAAATACTTGGTAACCCACTGTACTTGCATTGTTCCCTGAGACATTTGAGGTCACTGTGAGCACTGAGATACAGCAATTTTAAGAGCAAGTAGCCATACCAAAGAAGAAATCTTTATATAATGAAGCATTTGGCCAGAAAAACAGTGTCAGATGGACAATGAGTCAGCACAGTTTTTTTCTCCACTCTACAATCTGAATCCACTCAATTGGGTTCCTCTCTTAAAATTGTGTCCTGACTGACTTGATTCCACAATTTCTAAGTAAAAACACTTACATTTTGAGTTATCTAATGCTTTCCCTTCTGCAGAAGTTAGGTGGACTTTTAAAAAAATCTGACTTTAAACATGGCGGCAATGCTTATACTATGGTTTGGGGGTTATAAAAACCACAGTAATATGTATTTAGAACCCCTGGGTTTGGCACTGTGCTACATGATTTCACACATGTTAGGATGAAAATGCAGACTAGCTTAAGTTGTTTATTTGAGAAACAAACCCTGTATGAATGCATCACCATTAACATGTATATTGACTGTATTATTGCTTTACTGGCACATTCCTTTCTTATTTACCTCTTTTACAACTCAAAAGAGAATCATTCAAGACTGAGTTACTTGTCATTCCTTTTTGACTAGATAAAATGCAAAGAAAGAAACAAGAAAGACATTTGCTTGTGCTAAGAAAGCCTCTTTTTGGAAGCTGAAAGGGGCTGTAATTAGTTCTAAAATACCATATTATATCCACTGTGCATATATTTTTCCACACAAAAAAATTGAACATTGGAGACCAAAGGGCCTGGAATGTAAAATGAGGCAGCTAAACTCCATTTAGAAATAGTTGTTAATGCAATTGCCAGTTGCTGGATTGATTTGATCTTTGTATCTTGGGAAGAAATTGAACCCTGCAATATTACCAATATTTTCTAACTCCTGTCTGATTATTGTTATAAACCGACAGTGATTGATTTTGAGTAATTATCCTGAAAAATGAATTAGATTAAAAAATAATCTTCATGATTACAGAGGAGTCTAGCCCATTTTTGTAATTAGTCCTTTTTTAGAAAGAATGATGAGATCACATGTGACTAACACAATGGATTTCTTCCATGCTAACTATTTGACTTTGTTTTGAAAAAAAAAAAATGCTATATGTTAAATGCCAAATTTTTAGTAAAATCCCAATTGTGGGTAAAACTCTTTTGGAAGGAAGTAGTGTATGATTAAAGTAGACAGAATAGCAGAATTAGGGGGCCTGACATATGTTCTTGGCTTAGCCATCAGTTATCAGTTATCTTTGTGAACCCAAATGACCTCTCTGGGCTGATTTTTCTGTATCTGTAAAATGAAGGAGTTCAAAAGGATACTTTCCAAGGTCCTTACCTCTTCTAACATTCTGTTTTTATGTATTACATAATTCCATCTTATGTAAATTAATGGCTCATTTTCCATGTAGGGCTTTAAAGTAACATTGGAGGGTGATTAAGGGAAAGTGTAAAGAAAGGCTATCTAATAGGGGAAATAATAGTTCCTTTATGTTTCATTGCTTATAGGAAGATACTCTCAAGAGCGGTGCTTCTTAAACTTTAATTTGCATTCCAATCACCTGGGAATCTTGTTATAATGCAGACTCTGATTCAGTAGGTTTGAGGAGAGACCTGAGACTGTGCGTCATGACTAGCACATTCGCAAGTGATGTCCTTGCTGTCTATTCCAGAGAACATTATGAGTAGCAAGGCTCTGATTGTAAATAAGAATCTGGGAAATAGTTAAAAATTTAGGTTCTGGAGTTAGCTCCAGAGATTCAGAAATTGGGATGGTATCTGTTCACAAACTCTAAATTCTTAATAAATATCCTGTGTGGTATTGATGCCAGTGGTTCAAGAATCAAAGCCTAGCACGGTCATAGAGTCATGGGAGGGATTTATCTACTAGTTCTTCCTTCTTCTGTCCATGATTTTTTTAGACACAGCCAGTGACTAATTTTTTACTGTATTTGTTTTCAAAATAACCTTGTGGAACTCATTTTGTGGTTTGCTTTTATTAGTCTTTTCATTTCATAAATTATCTATTGTCCAGTTAGAATGACAGTAGTTGTATGTAAGGCTTTTGTTTCTTTTTTGTACCCAAAGTCCAGGGATCCTTCTACCTCTTTGACAAGTATTTGTGAAGTCACTATAAAGGAAGCATGCTGTAGTGAAGACTCTACATGAAGTAAGAAAGCCCAAGCCCTGATTCTAGCACTGCTAATCTTTCATTCATTCAGTACTTTTTTTTTTTTTTTTTTTTGTACCTGAAACTGTGATATTTGGGGCATTACCAGTTAAATTAGTTCCAAAATACTAGCTAAATTAGTTAGCATGCTCAGTAGTATGATGATCTAGTGAGAGTAGCCAACGATCAAAATAATGTTTAGAGTTTAGAGGGATAAGTTCATAGAATGCTTTAAAGAAGTCACTGAAGTTCTTTGATCTTAAGTAAAACATTTCACCTATGTATTTCATTTGTGAGCATAATAGGAGAAAATAGGAGATTAATATGTGAACTGAAAATGCTATACATATGACTATGTGCATGTGGTTCTGTTGGGTAATACTGAAAGCTTGTTAAAGAAATAGTCACTTTGGGGGCACCTGGGTGGCTCAGTCGATTAAGTGTCCAACTTCGGCTCAGGTCATGATCTCGTGGTTTGTGGATTTGAACCACGTGTCAGGCTCTGTGTTGACAGCTTGGAGCATGAAGCCTACTTCATATTCTGTCTCTTTTCTCTGCCCCTCTGCTGCTTGTGCTCTGTTCTCCCTCTCAAATATAAATAAACATTAAAAAAATTAAAAAAAAAAGATAGTCACTTTCATTTTGGAGACTGTATTCATCAAGGTTCTCCAGAGAAGCAGAATTAATAGTAGATAGAAATATGAACAGAGAGAGAGAGAGAGAAGAGAAGAGAAGAGAATTATTATAGAATTGGCTTATGTAGTTAAGGAGGCCAAAAAGTCCCAGAATGTGCTGTCTTCAAGCTGAAGAACCAGAAAAGCCACTGGTGGGATTAGGTCTGAGTATAAAGCCTAAGAAGCAGGAACTCTGGTGTCTGAAGGCAAGAGGAGATTGATGTTCTAGAGCAACTGAAGACAGAGCAAATTCATCCTTCTTCCACTTTTTTGTCCCATATTGGCCCTCCACAGATTGGATGATGCCTGCCTACATTAGGGAGGGCAATCTGCTTTACTCAGTTCACCCATTCAAATGTTACTCTCTTCAGGAATCTCCCTCACAGAAACACCCAGAAACAATGTTTTACCAGCTATCTGTGCACCCCTTAATCTAATAAAGTCGACACCAAAAAATTAACCCTCATAGAGACAGAGGAGCAAAAACAGCATCAAAACTTCATGTAAAAAATTTAGAGACAAAAGTTGGCAAATTACACTAAAAGCCTTCAATAACTTCTATCATGTGATACAATAATTTCTCTTCTGTAGACGTAGGCCACTAACCCTCTCTCTCCCTTCCCATGTTCGTCTACAGTGCTGCATTCAACAAATGCTTACTTATTAGTTTTCAACCCTGTAGCAGAAACTTTTCTAGACTCTAGGGATAAAGTAAGGAACAATTAAAACAAAATTATCATCAAGTATATCCCATTATTCTAAGGGAATATATTCTGAAGTGGGGCAGGTAAATAAGACAATTAAACTTTTTAGCACACCAGCTGGTGGTGGTAAAAATTTCTACGGAAAAAAATTAAGCAGGAAAAGAGAATGGAGCATGTTGGGAGGAAAGGGATTGTAATTTCTTAGAGAGGAAAGGCTTTACTGAAAATGTGACATCTGACCACGGACTGAGGAAGGTGAAGAGTGAGTTCTCCAGTTGTGTGAGTTCTAGAAAGTTCTCTCAACAGGGGGATCAGAAAAGACAGATGCCCTCATATGTGTGGTGGTTTCAAAGATCAGCAGAAAAAGCAATGTGGCTGGATCATAGTGAGCAAAACTGGGGAAACATATTATTTAAAAACTCAGTGTGCAATAAGAATTTCTGGCTTTTGCTATGAATGAAATGGGGCACACAAGGAGTTATTTTTTGTTTTGTTTTAAAGTTTATTTTGAGAGAGAGGGGGAGTGCATGGGGAAGGAGTAGATTGAGGGGGGAGGGGAAGACAGAGAGAATCATTTTGCATGGGGCTCAGTCTCACAAACCATGAGATAGATCATGACCTGAGCCTAAATCAAGACTTGGACACGTAATTGACTGAGCTACTCGGGCACTCCCGCAAGCAGTTTTAAGTAAACACATCATGGGCTATGATTTTTATTTCAAATATTGATACACAGCCACATTTATTCAATTGCATATTGTTGATGGCTTCTTTCACATTATGGTAGAGTTACATAGTTACAATGGGGCCTAATGGCCTGCAGTACCTAAAATACTTTCTATTCAATGCTTTACAGAGAACAGTGCACACTTCTAAATTAGAAGGTTATTGCAATAATCCAAGTAAATGATAATAGTGGCTTGTATCAAGACAGAAGTAGCAGAGATAATGAGAAATATTCAGATACTGCATATATTTTGAAGGTAAAAACAAAAGAATGTGCTGACAGAGAAGAGGTATAAGAGGAAAAAATAGTACTCCTGAATGACTTTTTAGTTTTCATATTTTTGGCCTGGGCAATGGGAAGGACAGGGTGTTGGTTTATTTACTGCTTTTAGAAAGATTGTGGGAAGGACAGGTTTGGAGGGTTGGGGGTATAGGTCATGAGTTTAGTCTTTGAGATTGCTAACACCTCACAATAGGTATCCCTTTTAGTAGGCAGCCACACATCTACAGTTTAGCAGAGAGATCTGAGCTGGTGATATAAATTTGTAAATTTTCAGCTAACAAAATTCATGGATGAGATCATAGGAGAATACTGGTATAGAAAAAGTTTTAAACTTAGAACTGAGGCTTGGGCCTTTCCAGTTTGTAAGGAGGTCATGTAGGTATTATAAAACTAAAAGTGGGATGAGAAGGAGCAGCTAGTAAAATGGGGAAAGAACACGTGAAATCCTTGATGATCAGTGAAGAGAATATATCAAGGAGGCCATCATCAGCCATATTAATACTGCTGGTCTTTCAGATAAGCTGAGGATGGAGAATTTATTGGCTTCTAACAATGTGGAGATAGTGATAACCTTGAGGGATGTTTTGGTGGCATATGGGATGAAATACTGACTGGACTGCATTAAGGAGAGAATGGGGGAAAGGGAGCTAAGAGCAGCTTATCAAGGAACTGTATAGAAGTTTTCCTCTAAGGGAGAGCAATCTAAGTAGCTGAAGTATGTAGTATTGCGGGATTGCTTCCCCCCCCCCCCCCCACTTTAACATACAATGTAGTCTTGGCTTCGGGAGAACTCAGTGATTCATCTCTTACATATGACATCCAGTGCTCATCCCAAGTGCCCTCCTTAATGCCTGCCACCCATTTAACACCTCCAACCCCCTCCAGCAACTCTCAGTTTGTTCTCTGTACTTAAGACAGTCTTAAGTACAGGATTGCCTCCCTGTCTGTTTTTATCTTATTTTTTCTTCCCTTCCCCTAAGTTCATCTGTTGAGTTTCTCAAATTCCACATATGATTGATATCAATGTATTTCTTTGACAGATTTACTTAGCATAATAGCCTCCAGTTCCAACCACATTGTTGCAAATGGCAAGATTTCATTCTTTCTCTTCACCAAGTAATGTTCCATTGCATATATATACACCACATCTTTTTTTTTTTTTTAATGTTTATTTATTTTGAGAGAGAGAGAGAGAGAGCATAAGCAGGGAAGAGCAGAGAGAGAGGGAGACACAGAATCTGGAGCAGGCTCCAGGCTCTGAGCTGTCAGCACAGAGCCTGATGCGGGGCTCAAACTCATGAACTGTGAGATCATGACCTGAGCTGAAATCGGACACCCAACCAACTCAGCCACACAGGCGCCCCAAATACCACATCTTCTTTATCCATTCATCAGTGGATGGACATGTGGGCTCTTTCCATACTTGGGCTGTTGTCAATAGTGCTGCTATAAATGTTAGGGTGCGGGTGCCCCTTCAAATTAGTATTTTTGTATCCTTCGGATAAATTCCTAGTATTGCTTTTTTCCCCATTTTATCAAGATTGGAGAAATAGCACATCGTGTATATTTTGGGAGGGGGATAATTTAGTCAAGAGGGAAAATAATAATATCCAAGAGAAAGAAAAAATTTTCTGGAGTGATGTGTTTGAGCAGGTGTACGTGGAAGGGATGTCCTTCACTGAAAGCATAGGTTGTTCATTCAAAGTAACAGAAGGGAAATCAGAGTGTATAGGTACAGATACAAATAAGCGAAGAGGTCAGATCATAGCAGCTTGGTGCATTCTCTTCTGATTGCTTTCTTTTCTGTTCTTTTCGCTTCTCTCTTTCTCTCCTTCTCCCTCTGCCCTGCCCCCCATTCATGCATGTACTCTCTCTCTCTGAGAAGGAAAAAAAATAGGCTCCAAAGTCATAGGACTGCAAGGTGGTGGCCTGGATTACACTTCAGGTCTGATTTTGAACTGATAACCACACAGCTTAAATTTGCATTTTAAGTACCTGCATTCACATAGTTAATTGAAGTTTAACTTTTATTTTTTTAAATAAAAGTGATTACAGAGTTAAGTTTCCTCTATCTTCTACCTGAGTAATTATTTCAACTGCAATATGTAACTTTTCATATCAACTAATTTCATTTCTTTCTAATGTTCCAGGTCATCACTCTGGACTACTGAGTTTTTATGATAGTTGTTTCTGTCATTGATCACCTGAGCCTTACCTTTGTCAACACATTCATTAGCCCGCTCTTTGTCATTTGTAAATTTAAGTGTTCCAATGAAGTCTTAATGTAAATCACCAATCTCTTTAACGTGCTAATTCATTCTTTGAAAATAGTATATAAACGTGATAGATGGGACACCTGGGTGGCTCAGTTGGTTAAGCATCTGACTCTTGATTTTGGCTCAGGTCCTGATATCTTAGTTTGTGAGTCAAGCCCCACATCAGGGTCTGTGCTGACACTGTGGAGCTTGCTTGGGATTCTCTCTCCCTCTCTCTCTGACCCTCTCCTGCTCTCTCTCTCTCTCAAAAATAAATAAGCTAAAAAAAATAATAAAAGTGATAGAATTATAGGAGCTTCTTTGAATAATGCAAGAGGCCTTGTATAACTAAATAGAATGAATAGAGTAGAATAGCTAAATAGAGTGAATTTGAGGTATAGATGAATCAGGAAATAATACCCAAATTGAGTGTGGATCACTCCTCTCTGATAATTTCTTCAGCAAAATGGTTTCAGGTTTCAGATTTCAGGTTTAACGTTACAAGACTTTTTAGGTTTCCTCCACACATGTTAGTTAGCTTTGGTCTCTAACAGCTGCCAAATAATGATCTTAACTAGTTCCATGACTGTAATTAATATTTACCAATATGCTGATGACTCCCAGATTCTATCTTCAGTCCAGATCTCTTCTCTGAGCTTTAGTCACATATATTCAGCTGTTTTTCTGACATCGTCCCTGGGGGCAATTAAAATATAATACATTCAAAACAGATCATTTGAGCTTTTTGCCACATCTACTGTGAGATGAAGAACATTCTCAGCAATCAGACTGTTGACATTCCAGAAAATGTAACATCACTTTGAAAGGATGCACGATTATTTTCAAGGACCTGGGAGGAACTCTGTGGAGGGACTTCCATCACATCAATGTAGAATTCAGTCTCCTTGGAATGAAAAGAGACTACACTTTGACAAACAGTGGGGAAATAGGCCCTGATGACTGTTCACATTATCTGTAGTCATATACAACATGATCAAGGGGATCACAGTGGCTTCTTTTACAGGATGAGATTTGTGCCACCTCCCATCAACCTTGTTATTTAGAATGGATCTCTCATTGAAATTAAATGTTTCTTGGTTGAAAAATATACTCACAGGGTTCAGATGATGTGGGGCATTGCTTATTCAGTATTTCAAGTCCAGACAGATGAATTATTCTTAAAGAAAATGACATTAAACTTGTATCAAATTCAGCTGCTTTGATTCAGCAAGACACAACAGTTAAAAACACGACTGTTAGAAAAAATTTGGATGGTCACTATACCTCTGAAAAAGGAGAAGTTTATTTAGCAGGGTAATGAATAAGGTTTAAAAGTTGTCCAATATGGAAACAGAAAAATGCTGGATGATTCCTAAGACCTATTTGTGATATTTTAAAGATGAGTGAAAGACCTCTAATGAAAAAAAAAAAAAAACAGCACAAAAAAATAGATCAGCTGATTTCCCTCTCCACCTATCAGATATCTTCCATTTTTTATACTGGCACCATCACTTGCTGTAGACAAAAATCATTCTTAATTCCTTTCTTTTTAAGTTATATGTGCTCAAAATACACATTTTTTTAGTTCTTCTTCCAAAATACATGTCTATACAATACATTCTTTGTCCTGCCTCTCCCTAGTCCAACCCCTACCCATCTCTATTCCTAGAAGTCTTCTAATTAATGAGTGTTTTTCTATTTCTTCCTTTTATTTTCCCACAAAACAAATCTTTTTGAAAGATCATTCATGATCATAACACTTGTCCATTTAAAACCTCTCAATAGCTTTCTGTTGTGCTAGGATGCAATTGAAAAACTCCTTATCCTGGTCTATAAGATGCTGAGTGATGTGACTCCTGTCTGGGTTTCTACCCTTCATGTTTCCCCTCGCTTTTTCTTCAGCTGAGGTGTTCTTTGTCTTCTTTGGAGACATGGAGATTTCTAACTTTAGAGTCTTTGTATCCACTCTCAGCTCTGCCTGAGCAATTTTCTTATGATTCTTCTTATTCTTTAGATCTCAGATGAAATGTCACAAACTGAGAGAGGTGTTTCCTGACTATCCTGTCTGGAAGATTTCCCACTTTGAACTTCTGTTTTCCCTATCTAAACATCTGCTTATTTCTCCTACATTACCTCCTATAGCCTTTGGGTATCTTGTTTATCCATGTGTTTCATTGCTTGTTTGTGTCTCACCAATTTCTCATATTTTGTGACTGAAACCCAACTGCCTGTCACATTAGATTATTAATAAATAATGTCTGAATGAATGGATGAATATGCTGTGTTTCTTCCTTGAGGAAGCGATAATTCACTTTCAGAATTTATGAATCCATTAGTTTCCATCTAGAGTTAATTGATATTTAGGTTACAGGTGATAATTGCCTTCTTAACACTTTTGTATTCTCTACTTTTAGCATGAAAGAATTCTGTTTTAAGCGATTTCTAGTGCCCTTTGGAATATCAAACTTCTAAATCTTTTTGTTGTTGTTGTTGTTGTTTGCCTTCTTTCTCCCTGAATAATTCCAATGGATATTTATCGGGAAAACACTTAGCTGTATACCCCCAGCTGTTTCCATTTTCGCTCAGGTTCTTTTCCAGTTTTAACCACCTCTGAACAACTTTAACACCGCACAAATCAAAATGCAAATTTTCAAAGCAAAAGAGGTTTCTTTATCCTCCTTCCACCATTTGCACAGCCTGTCTACATAAATTTGTAGAAGGTAGTAAAGATAAGACAAAAAAATTATTTTGAGTCAGGGGGAAAAGGGTTTAATCCAAACAGCTCATCTCAAGTGACTAAAATCACAGCATGAGTCAGTGCATTTATTAGGATGCTGCATAACCAGCTGAAATAGATCATATATTTACATCACCAACCTTGCCTTTGGCAAATAAACATGGCCATAGCCACTAAACTTTAATTTTAGAGATGTCATTTCCAAACTTTCAGTGATCTTTAACACAAATTCCAGAATCCCACAGAAAGACATGATCAGAAGTCGTATCATGTTATACTGCAGACTTACGCAATAAAAGTCATTAAAATTAAATGGTCTTTAGAGACTTAACGAATTGATGCATAAAATTTTTACTTGGCTATCCTTCTGTATTGTAGAAAATATTAGCAGTGTTTCCTTTCATATTCTGCACTGTAGTCTGGTGGGCCAAGTGGGCAATCAGAGCCCACTGTTGGTCAATATACTGGCCCATTACCCCATGTCATACTTAACTAGAGTTAGAAAACATGCTTACTTTCACTATCTCATTTAACCTTTGATTCATCAACAGATACTCAAGGACATAAAACCTTGTATTAGGGTTCTCCAGAGAAATAGAACCCATTATGTGTGTGTGTGTGTATAATTGAATATGATATATAATTATATACATAAATTAATATAGTATTGAATATTATTGAATATATATTGACTATATTTATGTATATATTGATATATTGGCCCCAGAAAAGGGAAAAGTAAATTGTAAACTGAGGAAAATGAAAATGAAAGTTGCCATTCCCATTGCCAGAGGGGAGCTGGCTCAGGAAAGACAGAAATTGCAGGATAAATCCATTCTCTTTGTTCTTCCCTTCTCTTCTGCTCAGTACACACTATAATAATTCTAGCAATAGAAACACCGAATGTATTTTCAGGAATTCTAAAACAAGAATATTTGTTTCTCACTTTTCTAGCTACATATTAGAAAAATTTCAATGTTCCCCCGAAGGGAATGTCATTTACAACATGTGGCTACCCAGGTAGAATGTAAGGCAGTAGCATAACCAGTTGAGAAAGGGCAAAGGCAGACTTCTCATTTTCCACAGGACTTTCTAGTTTTCCTTTAAGCCCCAGAGAAGGAGGCTGCAGATAGCTGGGAAACGGTCTGACCTGCCACCTCACACGAAAGAATTTCCAGTTGGTAAAAGAGCCCTAGAGAAGGGGAAGGAAAGGGAGCAGTGATGTCTCTGCAGTATCCACAATGCCATAGGCTGTGGAGGGGGTGCCCTTTTGGGGTCTGAAGACCACTGAATGTACCACATGGCATCGTAGTAGCCTGTGTAGCCAGAGTAGGGAAGAGCATCATTAGTCTGACAAATCAGGTAACAGGTTATAGGTTTCACTTACTATAGACATCAGGAGCTGTTGTCAGCTGGGCATTAGGGCAAGAGATACTGCACTGGGGCCCAGGATATTTCCCAAGAATCTATATGCAAGGAAATTAAAATCAGAGTAGTGGACAATATCATCTCTGCAGGGTATGTAGTATGAGAAAAGGGAGGCATAGAAAAGAACTCTGAATTTTGAATCAAAAGTACCAAAAAAAAAAGAGTATTCTGAATAAGGAGTGCCCAAATGTATTGACTTCTACTGACTAATGATGAAAAATCTCCATTGGACTTGAAATTTGGAAGTTATTAGTGACCACAATAAAAACAGATTTTGTTAAGGGATGAATCAAAGACAGAATGGAGGAAGCAGTGAGTAAGTGAGAAAGTGAAGGATGGATAAGAAAGTATAGTTAGCAGTTATATAGTCCTTTCAGTAAATCTGACAATAAATGGGAGAGAAATCAGGTAATTCTTGGAGAAGAAAGTAGAGTAAGACAAGGTTGTTTTTTGTTTGTTAAATCATTTGTTTGTTTTAAGGAAGAAACTTGAGGATATTTCACTGTTTGGGAGAAGAAACCAGAACATTGGGAGAGTAGATAGTATTCCCCATAGATGCTGTGATGAGCAAGAAAGGCATCATGGCCTTTGTTTTACAAATAAAAAAACCTGAGACTTACTTTACACTGACTGGCTTGTTGAAGGTCTCACAGGTAGATGAGCAATTTTGTCAAGAAGCAAGGCATTTTTATTCATAGTCTTTTTCTCTTCTTTCATTATATTGAATATCTTCATATGCTTTATATTGAATAGCTTCACATGCATAATATTGAATAGCTTCATATGCACACTAGTGGATGCTGTGACTACTTTAATGACCTCTAATATTCCATTCCACGTACATTGTTGAATCCATACTACTGAGGATTACAATGTAGTCTTTAGTAGTCCAGGAGTTTGATAAACTTCTGAAGTTTTTGTGATCTTTGCATGTGAGGGAGTCATAGTTACAACTTGCTGCTGTTTGTGAATTTCTTGGTGCGTTTTTTTTTTTTTCCAAGCACAGAAGGCTAAAGTTTTGTCCTAAAGGAAAAGAGGATCCTCAAATGAGGGAATATGAAACACTTCTAATCTTGGGCGATGGGTGGAAAGAGATGAATGATTTTTCCACTTCATAGTGCTGGGTCAACTAAAGAGCAAAATGCTTTACCCTTTTCATGAGTTTGAGGGAAACTACAGTGCAGTCTTTTAAAAAAATAATTAATTAATTAATTAATTTACGAAAAAGAGAGAGAGGTAGAGAGAGAGAGTAAATGGGGGAGGCGGAGAGGGAGGGAGACAGAGGATCTTAAGCTGACTGGTGCTGTCAGCACAGAGCCTGACATGGAGCTGGAACTCACAAACCATGAGATCATGACCTCAGCTGAAGTTGGATGCTTAACCAACTGAGCCACCCAGGCACCCCTAGTGTAGTCTTTTCTACATGTGAGGGAATTGGAAGGAGAATGGGGTTAAACAGTGATTGAACAATTAATATGTGTTTAAACTTATTTATACTTGAAATTATCTTTTTAAAAGATTTCAATCCAAGTTTGTTAACATATAGTGTAGTAATAGTTCCAGGAAAAGACTTCAGTGATTCATCACTTACATATAACACCCAGTGTTCATCTCAACAAGTGCCCTCCTTAATGCCCATCACCAATTTAGCCCATTCCCCCACCCAAATCCCCTCCAGTAACCCTCAGTTTGTTCTCTGTATTTAAGAGTCTTTTATGGTTTGCCTCCATTTCTGTTTTCATCTTATTTTTCCTTCCCTTCCCGTATGTTCATCTGTTTTGTTTCTTAAATTCCACATATGTGTGAAATCATATGATATTTGTCTTTCTCTGACTGACTTATTTCACTTAGCATTATACACTGTACATCCATCCATGTTGTTGCAAATGGCAAGATTGCATTCTTTTTGATCTCTGAGTAATATTCCATTGCATGTGTGTTTGTGTGTGTGTGTATATATATGTGTGTGTGTGTGTGTGTGTGTGTATATACATACATATATATATATATACATATATATATATATATATATATATGTATGTATATATATGACACATCTTTATCCATTCATCAGTCGATGGACATTTGGGTTCTTCCCATAATTTGGCTATTGTCAATAGTGCTGCTACAAACATTGGGGTGTATGTTCCCCTTCAAATTGGCATTTTTGTATCCTTTGAATAAATACCTAGCAGTGCAATTGCTGGGTCATAGGGTAGTTCTATTTTTAATTTTTTGAGAAACCTCCACACTGTTTTCCAGAGTGGCTGCACCAGTTTACATTCCCACCAACAGTGCAGAAGTGTTCCCCTTTCTCTGCATCCTCGCCAACATCTGTTGTTTCCTGAGTTGTTAATTTTATTTGGCACCAATTTTAATATAAACAGCTAATAATAGCTAATATTTATTAAGTTCTGGCTATGTGCCAGTCACATTAGGGTGATAGCACTTAAATATTTCATTGGATCCTTATAATTTTCTTAGGTATGATATGTTTCCTTCGCATTAGGAGTAGAGACTGATTTAAGATCCTCACTTCACCACTTGTAAGTTATGTGACTTTTGGTTAGTTATTTAACCTCTTGTGCTTCAGGATTCTTATTCATGAAATTTGAATGATAAAGATAAACCCTTTTCCAGGGGTCATTATTAGGAGTGAATGAGTTAATATTTATAAAGTGTTTAGAATATCATATTGAGAAATATCTAAGCGTTTGTAAAAAAATAAATATCTAATTTTAAAGCACATATTCTTTTCATTCTACCAGCCCAGAACTACATATCAGTTTCCCAACTCTCTTGTTGGAACTCGTAATGTATTTTCCCAGAGCAAAATAAGGAATTATCATTCTCATAATAGTGTAATTCAAATAAGTCATAGATTAAATACAATTTTGTGGACTATCTAAGAAACTAAATGACCATGCATGATAGTAGCGTCTGGAATATATCTTCTTATAGAAGCAAAAACAAGTATCAAAAAAAAATATTTCTTGTGGAATGGGTTGGAGCTTACTTGTTGATTCAGTCAAGGAAATGGGAAAGAAGATGAATTATCAGTGAAGTACATTCTCCATTCCTCTTCACCTGGTTCAGTTCAATTATTTAATAGCTGGAAATACACCTAGGAATCACAGCAGAAGTTTATTTGAATGTTCAAGTGAAAGAGCAGGGATGGAAAGATTGACTTCTGCCCCATGAAATTTTTCACTGTAATCTTCACTGAATTCTACATTCAGTGGTTTCTGAGTAACTTCAGTCATTTGAACTTACATTACACTATTGTTTTGGGATGTGGGGGGTTGTTTTGTTTTGTTTTGTTTGGACTGCTGACAACATCCATTTTCCATAAAACCCAAAGATTCTACTGCTGTAGTTAAGTTTGTAAGTGGTTTTTGCTATTCATGTTTTCCTTACCAGTTGAGTTCTTACATGTGAAAATGCTTTGAAAAATAAAAAGGACTATAAAACATAATATTTACTTTTATTATAGTGTTGTTCTTTTCTATGTTTGAGAATTCTACTGGGATAAGAGGTACTGAATTTACTCTGAATTACTCTGAAAGTAGGAATCAGCTTGAGAAATTACTGAGCCTTAAGAAATGCTATGGTTTTCCTCCATCTGAACTATCTGTTTCAACTGAGGGTGCTATGAAGGTCAGGAAAAGAGAGAAGAGAGACTAACTGGTTAAGATAAGCAGAACTTCAAATGAATTAAGTATGCTTTTATCTTCTGAAAAATCTCTGAAGTGCCCAACACATGTTCAATAACTCCAAATAATAATTCCTAAATATATGACTTGGTATTATACAGATGAGTAAACATACATCATTTTTTCCACTGACATACTGAATAGAATAATTTCATTAAAAATAAATTCCATCATATATAAACTTTATACACCATTGCCCAAGAATAAGAACACATTAACAACTTTAATGAGTTAGTCATATTCATGAATTATTTTCATGAATATATGTATTTTCAATTTCTGCACATATGCGTTCTCTCTAAACAAAATATAGTAAGTTCTTAACAGTTTACTGTGTATGTAAGTATACTTGGGGTGAATTAGGGCAGTATGTTGTTACCTTCTGTTTGTGCTTCTAGTTTACTCTCCATCCTGAGAGGGGAGAGTGATGTAGGGGCATTTATTTCCCAAAGTATCTCTGTGTTCATGGGTGATGTGGTGACTACTCCTCTTTAGGAAAGGGTGACTTCCATTTGGCGGCCCTTTCCATATAGCTATGCTTTTTAGGTTCCAGTAATATCTTGCTCCCGTTGCCTATTTAGACCCATACAGTAGCACTTTTTTCTCTATTATTACTCGCCTCAATGAATGACACTAACGATAATGTCTTAAAATCTTGAGACACTCTTGGAAGGAATTCCTTTATTAAAATATCAAATTACCCCATTTGAGTGATGTGTCTGTTTCCTGACTGATCTGTTATAGTGTAGGGGATGGATTTCCCAGAGTACTGAGTTTAGGGGTAAAATTTTCAATGCCACATCATCTTTTGCCTGCTTGATTGCAATGGCCTCCTATTGGTCTCCCTGCTTTTACTCTTGTTCCACTAAAGTTGATCTTCAACAGAGGAACCAGAGTGATCTTGTTATAATATAAGAAAGAATAGATCATTTCTCTGCTCAGAGCTCTTGTAAGGCTTCAAATCTAAGAGTTCATGTCTTGAACTAACAATCTTCCCCAGTCCATGGCTCTCTTACACCTGCTCTGATCTCCTTTCCTAGCAACTCTGTCCTATATTCCACTACTCTAAACCTTCCACTGCTTCTTAAGGACACCAGGCACTCTCCCCATGGAAGATCTCAGCACCTGCTATTCCTGCCTCCAGTAATGTTCTTCTTTCTGGCTTCTTCACTTGCCAATCAAGTTTTAACACCTCAATTTGGGCTTTTCTGAACACCTTACTTAAATGAAACTCTATTTCATTTCTTAGACTTCCTTACAAAGTGTATTCTTTTTTTCTCCTAAGAATTGATCACCAATTAACATATTTATTTTGTGTCAACTTTTTCTTAAAATATTGCATGAAATTGGTTTATTTTTTGTTTGTCCCTGTACTCTGAATGCCTAAAACAGTGCCTTACAATTAGTAGGAACCTAGTATATAGTGATTGAATGAATGAATGAATACAGATTGCTCATTGAAGTTCACTCACATTTTATTCAGGTCACAGTGATTTTAATTGCAGCATAATACTAATTAAAATAATGAAATCCATCATCTAAGAAATTATTAAAACTAAAAATTCTATGCTGAAAATTTCAGTGCTCTTGATACTTCCATCCTTTTAGTACACACAAATAAGCAAATTACAAGTCTTAATCTACTCTTAAATCAACAGTTGAGAATAATATAAGCAAAGCAAATCAATAGACCAAGATTTTTGAACTAGTTCTACTAATATTGCATAACCTAAAGCAAAGTCACTTTAATTTCTCTGTGCTCCAGTTTCCTTGGCTGTGAAATTAGGGAGGATTAGATGACTCCTAAAACTTATTTTGCCTTTGAAATTCTGAGAGGTGGTTATATAAAATACCTTTGAATATATGTTTATATATTTTAAAATGTCATCTAAAATTATAGTGTAGTCAATGCTAAGTATTACTGGTAAGTGACATCTACAGGAAGCACATAGAGCTTGTCTTTTATCTTCTTTGTTAACAATATATCGTAAGGTCTCTTTCTGGAAGATAAGAATAGATACAATGATCAGAAGACCAGTGATCACAGGTAACTATTGGTTGGGACCAAACTATAATTTTGAGTTAACTATTTTCACTAGTACAATGAGAATATATTGAACTATATATGAACTATGTCATGACAGATGAAATATGTCAGAATTTCATGTTATATTGAAGTAAATATTTTTGTCTTTTGTATTTCTAGAAAATTATTTAGTAATCTCACAGATTTCCAAATCCAAGCAAGGGCTTTAAATGATCTTAAGTGAATAGTTTAAATAGAAGAGGAACCCTTTATATTTGACATATTTTTTACCTTTAGGATTCAAACTTCACTCCTGAGAAATACATGCAAAATTTATAGAAGTCTCCAGATGGTTCTTTTTATCTATTTATGGATCTGAAAATATGACGCCACAAATTTCTAAATTTTTCTCAGTGGCTGTATTGTGCCAACACAGCAAAAATCAGATGCTATTTATCACTTTTGAATTTTCACCACCAGAAATGTTATTAATTTTAATGATAAAATCCTGCTCTACCTTGCATGGAGTTGACCTTTCCAGCTCCCAGACAAAATGTACCATGTAACCATAAGGTAGTATTATTGTTACTTGGAAATGAAATATAATTTCTTATCCTTTCATGTAGCATGATGGACAAAAGTATTTGTATCTTCTGTAATTTTTTTTCTCTGTGCGAAGTGTTAGGTGCAATATTTATCTTGGGAATAAATCTTTGCTACATATTTATATATACATTTTCTTTGGAATTACTGGTAAGTAAAAACAAGTGAATATGCACAATTATTTACAGGCTTCCAGCAAATAGTTGCAAATCATGCTTTTCTTATATTCATTGTCTTGTCTGCCTCAATTGTTTTCAATAAAATCTGAACTAAAATCATTAGTTATTAATATATCCAACCCTACAAATGTCTTTTATTCTCCTAAAAAATAATTTTCTTATCCTGCAGCAATTCATCTTGATTATGAAGCTGAAACAAATTCTCAACTGAGTAAAAGATACAGTGTCTGCTTGTCAGACATTTGGACAGTGGAAAATTCTTTTGTTTGGAAAACAAAGGACTCACAATTTGTAGCCTCTTATAGCTTGATGATATTTGTTTCCATCATGCCATTTTACTTATTGTACAATACATAGGAGAATGCTTTCTACTGGCTTCAGATGTGGTCTCATAACAGGCACTGTTCAAAGAAAAGGCACTCTACATGCATCACAATTTCTTCCTTGCGGCTGCCGTTTCGTATGCACTTAGATGATACATCCATCCTCGTTAGGAACCACTCTTCCTTATGGACAGAGTATTCCCAACGATCAATCAAGCCAGTTCTTCTCTTGGATTTAAAATATCCTCACAACATTCATTCTCACTGTTTTTCTTTCTTTGGTTCCCAATTAACACCATCTTTGCTCTTTGTTGGTTTCAGTTGTTGAGGATAGTGCCTCCATTTATTTATGCCAATAGAATCTAACAGATTTTATGGGTGGGGGGAAACAGCCAGTACAAAAGGCCACAGTAAGAGAGGGCATTGCCAGATACTGGATTTGAAAATAAATAGAATCCTCAAAGAGCAGCTCTTTAAAAAAGTATGTTTAATTATCGGTAGTAACGTAGTCAGTAACTATTTTAATACTTCTAGTCACCTACCATTCAATATTTATAAAACACATTTATACTTTTCATGAAGCTTAAATATTCTAGGATTATTATTTTTTATAATTTCACAAAAGCCTCCTCAGAGAAAGTACATTGCAAGTTAGAAAATAACCTGATGTGAAAAAGAGAACAATGACACGTGCATTTGAAAGACTGTGTGGTACAGTGGGGTAAACGTAATTAAGAGAGAACAGACATAGGTTGCATTTTGATGGCTGTCACTTGCTACATTTGTGACTGAGCAAATTCTGTGGTTTGCATATTCTTTAGTTTTTACACTTAGCAAGGAAAGAAATGGCTGTTTTGCTCCACCTTTTACGTTATTTGAAGATTTTTTGATAAAGTTCGTGAAAGCACTTCAAAAAATAAAATGTTTTAAAATATTATCTTTAAACATCATTTAAAACTCTGTACTCCTGTTTATAGACTGCCAAAGAATCACTTTCTTTTCTCTCCACACATACATAAACATTACTTCCCCTTTTATAACAGTATAAACAGTTGGAAACTCCTCCTCATGGGCCTCCATAATTCCAGGCTCTCTCACCTTTTATCTATTGATTTTTGTTATACTGGTCAGATTTTGGGTCCACTGTTTCATGCCATTTTAAAAAATCCTTAGATTATAGTGTCACCAATAGTTAATAATAAAATTACACGTTTGGTTGTCAATTTCAAGATATTCACACCAATTCCACTACATTTTAGTACGTATGTATTTTAAAAGTACTTTTTTTTTAACGTTTTATTTATTTTTGAGACAGAGAGAGACAGAGCATGAACGGGGGAGGGTTAGAGAGAGAGGGAGACACAGAATCTGAAACAGGCTCCAGGCTCTGAGCTGTCAGCACAGAGCCCGACGGGGCTCGAACTCACGGACCAGGAGATCATGACCTGAGCCAAAGTCGGCCACTCAACTGACTGAGCCACTCAGGCGCCCCAGTATGTATGTATTTTAAAATAGCCCTATCTAAAGCTTGTGATCCACTAGGTTGAGAACTACTGCTCATTCCCTTTGCGAAAATACCCTTTTAAAAATTTCTTTCATTTTTCAGTCCAATTATTCACGGATAAACAAATTCCTTGTAATACCACTAGCTTTTTTTGATCACTGGCTTTAGACGACATCACATCTTGTTTGGACTTAGAGCACCTGCTACCACTACCACTACTAACTACTTCTACTACCTCTTGATACTACACAATGTCTTATTCTCTCCTCTATAAAAAAGGGATGGTAATAATAGCACCTCAATTTTTTATTTGGATTCAGTAAGTAAATAAAAAGACATTGTACACACATTTTTTTGAAGGAAGGAGCCATGTGGTATTTCATGTATATTTGTATATTCTCCATAATATTTAACACTAAAGCAGTTTTCTGCCTATGTACTAGTACTTATCCTTTGAGCATGGTGAGTGCCAGAAAGGTAATTGATTCATGTGTTCATAAATATACTTATGTATATATATTATAGTAGTTACACATATATTTTGTTCAATTTCCTACTTTTTATTAAGCGGTTCTGAGCAAGTTCTTTTGAGAACCCTGAGAGGTAGATGTTCTTATCCTCATTTCACAGATGAGGAGACTGTGGCTTCAAGAAGTTATACCATCCTTGGAATTACTCAGCTAAACAGTGCGGAACAGGATTCTAAACACAAAGTTCTTTTCTTATGAGTAAATGGCGCTTACACTACTTCATCTACTTGTCAGACGCCATTTTAGCCAAAGATGATTAGAGTAGCCTCCTACATCGAGTCCTCTTTTCCCCTCCCAAGCCTGAGAAGAATCCTTTCATCAACTATTTTGATTGGATGAGACAGGAAACTGTTCCCACTTTGGAAACCTGAGCAGAGGATGGACACTTCCATTCTGTACTCTGAGAACATGTATGACAACTTCTACATTAAATCTAGTGACCAAATGTCTTTGCAGCACTCTTTGTTCCATTCAAGCATTGTTTACTTTTAGTAAGTTTCCTCCTTCATGAATTGAGTAAAGAAGATACTCTTTGAGAGTGAAAGAATCCCTTCCTATCAGTTTAGATGTACTTTAACAATATGGATGAAATTCTATTACGTTATTGTATTGCAACATAAAACTGACACCAGTTATGGCAAATGGTCACAAATGAAAATTATGATGACACAGTTGATTCTCCCAGCCCTCAACTCTTAGGATTTTAGAAGTGAGTGTGTTTCTCTATATTATTCACAAATTATTACATAATTGTAGTAAATAGAGTCACATTTTCTAAGATATTTCCAAAATATACTTTACAATTTATTTCAGGTAGAAAGTTCTTGCATTACTGGCTGCCCATTTCCTGAAACTTAATAGTTATTCACCTTAATCCTGTAAGTTCAATGTTCTGTAAAGTAAATTTACTTCAAATGAAGAACACTTTTCTATAAACATCCATGTATATCATTTTCATTCTCTGGTGAGTTTGACTTTATTGCTCTAAGCAAACACTCCTTGATTTCATTTGTAAAATATTTCTGAAGAAACAAAGATGGCTTTGAACATATTTTCATTTTTCCCCTTTTACTGAGATTATAATGCTTTTGAACAGTTCTCAAATGAATTTCACCTTTCCTTTTTGTCTATTTCAAAGAAAGGGAGCCTTTGAAAAACATTTTTTTTTCTTTTTTAGTACATCTAAAGCTTCTGTTACACATAACTGAAATTTCCATTTAATACTTT
Organism: Panthera tigris; assembly: GCF_018350195.1. Lineage (NCBI taxonomy): Eukaryota > Metazoa > Chordata > Mammalia > Carnivora > Felidae > Panthera > Panthera tigris. The sequence goes on from NC_056661.1 coordinate 101,570,145, forward strand.
GGATTTTCACTGGGAACAGTCTATGCTCAATGGAGGCAGAGGGAAACAAACCTATTAATAATTATTCCTATTCTCCATGGGGGTCCTGATCTGCTGTCACCCTTTTTTCACTGAACACAGCAGGGATACAGCAGAGCCCCAATTCAAGTACAATTTTGGGGGGTATGGGGACTATGAGTGCACTTCAGGTTGGTGTCATTTACTCTTTATTTTCATGAGTTGTGAGTTCATGAAGGAGATACCATGGAAGAAGAATATTCGGGATCTGAGAAGCCAAATTTTACTTTACTTCTTCTATGCCCTTCTAAACATACCTGACCAAGGAAACAAAGCGAATGCTTTTATTCTTTCATTGTGGTGATTATTAAAAGCATGGGTCTGCTTCTTTGCTCTTCATTTTTATAAGAGAAACTGAAAATGTAAGAACTATTTTTATAGAGTGCAAGAGTCATGCTATTGCTACCCTGTACTTTCTGGGAATAACTGTCTGTTTTTCTCTTTAATTAAAAAATGTATTATTCAAGTTATATCTAAAAGTGTGACTTCCTGTTCAGCGGCAGATCTGCTTAGGGCTCTTATGTGCCAGCAGAATATACTAACCAAGGTTTGACTTTAGAAATTAATAAAATATGATGGGCTATTGATTTTTTCTTAAAAAAAAAAGAAATTAAAATGTGCACTGGAATAGGCCTTATAAATAGGACACTTGGGGTTAAGTTTTAGACCTACTAATTAATTTTAAAATTCAGTTGAATGACAGTAGTTCACACAAATACCTGGCAATGTAAAAGTAAGAAGTTTCACTTGTCCTGGTTTTCAATATTTAAATAAATCAAAATTTGCATTTATAGAATTATAGTACAGAAAATAGATGGTGCCAATCTGTGATACTGGCTACAAACAGGAGACAAAAAGACTAGAGAACATTCAATGTCATGGCAAGGGTAGTGGCATCTTCCTACTCACATCCATTCTTCTTACTTTCTGTTACCAAACAATAAATAAACATACTCTAATCATGTATCTTCTTGCCAATAAAATTTGTTGCATTTCCCTATAACAAAAAAAATAAATTTGAAAATTTTCTTTATTAAATGTTCTGGACTGGGGTACCTGGGTGACTCAGTTGGTTAAGCCTCTGACTCTTGGTTTCAGCTCAGGTTATGATCTCCTGGTTTGTGGGTTCGAGCCCCATGTTGGGCTCTGAACTGACAGTGTGTAGCCTGCTTGGGATTCTCCCTCCCCACCCCTCTCTCTCTGCCTCTTGCCCACTTGTGTGCTCTCTCTCCTCAAAGTGAATACATAAACTTAAAAAAAAAATTAAAAAACAAATAAAAAATAAAGGTTCTGGACCATGTATCCTTGATTTGGGTTTTTAGTAATTTTGACATTTCTCCAAAAACAGACAAACAAACAAACAAAAACCAGGCAAAAACCTACTATCAAATAGTTATGTTCTTGCCCAATATTTTGCCTTCATTACAGCTTTGCTTAAGTCAGAAGTGCAATGCCTAAATACACACATCTGTCTTATATAAACACTCCTCATTCTATATCCTCAGTCAAAGCCCATTCTCTTCAAGTATATGTACAAATTCAACCTCAAACATAAAGCCTTCCTGACCATCTCTCCCAGTTTGTTCTTCTGAGCACTTCTTTTGCACCAGTCCTGGTACTTATCCTATATGACCTGGTATATGTCAGTTTATATATTTACTCAATTATGTTTGTATTCTAGGGAAAAGGGTACAAGATTTTAACATCTCTGAATTCCCCCAGCACTTAAAGTAAAGCCTTCTAAAGAGATGTGGATCAAAGAATTAATTGCTCTTTATTGCCTCTGAATAGCCTGATTCCACTAATTATAAATGAAAGATAGTCTCATTATTTTATAATTTACAATTTATAATACTTGCGTACTATTAAAATCCATTTAGAAATTTAGTCTTTTCGGAAAAAATCATAGATTAATGTTACTGTCCTCCTCCCTCTTTAGCCTGCATCTCCACTTATAGTCCACAACACCTTTAACTCTTTTGAAATGTCCCTGTCACCTTACCTCATTTCTTCACTGACAAACCTTCAATGGATTCCTGTGTTTAAAAGATTTCCAATTACCTCAGCCTACCTTTTCAGTCTTATAATTACTCTTATGCAGCTCTCACTTCTTCTCCACCTCTTACCCTTTGGACCTAGTTGGGTCTTCATTTTCACCATATAAACCCGTTAAAACAAGGAATAAGACAAGAATGTTCTTTATACCATTATTATCTAACATTGTTCTGAGTTCCCAGTTAATGTAATTAGTAAAGAAAAAGAAAAAAGAGACATAGGAAATGGAAAGTCAAATGTAAAATGATCACTATCTGCAAATAATATGGTTGTTCATCTGGAAATTCTGAGATAAGCAATGGAATTTTTATGAAAAACAAAGAGAATCCAGTAGGGTGGGCATGGAGTAGTATCAGTTGCTTTCATATAAATAGTGTTTTTGTTTTGTTAATTTTTTCAAGATATAATTTATATAATTCAGGTAAACAACATAATGATTTGGTATTTATATATTGCAAAATGATCACAATGAGGTTAATTAAAATCGGACTTCATACACAGTTACAAATTTTTTTCTAGTTCAACAATTTTTAAGTAGAACTCTCGGTAAATTTCAAATATGCAATACAGTATTATTATTATAATTTTTATGCTGTACATTACATTCCCATCGCTTATTATTGGAAGTTTGTACCTTTTGATCCTGTTTATCCATTTCCCTTAGCCCCACATTTCTGCCTCTGACAACCACCATTCTCTGTGAGTGCTTTTTCTTTCTTTTTTTTGAAATAAGCTACAAAATATAACAAAAGAAGCATTTTTCAACTTTAATTTTTTAATTTTTATTAATTTTTAAGTATAGTTGACACACAATGTTATCTTAGTTTCAGGTGTGCAAGAGAGTGATTCACTCTATATGTTGAGTTATGCTCACTACAAGTGTAGCTACCATCTCTCACCTTGTAACACGACTACAATATCATTGACTATATTCCCTATGCTATACTTTCATCCCCATGACTTGTTTGTTCCATACCTGGAAGCCTGTATCTCCCACTCCCGTTCACTCATTTTGCCCACTCCTGCTCTCCTCCCTCTGATAACCATCGGGTTGAAGAAACAACATTTTTTATAATAACAACAGAAAGACTAAAAAAAAAAAAAGAATAATCAAGTCCTAAATGAAGAAAAGATGCATGAAAGGATATTTTGACAAACGGAAGTCATATCATGTTCTTGCTGAGAAAGATAGGAAACCATAAAGATGTCAATTCATCATGAATTAATGTATACATTGAATGTGATCCCAATAAAAACACCTATAGGATAAATTTATGAAACTGAAAAGGCTGACTTAAAAACATATGTAGAGGGGCGCCTGGGTGGCTCAGTTGGTTAAGCGGCTACCTTCGGCTCAGGTCACGATCTCACAGTTCGGTTCGTGAGTTCGAGCCCTGCGTTGGGTTCTGTGCTGACAGCTCAGAGCCTGGAGGCTGATTCACATTCTGTGTCTCCCTCTCTCTCTGTTCCTCCCCAATTCATGCTGTCTCTCTCTCTCTCTCTCTCTCTCTCTCTCTCTCTCTCTCTCTCTCTCTCTCTCAAAAAAAAAAATATGTAGAAAAAGGAGATGCTTTCCTCTGTGTCACTCTGGTGCCCTTGCTTGTGTTGTGGCTTCGCCCCATCCAAGCCAAACTCATGTTCCTGTAACCAGGCAGACTCCACCTCTTTCAAAAAGCTTTCTTCTCTACTTTCTACCCCCAACTCTTAGTACACTTACTGGTTCCTTCACTCTTTATTCAACACTTATTGCTACTCTTAGGCATGCTTTCTTGCGACTGTATTTCTATTCTCCACCTAAATATTAAACCTAAGTACACTGTCTTATATATTTCCATATATCTCTAAGTGCCTATCCTGGCATCTGAGCAGGTTGGAGTGGAAGCTTTTATCCTACTGAATTATGAGTTCTTTCTTTGATTTTCCTTTATAAAATGTCTCACACACATTGGCAGAGTCGATCTTAACCAGGTTAAGCCCCAGTTTTAAAATTTGCCACTCTGTTCCAGATGTTCTGAAATGTTATGCTAGGTAAAGTTGGCCCTATAAACTTAGGTATATGGTGTAGAAGTCTGTAGCTCAAACAAGCCTGGCCACTGTGTGGAATTGTGAGTGCTTATTTTTGTCTCATAAGCAGATACAAAATACAAGCTTCCTTAATAAAGCCAGCCTCAGGTGGCTCCATGTTGTCTGGTATAGTCTAGAAGTTAGAAAACGAGGAGAGAAGGTAGAAACTGAATTGAAGATATGTGACACTTAGTGGCAAGAAGAGCAAAGAGCTGAAGACACAGAATGGAGAGCCTGGGCAGTGTTGCTCTAGCCTTTGAGTTGAATGCTACTCAGTCTCCCATCTAGATTATGAATCAAGAGAGCACAGAAGCAAAGATCAATTCATTCATGCTATTCTGTTGGCTTTTAGTCTTGAGGAGTCCTGCAAATATTCTTTCCTCTTGATTTTGTTAATTTTTGCTTAATCTGGAGGGTTTAAATTGCTGTAGTCATGCAACCTAAATGTAAAATACCAAATAAAACAGAGATATTAGTGACTGGCGATGTCAAAGCCTGGGCTTTATGACATTAGCAGACTTGAATTTGAATTATGGCTCTGCTACTAGCTGACTGTGTGACTGTGGGGTTTGCTTTCCCAACTAATAAAGGGAAGAAATGACATCACAGTGAGAATTAGTTGAAATTAGAATCCACTTATTTATGAAAATGCTGAGCATTTTGCCTGACCCATATATATTCAATAAATATTAGCTTACAAATGAAACCTTTATTTTTGTAAAGTTCAATACTATTCTAGTTCTCTTAAAAATTAATTCCTGGTGAAAAATGATAAGAGGAGATGCCTTGCTTTTATTTGTCCATAATATTCATCAAAAATCTCCTTCATTGTTCAGAGAATTATATGTAGTAGCAAATTTATTTAAGAGTCAGGAGAAATAGTAATATCCCACTCTTAAGTAGATTTTTCATCAAAATTGAAATTTGTAGGTTATTACACCTTCTGAATTAAACTTAGCTGAATTTAAAATTTTTTGATGTTTTACTTACTTTTGAGAGAGACATAGAGTGCATTCAGGGGAGGGGCAGAGAGAGAGAGAGAGAGAGAGACAGAACTGAAGCAGGCTCCAGGCTCTAAGCTGTCAGCACAGAGCCCAACACAGGGCTCGAACCCATGAACCATGAGATCATGACCTGAGCCAAAAGGACGCTTAACCAACTTAGCCATGCAGGCACCCCTAAACTCAGACACTTTGTAATGTCATTTTTGTCTCATGAAAACAATGAAATAATGACAAACATTTATTCAGGGCGATACCTGAAACAAAACAAGTAGAATCCTGAAAACTTGCTCCCTTTCCAAATCTGGCATGAATCTTAGTAGGTACAGACCATTCTCCAAGCTTCTTAGTTACAGCATAGACAGTCTTATGGATTTGGAATCTGGGGAAAATCACAGGTGTTTCCTGCAACCCATGTTCTTCATCTATAAAAGGCACGATGGGGATTAATTGGATATTTATAAAAGTCTTTAAATATACACAATTCTGTAAGGGCTAAGTGTTTCTTTAATTGTTTAATTAGTACAAAACATAGAGATTTTCCAGGAAAAGTATTTAAACTGTTGGAATATTATTGCTCAATTTCAGTAGATAATTAAAATATGCAGTATCTTTATTATCGAATTTCTTCATAAGAGTCATAGCTCTTTTAATTAGAGGATTGAGGAGAGGTTAAAATCAAATTTCCATTGATCCTTAATCATCACATAGCAGAACTGTTTCTTCATGAAAGTTATTGCAAATGAGAAATGGAGAATTCCTGAGTCTATATACATTAGCATCCCGTTTATCTTATGAAAAGAACTTTGAATGTCTGAAAGAACTGGCCATCCTTTTTCTCACTTATAATCCTGTTTCCAACACTACTTCCTTTGAACACCTTATTCATTTTTATTTAACACAAAACTCTTAGCAAGTTTAATGATTTGTCTTCCCAGTCCATACAGGAGCCCCTGGATCCAGCCCAGTGAAAACAGGAGAAACATTTGATGGTATGAAACAAGATGAAGACAGAAATATTACAGACATTAGTACACTAGGTGGTGGTTGTGCTGCCAAATTCAATGGCCCAAGGAAGTGGGGACAGTGGAATTTTTAGTAGTATATCTATCAACAGTAATTAAGGTTAAAACATGTGTAGAAGCTATAGCATGTGAAAGGTTTAGTTTCAGACTCTGAGATATTTTGAATATGGAATACTATAAACTTTGCTGGAAATGAGTTCTTTATTTCATTAAATGCATACAGAAATAGCAAAGTGCTTTTTGTTTTAGAGCATTCATGTTGTAGCCCAAACCTAAGGATTGTTGATACTCATGCATAGTTCCTCTCTGGCTTTGTCCCTAAGTAGCCAAGCAGAATCTGAGGAAGAGAGACAGAAAGTGTGCGTGTGTGTGTGCGTGTGTGTGTGTGTGTGTGTGTGTGTGTTGCATACATTCATGTGGTGAAAGATGTATTTTGAGGTAGCAGTGGAGGGTGTTTTGGGTCAGGTTGATTTGGCTGTAAATGTCAGATCCACCATTCATGTAGTTGGGAGACCTTAGGCAAATAACTGAAATAGTTTCTTGTGTGAGACAGAGGTAACAAGAAAACATGAAAACATGTTATCATATCTATCTATCTATCTATCTATATATATATATTATATATATATATGTTGTTAGGAAGCCTTGCATTTATGTTAAAATGATTAACTGAGTACTAAGTACAAAGTAAAAACTGTATTGTTATTTATTAATTATTTTTATTTTTATTTTTTATTTTTTAATATATGAAATTTACTGTCAAATTGGTTTCCATACAACACCCAGTGCTCATCCCAAAAGGTGCCCTCCTCAATACCCATCACCCACCCTCCCCTCCCTCCCAACCCCCATCAACCCTCAGTTTGTTCTCAGTTTTTAACAGTCTCTTATGCTTTGGCTCTCTCCCACTCTAACCTCTTTTTTTTTTTTTTTTCCTTTCCCTCCCCCATGGGTTTCTGTTATTTTTCTCAGGATCCACATAGGGGTGAAACCATGTGGTATCTGTCTTTCTCTGTATGGCTTATTTCACTTAGCATAACACTCTCCAGTTCCATCCACGTTGCTACAAAAGGCCATATTTCATTTTTTCTCATTGCCACGTAGTATTCCATTGTGTATATAAACCACAATTTCTTTATCCATTCATCAGTTGATGGACATTTAGGCTCTTTCCATAATTTGGCTATTGTTGAGAGTGCCGCTATAAACATTGGGGTACAAGTGCCCCTATGCATCAGTACTCCTGTATCCCTTGGATAAATTCCTAGCAGTGCTATTGCTGGGTCATAGGGTAGGTCTATTTTTAATTTTCTGAGGAACCTCCACACTGCTTTCCAGAGCGGCTGCACCAATTTGCATTCCCACCAACAGTGCAAGAGGGTTCCTGTTTCTCCACATCCTCTCCAGCATCTATAGTCTCCTGATTTGTTCATTTTGGCCACTCTGACTGGCGTGAGGTGATATCTGAGTGTGGTTTTGATTTGTATTTCCCTGATAAGGAGCGACGTTGAACATCTTTTCATGTGCCTGTTGGCCATCCGGATGTCTTCTTTAGAGAAGTGTCTATTCATGTTTTCTGCCCATTTCTTCACGGGGTTATTTGTTTTTCGGGGGTGGAGTTTGATGAGCTCTTTATAGATTTTGGATACTAGCCCTTTGTCTGATATGTCATTTGCAAATATCTTTTCCCATTCCATTGGTTGCCTTTTAGTTTTGTTGGTTGTTTCCTTTCCTGTGCAGAAGCTTTTTATCTTCATAAGGTCCCAGTAATTCACTTTTGCTTTTAATTCCCTTGCCTTTGGGGATGTGCCGAGTAAGAGATTGCTACGGCTGAGGTCAGAGAGGTCTTTTCCTGCTTTCTCCTCTAAGGTTTTGATGGTTTCCTGTCTCACATTCAGGTCCTTTATCCATTTTGAGTTTATTTTTGTGAATGGTGTGAGAAAGTGGTCTAGTTTCAACCTTCTGCATGTTGCTGTCCAGTTCTCCCAGCACCATTTGTTAAAGAGACTGTCTTTTTTCCATTGCATGTTCTTTCCTGCTTTGTCAAAGATGAGTTGGCCATACGTTTGTGGGTCTAGTTCTGGGGTTTCTATTCTATTCCATTGGTCTATGTGTCTGTTTTTGTGCCAATACCATGCTGTCTTGATGATGACAGCTTTGTAGTAGAGGCTAAAGTCTGGGATTGTGATGCCTCCTGCTTTGGTCTTCTTCTTCAAAATTACTTTGGCTATTCGGGGCCTTTTGTGGTTCCATATGAATTTTAGGATTGCTTGCTCTAGTTTCGAGAAGAATGCTGGTGCAATTTTGATTGGGATTGCATTGAATGTGTAGATAGCTTTGGGTAGTATTGACATTTTGACAATATTTATGCTTCCAATCCATGAGCGGGGAATGTCTTTCCATTTCTTTATATCTTCTTCAATTACCTGCATAAGCTTTCTATAGTTTTCAGCATACAGATCTTTTATATCTTTGGTTAGATTTATTCCTAGGTATTTTATGCTTCTTGGTGCAATTGTGAATGGGATCAGTTTCTTTATTTGTCTTTCTGTTACTTCATTGTTAGTGTATAAGAATGCAACTGATTTCTGTACATTGATTTTGTATCCTGCAACTTTGCTAAATTCATGTATCAGTTCTAGCAGACTTTTGGTGGAGTCTATCGGATTTTCCATGTATAATATCATGTCATCTGCAAAAAGCGAAAGCTTGACTTCATCTTTGCCAATTTTGATGCTTTTGATTTCCTTTTGTTGTCTGATTGCTGATGCTAGAACTTCCAGCACTATGTTAAACAACAGCGGTGAGAGTGGGCATCCCTGTCGTGTTCCTGATCTCAGGGAAAAGCTCTCAGTTTTTCCCCGTTGAGGATGATGTTAGCTGTGGGCTTTTCATAAATGGCTTTTATGATCTTTAAGTATGTTCCTTCTATCCCGACTTTCTCAAGGGTTTTTATTAAGAAAGGGTGCTGGATTTTGTCAAAGGCCTTTTCTGCATCGATTGACAGGATCATATGGTTCTTCTCTTTTTTTTTGTTAATGTGATGTATCACGTTGATTGATTTGCGAATGTTGAACCAGCCCTGCATCCCAGGAATGAATCCCACTTGATCATGGTGAATAATTCTTTTTATATGCCGTTGAATTCGATTTGCTAGTATCTTATTGAGAATTTTTGCATCCATATTCATCAGAGATATTGGCCTGTAGTTCTCTTTTTTTACTGGGTCTCTGTCTGGTTTAGGAATCAAAGTAATACTGGCTTCATAGAATGAGTCTGGAAGTTTTCCTTCCCTTTCTATTTCTTGGAATAGCTTGAGAAGGATAGGTATTATCTCTGCTTTAAACGTCTGGTAGAACTCCCCTGGGAAGTCATCTGGTCCTGGACTCTTATTTGTTGGGATATTTTTGATAACCGATTCAATTTCTTCGCTGGTTATGGGTCTGTTCAAGCTTTCTATTTCCTCCTGATTGAGTTTTGGAAGAGTGTGGGTGTTTAGGAATTTGTCCATTTCTTCCAGGTTGTCCAATTTGTTGGCATATAATTTTTCATAGTATTCCCTGATAATTGTTTGTATCTCTGAGGGATTGGTTGTAATAATTCCATTTTCATTCATGATTTTATCTATTTGGGTCATCTCCCTTTTCTTTTTGAGAAGCCTGGCTAGAGGTTTATCAATTTTGTTTATTTTTTCAAAAAACCAACTCTTGGTTTCGTTGATCTGCTCTACAGTTTTTTTAGATTCTGTATTGTTTATTTCTGCTCTGATCTTTATTATTTCTCTTCTTCTGCTGGGTTTAGGCTGCCTTTGCTGTTCTGCTTCTATTTCCTTTAGGTGTGCTATTAGATTTTGTATTGGGGATTTTTCTTGTTTCTTGAGATAGGCCTGGATTGCAATGTATTTTCCTCTCAGGACTGCCTTCGCTGCGTCCCAAAGCGTTTGGATTGTTGTATTTTCATTTTCGTTTGTTTCCATATATTTTTTAATTTCTTCTCTAATTGCCTGGTTGACCCACTCATTCATGAGTAGGGTGTTCTTTAACCTCCATGCTTTTGGAGGTTTTCCAGACTTTTTCCTGTGGTTGATTTCAAGCTTCATAGCATTGTGGTCTGAAAGTATGCATGGTATAATTTCAATTCTTGTAAACTTATGAAGGGCTGTTTTGTGACCCAGTATATGATCTATCTTGGAGAATGTTCCATGTGCACTCGAGAAGAAAGTATATTCTGTTGCTTTGGGATGCAGAGTTCTAAATATATCTGTCAAGTCCATCTGATCCAATGTATCATTCAGGGCCCTTGTTTCTTTATTGACTGTGTGTCTAGATGATCTATCCATTTCTGTAAGTGGGGTGTTAAAGTCCCCTGCAATGACCACATTCTTATCAATAAGGTTGTTTATGTTTATGAGTAATTGTTTTATATATCTGGGGCTCTGGTATTCGGCACATAGACATTTATAATTATTAGCTCTTCCTGATGGATAGACCCTGTAATTATTATATAATGCCCTTCTTCATCTCTTGTTACAGCCTTTAATTTAAAGTCTAGTTTGTCTGATATAAGTATGGCTACTCCAGGTTTCTTTTGACTTCCAGTAGCATGGTAAATAATTCTCCATCCCCTCACTCTCAATCTAAAGGTGTCCTCAGATCTAAAATGAGTCTCTTGTAGACAGCAAATAGATGGGTCTATTTTTTTATTATTATTATTACTACTACATCTTGGTAGCACAGTAGTTCTAGAAATAGCCTTGAAAATAGTGCTCAGTTTATATTTGAGCAGCATAGAACAAAATCCACTCTCCATGTGCCCTCCCATCTTCCCCATACCAATCTCTAACTGATTAAACCAGTGATTCTTTTTTTTAATTTAATTTTTTAAAAATTTACATCCAAATTAGTTAATATATAGTGCAACAATGATTTCAGGAGTAGATTCCTAATGCCCCTTACCCATTTAGCCCATTCCCCCTTCCCACAACCCCTCCAGTAACCCTCTGTTCTCCATATTTAAGAGTCTCTTATGTTTTGCCCCCTCCCTGTTTTTATTTTTGTTTCTCTTCCCCTATGTTCATCTGTTTTGTCTCTTAAAATCCTCATATGAGTGAAGTCATATGATATTTGTCTTTCTCTGACTAATTTCGCTTAGCATAATACCCTCCAGTTCCATCCACGTAGTTCCAAATGACAAGATTTCATTCTTTTTCATTGCCAAGTAATACTCCATCATATATCTATATCTATATCTATATCTATATCTATATCTATATCTATATCTATATCTATATCTATATCTATCACATCTTCTTTACCCATTCATCCATCGATGGACATTTGGCCTCTTTCCATACTGTGGCTATTGTTTATAGTGCTTCTATAAACATTGGGGTGCATATGTCCCTTCAAAACAGCACACCTGTATCCCTTGGATAAACACCTAGTAGTGCATTTGCTGGGTCATAGGGTTATTCTAGTTTTAATTTTCTGAGGAACCTCCATACTGTTTTCCAGAGTGGCTGTACCAGCTTGCATTTCCACCAACAATGCAAAAGAGATCCTCTTTCTCCGCATCCTCACCAACATCTCTTGTTGCCTGAGTTGTTGATGTTAGTCATTCTGACAGGTGTAAGGTGGTATCTCATGGTGGTTTTGATTTGTATTTCCCTGATGATGAGTGATGTTGAGCATTTTTTCATGTGTCGGTTGGCCATCTGGATGTCTTCTTTGGAGAAGAGTCTATTCATGTCTTTTATCCATTTCTTCACTGGATTATTTGTTTTTTGGGTGTTGAGTTTGATAAGTTCTTTATAGATTTTGGATACTAACTCTTTATCTGATATGTTGTTTGCACATATCTTCTCCCATTCTGTCAGTTGCCTTTTAGTTTTGCTGATTGTTTCCTTTGCTGTGCAGAACCTTTTATTTTGATGAGGTCCCAGTAGTTCATTTTTGCTTTTGTTTCCCTTGCCTCTGGAGACATGTTGAGTAAGAAGTCTGCGGCCAAGATCAAAGAGGTTTTTGCCTGCTTTCTCCTCAAGGATTTTGATGGCTTCCTGTCGTACATTTAGGTCTTTCACCAATTTTTGAGTTTATTTTTCTGTATGGTGTAAGAAAGTGTTAAACCAGTGATTCTTAACTTTATTCCAAACCTAAGAGCTAATGGGATAGAGCATACTTTTCAGTAATAGGACTCACCAAGTAGTACTACGTGAAGAGCTTCTGAAGGGCAGGTAGGAAGAGGCAGGGTGAGTTAAAGAGACCCTGAAAGTGTATAGAAATATCTTAGAGTTTCTGGTGCCCATTCATGTTGTTTTGAAAATCTTTAAGGACAGTACTCTTGGAGGAGGTTATCGAGAGGATGTGGCCTCCAGTTGACCCATGATCTAGCAATGGGAAGTTCTTCACCCTCTCCCTTGCCCTTGGAATGTACATTCCATCCACTATTCCCATAGCTGGAACTGTTTCAAAGATGTAGTTTTGAAATAATAAGATGTTGTTGAGACCATATGGACTGAATATATGACTGAGCCTCATTAAAGCCTCTATATTAACTTTCAAGAGTCTGGTGAGCAGGTACAGAGCTCTACCCATCTTGGGACTGTCCAAGACAAGTCTTATAAGAAATTTCCTTTGTTTATTAAAATTGCCACCTACCAATCTGGAGTGGCCTGCCTCCTTCTTCAGTGTCTTCTTGCCTTACCCGTCTTACTTCAAAATATTTTGAAAATTCTTTTAAAAATGGTCAAACGGTTTTCATTTCTGGCATCTCCCGGTCATTATTTTATGTTCTTATTGAGTGTGCAGAAGAGAACCATTCTATTGACTGAACGCAATTCTAGATTCAAGACCCTTTTCTAGAAACAATTCCATAGGCCTTATAGTTATATAGATAGATTTCCTGTTAAGAATCCTGCAGAGGGGGACACCTGGGTGGCTCATTTGTTTAGCATCTGACTTCAGCTTAAGTCATGATCTCAAGGTCTGTGAGTTTGAGCCCTGCATTGGGCTTTGTGCTGACAGCTAGGAACCTGGAGCCTGCTTTGGATTCTTTGTCTCTCTTTCTCTGTCCCTTCCCCACTTGTACTCTGTCTCGGTCTCTCTCTCTCAAAAATAAATAAACATTAAAAAAAATTCTGCAGAGCACAGGTACAGACGGTTAACCTTGAGGCTAGATATTCTCTTCACAGCCAACTTTTGTCTCTTATTGGATTGGATCCCTGAGCAAATTATTTAATCTCTCTGTGCCTAAGTTTACTCACTTTAAGCCAAGATACAAATAATTATATGTTACCTCACAGGATTTTGTAAAGATTGAATGAGATAAAAGATATAAAAAGAGCTCAGAGTTGTAGAATAGTTTCAGGCTCATAATAGCTGTTCATCAATCTAACTTATTATTATTGTTATTATGTTGCTCTGTGGTAAGGGTATGCTCAAGTACCATATTAACAACCAGTTAATAGACACACTGTATACATTTAAGAGTGATCCTTAATATCCTTATATCAATATGCTTATGGATGGAGGAGAAACCAGAATGAAACCATTAATTGTGTAGTTATCCTTAGTGGAGAAAATAGTAACTTCAGCTAATAGTAATACCTAACAGTTCTTTAGGGTTTTATAGATTACAAAATTTTATGTATTATGCTTGGCAACTTGCAGAGAGCTTCACAATTGCTGTGTCATTTAGACTTGGCAACAATCAAGCAACTCTGGTTATTCTTTTCATTAAAAAAAAAATGAGACTAAAAGCAGTTAAGTCATCCAACCCTAGTCAAACACTAGTACCAGTTAGCTAAAAAAACAAACAAGAAGAATTATAAACCACATAATGTGCTGCTTCTTCCTCCTTGGTTCCATTGTCTCCCCTCCTCCCCTGCTCCCTCTTTTACTCCATCCCTTCCCTCCTCTTCCCTCTCTCATCCCTACTCCTCCTCCTCTTTTCTTCCCACCTTCCTTTCCTCCTTCCTTCCTTCAATTTTTTTTATCATTCTTTTCTTACCCTCTTCCAGAATATGTATTAAGCCTGATCATGTGCCATGTACTATGCAAGATGCTTGCATGAAGTCATGAAATGCAGACATGATCCCTCCCTCTTTGGAGATAACATTCTGGTGTCAGAGCCATAAACAAGTAAGCAAGGAAACAAATCTGCAAGCCCAATGACTACAGATTTTGATAATATAAAGAAGCCAATGAGGAGAGTGATAAGAAGGAAATGAGTTGGGAGTGGTGTACTTTAGGCAGGGTGGTCAAGATATACTTCTCTGAGGAAGTGGCGAATCTTGAGAGCTGAAGGAAGAGAGACGGTCAAGTGAGAGCCAGGTGAGGTGTGTAGGTGTGTTGTAGGCAGATAGGTGTAAGTTCTTTTGGGCCCTGATGTCTTTCAGGATGAAGTACCTGAAGTGAAGCTGAGCTGCAAACCCTCTCCAGGGAGCAGAGATATATTTTTTCCAGGGTCATGCTCATCAGTCTTAGCCTGGGTGTCTGTGATTACCTTATCACATGGTTCTAGAAGAGCTACCACAAAATGCCTATTCTGGAGGCAACATCAGCTATGACAAGTGATGCTTATCATGTATTAATTCACCCCCAAAGGGATCTCCAAAGTGTTTTTCATATAACTGCTATATTCAAGGATCAGTTAAAATTTTTCTTAATGTTTGTTACAAGGAGATTATTTTTATTTTTTTTGCTCTTTTGATATCTAGAGCTCTTTGTTGGATCACCAATGAGATTCCAACTCAGCGTTGTCAATACTGAAGCCTAGAGTTTTCATTCTAGCCTGGTATAATAAATACAAATCTTCTGAAAAATAATACTGATCGAGACAGGATTAAAAAGAAATCTTATCTTTCAAAGGATGCAGTGAAAATAGAGGAGCACATGGCTACCTGTCAAAAAAAAAATCTTTTTGGCTTTGTTCTCTCCCCCAAGAGTACAGTGAGAAGGTCCATTCAGTATATATCTACCAGGATACTAGTAAGATTCTAAATGAAAACACCTTTAAAATATCTGTATCTGTCAATAAATCCTCAGGCTTATAAATCCAGCGGATATGACATGCTGTTATTATGTGACTTACACTGAGTATTTATTTTGCACTACGTAAGCCAAGCCCTTTAGCATCAGGTACAGAATGCCAAAAGATGTCAATATATTACATTTAAGGTTTCCTGTAGCATTGTTGGCATTTCCCATGAGACATCATCATGTACGTAGCTCTGAATGCAGAGTGATGTAATAAAACAGGATAAAATATGGCTGCAGAATAGTGATGGCACTATGGCAGTCCTCTTTAGCTTTTTTCATATTGAAAATTCAGCAGGACTATTAAAGTGTAATGGCACAGAACATCTTGTTAAAAAAAAGCCACAACCCTGTATGGTATTCTTGTTTATGGATGATATTTATTGCTTTTGTATTCTTATTGTGTGCTTTTGAAGTCAATTGAAATGCAAGGGCTAATGAAACCTCCACCATAACACATTTATTTTTCCCTACCCCAAATGAGTCTACAAGATGTAAATGACTTGCATATATCAACTGCTCAGGTTTTATTGTTTTGGGTTAATTTATTCACTGTAATATTCTTAATGAAAGTAATGACTCTTACACTAGTTTGTATATTCATTCACATACTACAGTTTTATTAAATCATGCTTGGAAAGTTCACAATGAAGGCCCTAAAATAAAGTTCCATGTTTAGTCAAATATATAAATGTAATCCACTTACCAAATATCAACACCATATATTTTTCTATTTGTTGTTCTTCCTAATTTCAGTTCATCAAAATTTTAAGTTTAGAGCAGTCTAGGACCTAGTAATATATTCCTATTACAGAATTTTTAAAAAGAATTATCAACTTCTCTTTAACATCCAAAGTTCATTGTGCATGTAATTGATCTTGACCACTTCAAATTTCTATCCTCAGTGTTTACATTTCTGTGAACATTTGAACTTTAGGCACAAGCAAACATTTTTGTAGAATTATTGAAATTCCAGACTGGGTGAAAACAGAAGCTTTTCAATATGAAACTAATTTTAAACTATCTGTTAGAAAAATAACAATAATCAGTACATGGGATTATTGTGTGATATAGTTTAATGAAGTGACCCAGATTATTTTTCTTTCTATCAGATCCTTTTCATATACTGATGCCTGGTACTGGTATGACACCTAAGGAGTCTCCCCAAATTTGGCTGGTAGTTAATTTCTTGTTGCCATCAATCTGTTTAAAAACTGATCCTGTTTTTCCCACTTTCTTCCCTAATTATTTATTATAAATTATTTCTCTTACAGAAACTTAGTCTTAACATTTTAGACCAAGTAAAGGACCCAAATTTTGTCAGTTATACCCTCCAAAACTGTTTCTAAATATGCTCCCTTCTCTCCGTCCCCACTACATGCTTCAGTTTTGTGCTTTCGTGTTCACTACTGCAAACAGTCTTCAAATTGGTTTTGCCAATATCTTCTACCACCAATCAAGCCCTCTATTTATCTTTCTGAGCTGTAACTCTGATCATATAACTTCACTGCTCCAAAGTTATAAAGTCTCCTTATAATCCAAATTCCCTAGCCCAACATGTAAATCTTAAGATCTAATGCCAGCCTACCACTTTAGAACCTCCCCGTCACTTCTCATTTATCTTATGCTACAACCAGTCTTGAAGCCTCAGTATCCTCAGACTCCATTACCTGTGATCATTCTCCCAATTTAGACTGGCTTTTGACCCTTGAGGTCTACCGCTATAGCTGAGGCTGTATTCAGCTTTCTCTGATAAAACGATTGGAAAGTATTGTTTCTCATAACACCTGCCTCTCCCCCAGCAATGATTTGTCTGAATCTCCCCTTTAGATCTACTGAGGTATTAACAATAAATTGCAAATCATTTCTGTACTTTAAGATATTTGCCTTCTACATTAAAGTCCTTTGAAAGTCAATTTCTTGTTTGTTTCTTCTTCATATTCTTTCATGATACCAAGCATCAAGCCATGCACATGTTCAGTGCTCAACAAACATTTGTTGAATTAAATTGAATAACCATAAAATACTTCGCATTTTTAAAAACTTTAATTCTCCATGTAATGTCTGCCAAATAACCTCTAGCTCCTTTAATCTCTATTCAAAGCCTTATTTTCTAACTTACAAGTTTATTTTAATTGCTCTTTCCTGAAGCAGAAGAATAAAGGAAATGGAGAGATGAAGGAGGAAAATGCAAGATGTAGGTGCTATGAAGGCACCCAGTAAAGCTAAATCTTGCATGTGATCTGAAGAAAGAAAAAATCTGAGAGCTGCCAGGTCTCAGAAGGCTGGTGCATGCTTCCTGCAGTAAAGAGTGGTTTTATCCATTATATGAAAAGCATTTATCACATGGTCAGTCTTTCCATTTTAAAGAAAATATGTTTTCTGAGTTAACAAAGACACTTTCTTCCTGGTACTGATTTTCCATCCATGTGGCAGCAATTTGAAGTTCATCTCTGAGTGACAGCTAATGTTGCATCCGTGTGAACTAGTGAATGATAGCTTCCAAAGAAACAGCCAAGAAACCCTTCAAGGTATCAAAAAGCTTTTGGTGAATAATCTGTTTTTGATTTAGAACCCTGTAAGAAAAGAGCTTTTTAAAGATGCCATGAGTTTCACTGTCCTTTTCCTTCTCTATCCCCCAGTTGAGCCTGGGGTATTTATAGCACAGTAATGGTTACATTCTTTGTGCTCAGGGCAGAAGATTTTCATTTCTTTATGAAATTAATCATTCATGTGGTAGAAAAGATTTTTTTAAGCCAGCCTTTGCATTTTGATCTTCAACTTAGTTTGACACCAGTGCTTTTTGTTTTTGTTTTTGTTTTCTAGATGACAGCACTAAGAATTGATGGAAACTATTTTTTTTTCAAACTCAGTACACCCAAGAGAATCTGGGATGACTGCCAGTTACAGAAATGAAGGTAGGAGGTGATCTTTAGGTACGAAATTATACCTCGCATTTTAATGTCCCGATGTGTTTCATTAACCATGCGATCACAAAAATCCTCTCTTATATTAAGTGAGATTGTCTCATAGTTTCATGTAACAACATGAAACTATTTTTATCTGAGATTCTGTCAAGTTAAAGTCAGGCTTTTCCTAATAATAGTGACCGTTTTTTTAATGTTTATATACGTAGGCCCTGTGGTTAAGTAGCTTACATACCCTCCTGATAGATATGTATTGGTATTTTGATTTTACAGATGAAAACGTTTAGGTTAGGCAAGTTGTCCAAAGTTACATGGACAGAACCTGGATTTGTATCAAGGTCTATTTGACTTCAAACCCTTGCTTCTAATAAGCACTCCATTCTGCTGACTCTTGGCAATGAGTTTTCGAGTATTCAAGTCACGATGGTAGAAACAACTTTCTCTTCTCGTTGTAGTTTTCCCCATGGGAGCATTGACTGTTATTTGTTTATGGGACATGGCAAAATCTTCTCCAAAATCTTCTCCAAGTAATACCAACCATTAACTATCTGTGGAATTCTTACTTGATGATGCTGACAGTTAATTGGATCTGCAACATATATTATACACATATAGGTTTCACCACCGTAAGGCATTAGTCTGTTTTTTTCATTCCCCCACGACTGCTTTCCAATTTTAAATGCACGCTTCTAGGGTTGGCTTTCATTTTCAAGGCTTTCTTTTGCTTACATTTCCATTTTGGGAGTAGACTAAAATTGTTCACTTTTAATGATGTGCTGCTCTGTGATGTGAGAACTGAAAGCTAGATGGAGATTTTGCATGATAGCAAGACTGTTGTTTCAAAATGCTTGTATTTGGTGTTATCACATTTTCTTTTTCTTGGTTACTTTGTCTTAATATTTTGTTCCTACTGCTATCTAGTTACTTAGAAGAGGTTGTTTTTTTCAGCTTCCCATTCTGCTATCTTTAGGGGAGTCTCTCTGTAACTTTGGAGACATGTTAAATCATGTTAAGGAATATAGAAAGCCACTGCTTTTTTTAAAAATCAGGATTTCTTTATGTGTTATGTACTGTGGCCCATTAGAGACTACTAAGACATGGTTGTAACCTACATTCTGGAATAATAGATAGGAATTTACATGATTATTATATGAATTGAATGAAAGGAGGGTCATAAAATGAGTTGTGGGATGTCAGAGAAAGAAGAAAATAATTCTACCCAAAGGATTGCTACAGAATTCCTTGGAATAGGTGGCATGCTGTTTCTTTCATTTTAATTTTTCCATGAAAACATGCTAGTTTTATAATTAACTTATTCTACTTTTTTAGAATAGAGATGGTAGTCTTTTGAGAAGTAGATGGGAGGCATCAAGGTGGGAAGTGTATATTCCTTATATTTTAAACACAAAGTGTAAATTTTACATTGAAAAATAAAACACTTAAGCTTTGCTACTGACTTTTCTAATATCATGATAATCAAAGAAAGAAAAGAGCAGGGAATTTAAGGAGGAAAGGAGGGAAGGGGAGAAGAGGGTGTCTGGGAGGACGGAAGCCATAGTAAGTAATTTTGGATAGCCTTGTTAACTCTAACTAAAAGCTGGAGTAGGTAGCTAAAGGAAGTGTGGGAATATCTATAGTTTCACATGGTTTTACAGTGTTTCCTCCTCTACTTTTTTTATTAAAAACAATTTAGTGTTTATTTATTTTTGAGAGAGAGAGAGAGCAAGAGAGAGCACAGGTGCGTGGGGAAGTGGGGAAAGGGCAGAGAGAGAGGGAGACACAAAGTCTGAAGCAGGCTCCAGGCTCCAAGCTGTCAACACAGAGCTAGATGAGGGGCTCAAACCCATGAACTGTGGGCTCATGACCTGAGCCGAAGTCAGATGTTTAACCACTAAGCCACCCCTCCCCCTCTACTTTTAGTTGGTGTCTATATATACAATTTAAATTTATATTTGCAGTCTTTTCCTAGTTGATAATTCTTTCAAGTATGTGCACCTGATCCTTTCTTCAATAAGGCAAAGAGAATTGGGATATTCTGTTTCCAAGTAGTTCTTGGTCATTTAACTCTTAATGTACTCCATTCCAGAGAACAACCCAATGCCTATTTCAGACGGTATTAGCTTTCTCTCAGGTGTCTAACAGTTTTCTAAGAACCAATTTTATCATGTCATAGTACTGTGTTGTGCAAATGATAGTTAACTTATAAATGACAAGCAGTAACATTATAGTGTTTTCAATGCTATTCAGCTTGTGAACAGCCAGAAACATCACAGAGCTAGTCTGCTATTGAAATAGTAAAATAAATATTTTTATTGAAATGCATTAAGTGGTTGGGGAGTCATACATCGAAATAAAATAGAATAGGAGCACTTATTCAGAGATAAATTTGACAAGGGAATTCAGAGCTCCTTCCTACATAATCATAATACAGAGGAGAGATCCTGTGATGGAATTTACAGCAATGGTTTAGCATTCAATGACTATAATAAAGAAAGTATGGGGGCTAGATACTTTATCAATTATTGAAGGATATTTGATGCTGCTTAGGCTGTCTGGATATAAGCCATCCTCTTCAATTATAAATGTGACCCGACCAAATTCCAGAGACCCAAAACAGTGAGAAACCATTCCCTTTCCCTATGCTGATACAGTGAGTAAATGTGCAAAGATAATGCACACATTTATTTCATGTTTGGGGTGGGGGTTGGGAATATGGTTGTAGTTGCCACTATTTTCAATTATAGATATGGTAAGGAAACGGGAAATAAAGAAAAAAAATGGCCAAAGAATAAAATGAATAATAGACATAGATGTGGATTTCCTTTTAGTGGAGAATGGTGTTTGTCTCTGAAACAGGAAGGTAAGTTCAAATCTCTAACATCTTTCTGAACAGGAAACAATAAATGATATATGCTTATCTTTCAAACAATACAGAATTATCAATAGCATAATAATGTTATTACTGGCTTCTGGATTATTGGTGTTGTGAGTCAGGAGTAGTAAAAATACAAGCTTTTTGACCATTTATCTTTCCATAAGTAGATAGTGAAAAGAAATCCAGGTAGGTGCAAAATAATCATGACAATTAGTAGGATAATTTCCAGTTTTGCTAAAAGTGAAAATACAGCACTTATCTTGAAACTTTTATTGAAAGTTTTAAGCAAAATGCAAAGCTTCAAATATCAAAATTCTATTAGTGAAATATAGGCATTATTACCCCATGGACATATTGGTTGATAAAATCCTAATAAATGGAGTTTCAAACATATTTTTTTAGGAGAGTACCAGTGTTTTAACTGCCTTTAGACCTCCCATTAAAAATATTATATTTTTATTTTATTCAGCATTTTGTGGACTCAAAAAAGTAGTCATAAATTCCTAATGAGTTTAAAACCTTGTAAAACTTTGCTTAAGTGATCTTTACAAAACTATTCATTTTAATAAATCAAATGTTAGCACACCTATCCACATGAGGTGCTTCATAGAACATTTGAACTTCACCACATCTTTAGGGCTAGTGATTGAGTTCCCAGACAAAGAAAGGGAAGGCACTTTGAGCATGTCAACTTGTCCTTTTAAAATAATATGCTTTTGTTTTTTCCATGCTAGTGCTAAACTGTTTTCAGCTTCACTGCAAACTTATATGCAATTTATGCACCAACTACACTGATTGTTAAATGTTCCCTCAAAACTTGAGCGCTTTTCAAGCTTTATGCTGTTCCTTTACTCTTTGCGTGTTTCTCTGTTTATGAAACTGTCAACCTTGGTGTTAGATATGGACTCTCGCTGGTCCACTATTAATTCTATCACAGTTGCCATAACAATTGGCTGAGATGAGCACATGATTTAAAATGATCTACCTAGAAGGAATCCTGGTTCTTTTGGTCAGAAAGTTGAAAAAGGGATAAGCTTTTCCCTCTGTTGTGTACAAGTAAGGGATAATAAACTTTAGACTGTTTCAATAGCTCACCTGTGGTAATGAAGGCATTTCTGCAGTAAATTTGGGCTGTTTTTTGGTTACATGCAACCAAATTTAAATTGGTATAAGGAGATGTGTTATCTTCCCTCTCTTTTTTTCATCTCCATGATTTATTTATTTTGTTCCTCTTTATCCGCTTCACACCTTGCTCTTCCCCTCACAGCCCCCTACCACAATCACCATTTTGTTCTCTATATTCATGTTTGTTTCTGTTTGTTTATTTGTTTGTTTTGGTTTCTATATATCACATACAAATGAAATCATATGGTATTTATCTTTGTCTCACTTATTTCACTCAACATAATACCCACTAGGTCCACCCATGCTGTCCCAAATGGCAAGATCTCATTCTTTTTCATGGCTGAGTAATATTCCATTATAGACACATACCACATCTTCTTCAACCATTCATCTATAACCGGACATGGGTTGCTTCCTTATCTTGGCTATTGTAAATAATGTTGCAATAAACATAGGGTTGCATATATCTTTTTGTTTTTTTTTTTTTAATGTTCACTTATTGGGGGGGAGAGAGGGAGAGAGAGAGAGAGAAAGAAAGAGAGAATGAGTGGGGGAGGGGCAGAGAGGCAGGGAGAGAGTGAATCCCCAGCAGGCCCACGTTCAGCATGGAACCACGTTCAGGCTCAATCTCATAACTGTGAGATCATGACCTGAGCTGAAATCAAGAGATGGAAAAAAAAAAAGAGGTTAGAGTGGGAGAGAGCCAAAGCATAAGAGACTCTTAAAATCTGAGAACAAACTGAGGTTTGATGGGGGGGTGGGAGGGAGGGGAGGGTGCGTGATGGGAATTGAGGAGGGCACTTTTTGGGATGCGCACTGGGTGTTATATGGAAACCAATTTGACAATAAATTTCATATATTGAAAAAAAACAAAAATAAATAAAACATTAAAAAATTGTATTTAAAAAAAAAAGAAAACCAAGAAAAAAAAAGACATGGATGCTTAACTGACTGAGCCACCCAGGAGCCCTAGGGTTGCATTATATCTTTTTGAATTAGTCTTTTCATTTTGGGGGTAAATGCTCAGTAGTGGAATTACTGGATCATATGTTATTTCTATTTTTTAATTTTTCAAGAGAACTCCATACTGTTTCCCCATTGGCTTCATCGATTTACGTTACCAAAAACTCAGTGCACGAGGGTTCCTTTTTTTCCCACATTCTTGCCAATTTATTTATTGACTATTGTCAATCTGCTCTTTAGAGCTTTGCATGACTATTCTACAAATACCCATTACTTTAAAAACATAATTTTCTTAATTCAACAAATATTTATAGAGTTCAGGAGAGAGGTCTAAGGTGGAGATAAAAACACCGGGAATAAACATACTTGTGATGTGACAGATTGAAACAGGATGACATCACCAAGCAGGTGAGTGCACGTATAAAAGACCAAAGACTGATCCTTGTGCTACACCATCACAGGTGAAATAGATGAGGAGGATCCTGCCAAGCACACAGACAGAAGGAGCAGTGAGGTAGAAGGGAAGCTAAGAGAGCAGGGAGCCCTGTAAAAAAGCCAAGCAAGATTACGGAAGTGAATAACTATGTCAAATGCAGTAGATGAAATGGAATGAAATCAACATTAGATTTAATAATGTGAAGGTCACTGATGACATTGACAGAAACAAGTTTGATGGAATTTTGGAGGCAAAAAACTGATGAGAGTAGGTTTTAAACAGAGGGAATGGAGGTGGTAGTAGAAACACCAAATATATGCCTGATGATGTTTAACCATTTTATTGCTTACCTGCCACCTGTATAAACAAAACATCATCTAGTATCAGGGTCAAGCCAACAATACTAAGGAATTTCTCTAATTTTCAAAGTTAAAATAATTAATAGACACTAAGGGCTTGATTAATAAAGGTCCTGTATTTTGAGTGAGTGAGTGAGTGAGTGTCAGAATAAGTATAATTGACTGGGAGGTATGTAAAGGGAAGTTCAGGTGTGGGCCATATTCATAAACATTATATGATGATACAGGTGTAAATGGTTTTATATCTATCTATCTATCTATCATCTATCTATCATCTGTCATCTATCTATTTATCTATCATTTGTCCATCTAGCATCACTGTTCAGAAAAAAAAAATACCATACTGAAGTGACTGGTTTAATATAAAACATCTAGTATTCTTTGCTTATTTCATTTTTCACCTTAATGCCAGATTTCATGGAAATTCAGTCTTTGTACCTACCTTCTCTCCATAGCAAAATGGTATGAGACTATTCATTTGAGACTAGTCAATTGGTAGAGACTATTCAAATAAATATATTAATTACATGTCCAAATATCATCTCTATAGCTACTTCACATTATCTAACATTTTTCCACACATTTTCCTTGGATAATTAGTGAATTAGCCCAAAGCATTGTTTTTAAACTTTTGCTTTTTAACAGTGGTATAAATCCACATATTCCATCTCCTGAGTCTACTGTTCTGACCCAGAGGCCAATTTATGAACATTTACCATCATAGAAATGTACTAGTCAGGTCAAAATGTATGTTATTCATTCCTTGGTATTTACCCAAAGGAACTGAAATCATGTCTACACAAAAACCTGCACCTAAATTTTTAAAGCAGTTTTATTTGTAATTGCCAAAACAGATGCAATCAAAAAGTTCTTCAGTAATTGAATAGATAAATAACTGTGGTGTATCCAAACAACTGACTATTATCCAATGCTAAAGAAGAAAGGATCTATCAAGCCTTGAAAAGATGTGGGGGGAAATTAAATGTGTATTATTATGTGAAAGAAGCCACCTGGAAAGGTTACACACTTATGATTCCAACTATATGGCACTCTGGAAAAGGTGAAACTATGGAGTTAGCCAAAAGAACAGGGGTTGCTAGGGGTTCAAGGGAGAGAGAGATGAATAGATGGATGAAGCACAGAAGATGTTTAGGGCAGTGAAACTATTCTGTATGATACTACAATGGGGGATAGATGTCATTGGATATTTATCAACAATTTAAAGAGTGTACAATACCAAGAGTGAGCCCTAATGTGAATTAATGGACTGTGCATATTAATAGTGTGTCAGGGTGCCTGGATGGCTCAGTCGGTTAAGTGTCCCGACTCTTGATTTCAGCTCAGGTCATGATCTCACAATTCATGAGTTTGAGCCCCGCATCAGGTTCGGCGCTAACAGTGTGGAGCCTGCTTGGGATTCTCTCTCTCCCTCTCTCTCTGCCCCTCTCCTATTCCCTCTCTCTCTCAAAAACTAAACTAAACTAAACTAAACTAAACTAAACTAAACTAAACAAAATAAAATAAAATAAAACAAAACAAAACAAAACAAAACAAAACAAAATAAAATAAAATAAAATAAAATAAAATAAAATTACAGTGTGTCAATGTACGTTCATTGATTCTAATAAATATACCACTGTGGAACAGGAGGTTGATAATGGGAGGGGTTGTGTATATGCGTGTGGGGGTTGCAGGGAATATATGGGAATTCTGTAGTTTCTGCTAAATTTTGCTGTAAACCTAAAACTGCTCTGAGAAATGTAATTTATTAATTAAAAAAATAACTAACTAGATAGATATATAGATACATAGATAATGTATATTAAATTTTCAGTGTTTGACTATGACCAATTCCATCTCTAATGGGTTGTATTGGATTTCATTTGGAAGATTAAGAAAATCAATTAGCGTTCTCCAAACAGTTTCAATTGGTTAATATTTAAAACATGTAATTACATAAAGCAGAATCTTACTTTATTAGTTTTAATTTTGCAGGGGGCTATATTTCTCAACTATTTGGAACACAAAATTCTCAGTGTATGTTTGTGTGCCACCAACCTTTCCCCAAACTTGCTGCTTGATTAAGACAGGCCCTCCATTTTGAATGAGTGAGTGAGCGAGAGTCAGAGTAAGTATAATTGACTGGGAGGTGTGTAAAGGGAAGTTCAGGTGTGGACCATATTCATAAACATTGTATGATGATATAGATGTCGATGGTTTGATTATGTGTCTTCATAGGAGATACCTCATGTAACATTTTGTCCTGAGTGGTATGGAAGAACAGAGATTACACTGTTTGATATCTGGGGAAATAGAGATGTGAGATAAAGGAAACAAATTTAGGTATCAGTGTATCTAACAGTCCCCCCAAAACTCCTGAGCTATAAACATACTTTACTGTATATGATCATCTACACTTCACTACGGACTTAGCAATTGCTCAGAAGTAGCCTACAAGGAGGGAGTTGTAGACTTTTTGCTGTGTTACTAATTTCCTTGCTCTTCCTTTGGAAAACATGAAATAATTAGAATAAAAAAATCAACGCAGCAAGGATTCCTAAGCATCATCCTTTCATTCCTCCTCCCAGGCTTCTCAAATCCCTGAGAAATATCCCTGAGAAATATCCCTTGAGAAATATCTCAAATCCCTGAGACTTTGTTATCTCATTGAAAATGACTAGTCCTGTCATCTTAGCACAATAGCAGTAAGCACTAGTTATGTAGACTCCCTGGGATTAACAAGATCAGGATTTAAGAAAAAAAAAATCTGGTTTCAAAGGCCTTGGTGTTTTCCTGATTAAATGGGAAAAAAGGCTTTAAAATGAAGCCAAATGAAGACATTGAAAATTGAAAATAAACAATTACTAACATTGTATTTTTGCTTTCTCTTATCATTTTATTTTCAGTTAATAAAGAACATAATCTATTTGTACCTGCTTTTGCCTTAGGAGTTAGAGGACAATAATGGAAACATTTTACTATCTATTTTCAAATTATAAGCTGTTATTTCCAAAGAAAGTCAAAACTCATGTATATTATCGCATTATTGTTCTCGGGGGACTGCAGTCACCATAGTGATTGTAATTACATGGCTTCATTAACTTTATACATTCTACCTGTTATGGGGGGGTTCACATTAAGAAAATTTGCATATGTAGGAAATGAATGTCGTTTGCAGGGAGCTAATGTCATTAAACATTTAGGCAGTCCCTATCAGGCTAAGGGGTTTCCACTGGGATATGCTTTTTAGCATGCCCTTTATAGTCATTGTGGGTACAGGAATCTATTTCTAAACCCGAAAAGTAAAACCTGTTTTAGAGGAAATATTTAAAAAACAGCAGCTATTTTAACAAATCTCATATGTGACTAGAATTTCAAACTACTGACATAAATATTATTAGCATCTTGGATTCTACTATGGATAATATAGTTCTGAAAAATGCCAAAACTTTGAATAGTTGTGGACTCTTGCACAGTTTCAGTGAGTGAATGTGTGTGTGTGTGTGTGTGTGTGTGTGTCTGTGTGTACATGCATGTGTGTGCAACTTGAGAGACTGAATGACCTGTATTTTAAAACACCTGTTGTTATATGTTGGTACTTGTGTATTCTTATTGACTAATTTATTAACAATTAAAAAATTTTATAAATTCTAATATAATTTCAGGTGAGGAAAAATGATAAACAAACAATAGACCAAAAAGGGGAAAAAATAGAAAGGAAGTGAACTTCTTAAATAATATATTGAGACTTATGATTCCTACAACAAATATATTTCAGAAATTTTGAAGGGTAAGGTAATAAAAAAGGGCTTCATATATGTTTTTTTCCTGGAGTAGTCATCTTAACCTTGTAACATAAAAGTTCTATTTGTGTAGAAAGGAAGTCTACAAGGTGGGAACAGGTAGGGAATGGACACTAGTATTTTCATAGTGTTTGCCCCAGAACTCTTCAAAGGATGCTCAGAAGTTCTTGTCTCTCTGATTTCTGTTTGCCATACTACAAACAGTATCAACAATTAAGAGCAATATAACTTTAGCAAAATAATACCAGCAAAGCACTCATTAAGTGCATAGGGAAATGAAATGATATTTGACACATGACAGGGCAGTAGTAACTCCTAAGGAGCTTTCTTCTAAATAAGATTCAAAACAACTCATCATTTCTTTGGTTATTAAAATTCATAGTAGTTCACAATAATAAGGAAATTATCTATTTTGGTACAAAATTGCATCCTAGGTAATTATATTACACATGTAAATTATGGTGGATTCTTTTCAATCTGTACCTTTTTGGGTTAATTAATTCTTTAAGAGGTGATATATGTCACTATTCAATGAAAAAAATCATTTTATACAGGCAATTCACATAGATCTCTTCAATTAGGGTTGAAAGCAACAAAGTTAACAATGACACAGTTCAGAGGTGACTGAGAAACATAAATCTATTTTCATCAATTTATTCCCATATCTTCTGAGATTTTCTCTACCTGATTAAGAAGTTTAGAAAATTCATGTTAAGTATTTTAGAAGAATGAATATATAAGTAACTGAATTAAAGTATAATTTTCTTTTTCTTCCATCCAAACAATTTTGATATCCTTTTTAAGGATAAACTTTCCTAGGGTAAAGGCAATCACATTTTGTATCAAAATTACAACTTTATTTATTGGCATATTACAATACCATGTAAGTTAATTTATACATGCCTCTAAATAAAAAGGACCCCAAATCAATTGGTGTCTCATTTAATGGGTTTTGTACCTGCTATTAATTTTGGATACTGCAATCACTGCCTGTTTATATTTATTGGGGAAAAAAAAACATAAAAGCTTTTCTAATTTTTTTTTTCCAAAATAGTACTGAAGTCCACGGTCTCTTGCCAGGTAAATCAACACTTATTTATTTTGTGCTTTTGAAGCAAGCAACTCTTTCAATAATACTAATGTGATTAATTATTTTACTGTGATTACTGAAAAATATTGGTTGGTATGCTCAATAAATATTTTTGAGCATGTTATCTTCCAACTCTTCTACTCCAGTGCTTGGCAATTCTGGCTGTATCACAAATCATCTAGGAAACTAGATGTGGTCATTACTGTGGATTACCATGGATTATTTCACTATATATAATGTGTGTGTGCATATATATCTGTATATATATTTTGCTATATATATAATGTGGGTATTACTATCTCACACAATTATATATACATATATATGTATATCTCACACAAATTAACATATCCATAACCTTACATAATTATAATTTGTGTGTGTGTGTATAGTGAAAACATATAAGATCTACCCTCTTAGCAAATTTAAGTATACAATACAGTATTGTTAACTATAGTCATATTGCTACATATTAGATCTCCAAAACATTCATTTTTAATAACTTAAACTTTTTGTTTATTGACCAACAGTTTCCCATTTCTTCCACCAGCTTGCACCTGGCAACCACCCTGCTTCTATAAGTTCAACTATTTTATATACCTCACATAAGTGGAATAATACATTATTTGTCTTTTTGTTTCTGGCTTATTTCACTTAACGTAATGTGCTCTAGGCTTATCCATGTTGTCACAGTGGCAATTTTTTTTTCTTTTTTAAGGCTACATAATATTCTGTTATTTTATTCATCTATTCTTCCATTGATGAACATTTAGGATGAAACTTCAAAAATAGAGATGCATGGCTGCCACTTTAGATTTATTACATCAGATTTTTGGGAGGTGAGCTAAGGCTCTGATTTTTTTTTAAAGCTTCACAGGGCTTTTGATGTTCAATAACAGTTAATACCTACTGTTTAGGTATTGCACAGCATAGGAATGCCTGGGAGGCTCAGTTAATTAAGTGTCTGACTTCAGCTCAGGTCATGATCTCACAGCTCATGAGTTCACACACTACATCAGGCTCTGTGCTGACAGCTCAGAGCCTGAGTCTGCTCCAGACTCTGTGTCTCTGTCTCTCTCTTCCTACCCGCCCCCACTCTCATTCTGTGTGTCTCTTTCTCTATAAAAAATAAGCATTAAAAAAAGAGTTATAGAAAACACAAGTATATGGAAAACACAAATATGGATGATAAATATTTCCTGATACTTGGCACTTCAAGTAAGGTAGTAAGATATAGAAACAACTATACTAAGAGCCATTTTGTGAAGATCAGCTGAGCAATAAAGTGCAGATCTAGGTGGGATATTTTAATTTAGCAAAGTCTCCAACAGTTAGTGCACAAGTGTCTTGGGCATAGAACTCAGAATGGAGTGGGTTTTGAATGAATTGGAAATGACACAGAGACAGCAAATGTAAATCTTTTTGAGGATTTTGGCTGTTAAAATTCTAAAGAATTAGACAGTAGCCATTAGGATCAGGGTACTGCTTTCTTTTATGCCCCTTTGGACAAATTAGAAAACAAGTTATTGGTAAATAAATTAGAAAAAAATTCCCCGTTTAGTCAGATGCAGTTACAAGCCAGGGTGCATATAGTGGAAAATAGAATGCATACTAGATTTCATCTCCTGTGTCTTTATTCAGTTGGGTATCTTTGAGTAATATAAGTCTTACCTTGTAGAGGACAATAAAAAAAAAAAAACTTGTTTAAGATGAGTGAATATTGTGTTGTACTTAGGTTTTGTACCAGTTTCATAATCTCTAAATATCATGCCCCCTAGCTGATTAAAATGAATCTTAATCTTTCAAGCTCTCTAGCACAGGGTATTCATCATGGAAATACTCAAGACAGGAGTCTGGAGTTTTCTTCCTGAAAGTTGAATCATGTTATTCTGATTATTTACCAGAATAATCTTGTTATCCCTGGTTATTTACCAGTGAAGGTGTCAATTTGCTACTGGTGGGAGAGCAAAAGTGGTTGCCAAGATCAAGAGAGTAGGAAGTGAGTTAATTCCAGATTTCAGGTAGTGATAGAGGGGTATTCATTAAATGGGAACTTTTGCAGAATCAGGGACAATATTTTCATCTTTGTATTTCTAGCACTTAGCATGGTGCCTGAACATGGTAGGTGTTTAATCAGTGTTTGTTGAATCACCCTGAATTCTAAAAAGATAGTTTAATAGCCAAAAATAAGTAGGTACAGGTGAGTGGCTAGATAATGGGATAGATGTCAAGAATGGTGGTTAATAGACAGAGACTGGTGTTGAAGTGGGTAAGCCACAGGGAAATCTACTTTCCTGGAGAACAGATAGAATAATGTCAAGCAAAATGCTCTCATCGAAACTTCTTTTATCCCAACTGGTTCTTCCTCATGTCCTTTCCTAGGGGGAAAGCACTGAAGGATAATATATTAGAAGGCATATACTATAGATTGCCCTTTTCAAGTAAATTGATCGTGTGATAGACCAAAATAAGCATATGTTGTGGGGAATAGGTCATACTCATTACAGATTTTATTGGTAATAAGTCAGGTAGGTTTCACATTCAACTAGGAAATGGTATCAATAAGCAATAAACAGACATCCAAATGGGAAGGAGGACACAGGAAAATATAACAAGAAAGTAGGCAGGAAGCCTGACAAGTAAGGAAATGCTGAAGCAGGCAGACAGGTGTTTGCCATTATCGTGGTTGTACAAAACATAGAAACATGTCTGCCGTAAGAACAGGATTAAGGGCAAGACCAAGGAGAGTCTGGTAGGAAATCAATTTCACAGATCAAATAAATGGCAGTTCATCAAGGTAGGGACTCACATACCAAAAGGAAATGCCAGGGAACCAGTCAGAGTGTTACTATAGTAAAGGCAGACTTGATTCTTACTTGTTCAAGTCTTGAACTGGCCTAGGACTCTGCTTATTGTATGAGCTATAAGGACTACAGAAACTAAGAGGAGCACAGCCTGGCATGCCATTGTGTCTGCATTACCCCTGCTGTAATGCTGTTACTTTATTGACTGCAGTGCTTAATTTAGTGCATACGCATGTTCTGCATTTTTATTTAAGTTTTCAAAGAATAGTTTTCTCTTAAAAAATATTTTTCTCTTTTAGGAAAAAATAATTCCCATAAATTGGGCATTTTGTGATTTTTTTGTATATTTACATTTTTGTGTATTTTCACTTCATAGTACGGTGTTACCAGTTTAACAAGTTTTCAGTTGGTATTTGTTGAATTGACATGTTAACTTGTTCGTAACAATTAGGTAAATTTGACTATTCTAAATTATGACGTTGAAGTAAGAATGTAGCCATGTTATCTTTAAAAGAGTGAACTCTTTCAAATCTGCTGAACCCCATGAATTATTTACATGTGAATGTAGAACTTGAACTTAATAGGGATGCCATAACTACTTTTGCATCTTTCCTGCAACACTTGGCTGCTACCATCTTGATTGGTTCAAGATGTTTTGTGAAATCTCCACCTTTCCATTTTATGAAAGGAGAATAAAGCTTCTTCTCTCAATTGACTTGATACATTGAAGAGAATTGCATGGGCAATCTCCCTTTATTACATTCAATGGTCCAAGGCACAGAGTAGCTTAAAATGTGCTTTTAGAAATGATACTCTTCAGAAAGGTGCACTAATACGGCATTACTAGATATCTTTTTACTATCTTTTCACTGAAAAATGCAACTTTTGAGGAAAACTAAGTACTTCTATTGTATGAACTTTGTCAACAATCAAATGACCATATATGATTTGTTCTCCATGTCCTTCCTTAAAATAAATGGTTCCTACAGTACTTCAAAATGAAAATGGTGGCACCCCAGGAACCTACACCTAGAGTCAGCATCTATTATGATGAATTTCATTCCTATACAATGCCTTCTCCTTATTAACATTAATTATGTGGCAAAGGAAATTGGATGATTCATAAAAGGAGAAAGCATTTGGCTTGACCACGTTATACAGCAGTGCAAATAAGAATTCTTAATGCTGTTTAACAAATGACTTTTTCACTCTTCATTAAAGCCCCTTGTTGCCATCCAATCTTGATTTTAGAAATTAAAGCTAACAACCAGATTGAGAGAATCAGGAAAGTGACAGCATGGGGCAAAGTCTCAAAGCCACAACTAACAGCATGAAGCAAAGTGAACCTCAAGCTATTGCTGCTCTCAGAGAAGGCTGGGGAGGGGAGGAATGCATTTACAGGGAAACTCAATTACAGCAACCCTCAGCTATAGGAAAGTACTTGTGAATGTTGACACGAACGCTTTTTCCCTTAATGTTTTAATTAAATACCTAGAAGCCAACGCTTCTTCTCAGTTAGTGTCAGAACACTGCTTCTTGGTAGATAAATGTTTACAGCAAAAGCTCAGCTGAGGGCTTCTACAAACATGACTCTAAGAACTGAGAAGGCTTTTGCTGAGGCACTTGAGATCAAGAAAGCAATAGTGATTATAAACTAGCAGTACAATAGCAGGATGGTTTAATCCACCCAAATGTCAGTCATTGGTTTGCAAGTTGGCAATCCCACCTTCATCTTCAGACAAAAGGGCACTGGGTAGTCATCTGTTTAATTCTCTAGCTTCAGTGTGTCATTTGGATGTTGAAGGAAAATCCCTTGATTCAGTCTGCCATTTCTGACAGCCTCCCTCTAGACCCCATTAATAAGCCTTTTAGAGAACAGAATGCAAAGTAGGCAGCAGGCAGCCTACAATCAAAATGGAGATAGAATAGACAGTAGAAATGTCTTCCTTTTGTGAAGATGGTGTTTAGGTGACCTTTGTTGAGGAGAATTTTTTTTATTCTCAAAACTGTGTCTTCCAAGATATTAAAGCAGCATTTGTGGTATGGTAGATTTGGGAGGTCGTTTGGAATTTGAGAGTTTATGATAGGATACAGAAAAACGCAAGTGATATTTACAAAATGTGCAAACAATGGCACAGACAGGAAGCCAGCCTGGCTTTGGGCATGCCTGGGGAATATCCTTCAGAAAACAAATATGCCACTCTTTAATGTTGGTTTGAATCTCATTATAAAATCGCAAGTGAAATGAGGCACACTTTGCCTCTGAAACAGTGATTCCAGAAGCAAAGCAACTGTTCTCTAATAAACCAGTCCTGTTAAGATTTGTAGGATTTTAATGTGCTTTGAAAGCACATCATTAGTTAGATAATGGAGTCTTTCTTTTGAACCTATTTTCCATTTTTCATGCATTAATAATTTCTAGTTGACTCTGTGTGCGTGTGTGTGTGTGCGCGCATGCGCGCACGCGTACACACGTGTGGACATTCTGAACACCATTGCTTAATATGTCACATGCAGATTGATGTATCAAGTCTCTAGGGAAGTCCCATTCCAAATAATCTTTCTCTAGGCATTGCCTGGTCCAAGGAAGCGTTCCAAAATGCCCAATTTCTAGAGACACAAATTCAACCAGGAATGGAGAACTTTAAAGGGAACAACTATAAGATCTCCTATGCAAGTTCTTCATTAAAAAAGCAAGGTCTTTTAAAGACAGAAATTGGATCAGAATTTGTGTCGTGCTGATTGCAACACAATGCCAAATGTTTTGTTGTAACCCAAGACTGAGACGACAAAAGGAGCAGAGAGATCATTTATTACCAAGGAGATCACTTTTATTTATAGAGTAGCACCATGGAAGACACTTATTTTTTATGCATCTAGTCCCTTAATAAAACACTAATAAAGCTTTTATGTACTTTTATATCTCAGTAAACCATTCAGGCATGCCTTTTAAATATACAAAGGCAAAAATAGCTATTTTCTGCTAGGAATTTCTTTATAAGCCATCCTTTTATTAGAATATACATTAACCTGAATTCAGTTGAGTAAAACAGGAAAAGCATGTTTCCTAAGAGTACATAAAAATGCACACACACAATGGGTACTTAAATATGATATGGCATGTATATAATGCTTAGTAAGTACAGAAGGGTAGAGTATTCATATAAAAGAGATGAATTACGTGTGTGTGTATGTGTGTGATCGTTTCAACAAATCATTTCATTTTTAAAAGAAATGAATTAGAACATTAACAGTCAGGCTCACCCAGGTGAGGTATTAATACCTCTTTGACTGTCCTGGAACCAGGATTTGGGTACTCCCTGGAAACTGCTGTACTAGAAGCCTCAGTCCATTGTAAACTGATGTTTCAGCTAATGAGACTGGGAAGTCATCTCATCATGTTCTATCATGTTTTCTGGTAGATTTTATCAAAGCATTTTGTTACTTTGTACACTGCATTGTAACTTCAGTGGCAATGCTTTTTTTTTTTTTTCATATTGTTTTCATTCACATTAAAGTCTTCAGGGTTTTAAAGTCTGTTTATTTCATTAGAAAGGGTCCTTAGTAAATGTTCAGAGGAGAGTTAGTTGTTATATCAACTTTAAATAAACTGAAGAAAAACATCCTGCATATTATTGTGTGCTACATTACTCAGGTGAGAATCAATTTATTTTTATTAGTTTTTAAACAACATATGATAATTTGTATTATATTTAATAAAAGCATATTACTGTGCTTTCAGTGATGACTTTTGCAGAAAAATACACTTCAAAAAATCCTGATTTAACTTTGCATTTGAATGTTTAAACCCATATGAGAGGTAGGAATTCATAGCCTTCTTTTGACATGCCCTCATTTCCTCAGAGTGATCTCATGCCATCTTGGAGCTTTTAAGGAGGGAAAAAAAGTTAAGCAATTAGTAATCTGTCAGTCACTATCAATTACAGGTACTGCCAGGGAGCAAACTCTGCCATCCCCCAATGTAAGGGCCAATCCTTTCCAAAGGCTGATAGAGAAATTCAAGCAATGAGAATGTCCTGCTACTTAAATACACAAACTAGAACCAGATAAGGAGAATAACAACAGGTGTGCAATATCACAGAATTTCCTAAATTTGTGAGCTTGGAGTTTCATACTCATACAAACCAACACTGCCATCACCACCAAACACTTTTTGTGTTCAACTATTATTGTTGTAAATGGAACATTTCGGTTCTCAGACTAGTGGTCTTCAAGTTGGGGTATTTGTAACGAGGGAGGTAATCAACCACTTTTGGTGTGGGGAGGGAGTGGTACCTGAGCAAAGAGAATTGGAGGGTATATCTTCCAGATGATCAAATTCTATATGTACCTTTTCCATAACTAGCTGACCTAGCAGATATGTTTGGCTTTTCCTCACCTCTCATCAGAACCCTCCTTCTACACCTTTACAGAGGAAAAAGGTAACTCTCACCAACTCATTCAACATCCAGTTGTGGCATAATCCCAGGGTATAAAAATCTCTGGGGCAAAGGTCTTTTCTGCCTGTCTGTGTGCCCGTCTGCCTCTATCTAGCAATTATCTGTCCATGTGCCCACTTCTCATTTCTACATCCCTTCACCCATCTTTTTTCCTGTCTCCTAGACATAAAAGTCAGCAATGAGATGGGTTTAATGATGCTAATTCTTATCATGATACTTAAAATGAAAAGCAAAGTCTTTGTGTGTGTGTGTGTGTGTGTGTGTGTGTGTGTGATATGAAGTGAGTCTGAATTTGAGAAAGATAGGACCAGCTTTGACATTTGGAATTTTTGACATACATTTTCCATAAATTGAATAAACTAAACCTACAGATCCAAATTTTTAATAAAAGCATGCTTAAACACAGGTACAATATAATTTTGGCTGTAATTATATCCTTTGTTAAACTGAAGATGAAAATGTTAAGTCATCCTCAT
This sequence comes from Panthera tigris, assembly GCF_018350195.1. Taxonomy (NCBI): domain Eukaryota; kingdom Metazoa; phylum Chordata; class Mammalia; order Carnivora; family Felidae; genus Panthera; species Panthera tigris. Next base: position 101,606,700 of record NC_056661.1, read on the forward strand.
GTACAAATGGATACAGTTTTTCAAAATTCCTTTAGGGGTGGGTGTAGAAGTAAAGTTTTGTACACCAGTCTCATAGACTGGACTAATCTTACCTTTGTGATAGGTCAACCAGAATCAATATCTGGATATTGTCATCACACAATAATTGTCTTTTCTTCTTTTTTTCTCTTTCTTCTCCTTCTTCCTCTTTCTCTTCTCCCTTTTCTTCTTCCTCCTCCTTCTTAGGGCCTTCAGCTAAAATGATTTTATGTTTTTAAAAGGTTACATTTTAAAAGGCTTCATAAATACTATATAACACTCTAAATTTTGCAACTTGGTAGAAAAAAAGTGAAAATATTTACTACCTAACATTTTTTAAGTTGACCAACCGCTGATACAGGTGATTATCTTTTTGATAGTTGTTTTTTTTTCCCATGAATATTCAAGCCATATCATGCTTCTATGATCCATTAGTGTGCATGTATTTCCTATTACATCTTATAGACAAAAGTTGATGTTAAGTTTTTCTGTCATTCTGTTTGTACTTCTGCTTGTATTTCTTGGTGTTTGCCACTCTGTGTTAATTCATGTCCTTTGAAAATCAGACACAAAGGTGAGATTAGCTATACAAGAGGAGAGACAAAGTGTGAAGAAAAATTTGGCAAAGAATCAGAAGAGGCTGGGAGACTTGTCAAACCATGAGACATATCAAATTCATAGGAGGTAAGACGAAAAGAAGGAAGGTTGAGTAAGGAAAAGATTAGACTGTGAAGCAGTTCTAAGAAAGTTTTGGCAAAAAGGTAGAGACTTCTCAGGCCACACGAGTTCTTGGAGTCCACTGTCTCCAAGAATATGTCACCCTAGTATTTTGCTGCCCTCAGCCATTGGCTGGAGAAGGCTGAGTGAGGGAAATGCATCTTCATCATGAACTGCATCATGCAGTTCAGACTGTAGTGTCTGGGGTTGTTCCTCAATTATGCTTCCTGCCATATGTGGTTAGAGATATATTTTCATGGCAGCCATATTTTGTAGCAACGGAATGTTAAGCCCTTATTTTTTTCTAAAATAATATGCTAACTTGAATGTTAATAACCATATCTCTCATTTTACACTACTTTTTATATCTTGTTTTATAGATATCTTGTTTTAGAGATTCCTTTCCACCCTGAGGAATAAGATCCTTTACTATGTTTGTTTCCAATAGTTTTAATGGTATTTAAGATTGGTTTCTATAGTTAAGCATATATAAGAGACTGGAGAGAGGGGAGATATAAAGATATTATTTTACTTCATTTTGTTACAAAAAGGCAGTTGCCCAACATGATTTATTGAACAGACTGTCTATAGCCTCTGATTTACCTGGTTGTATCCCAAAGTCTCATATATGCTTCAGTATGTTTTTTGGCTGTTTTATTCCTTTGATCTATATGTCTGTCTCTTAAAAATACAATGATGTCTTCAATTACTCTATGTTTTTGTTAGAAAAGTTCTCTCTTTTTTATTCTTTTTTCACAATTTTCTTCGCTGTTATTGGGTCTTAATTATATCATATTGATTTTAGGGTCAGTTTATTGAGCTTATAAAAATTTCATCATGTTTTGAATAAAATTGCATTATATATTAACTTAAAAAATTGACATCTTTTCTAATAGAGAAACTTCCAATTCAAATAGGATAAACTTTTTCAGGTTTTATTTTATGCTTTAATAATATTTCATAATTTTCTCCATAAATATCTTTCACATATTTTGTTAGATTTATTCAAAGACTTTACTTTTTTTGTTGCTAGTATGAATGACGTCTACTTAAAAGTCACATTTTCTCATTTGTTATTGCTGGAGTCTAGAAATATTTGCACATTAATTTCCTAAATAAAAATTTTGCCAAACTCTCTTGTTACTTTTAAAATGTTTTCCATAGATGCTCTTGAATGTTTTGCAAGATAAGATATTCAAATAATGATGCTAAATTTACAATTTTTCCAAAGTTTATACATCTAAAGTGTATTCCTTCTCAGGTTAATGGAGTTACTTCGTACATTATTACTAGTTGATCATTGCACTAATGTTTTAGCCCTCTTGGGCCCTTAGTTTATGGTGGATGAAGGAGAGTGGCTCTAGAAAATCTGTCAGAGGAGCACCTGGGTGGGTCAGTCAGGTAAGTGTCAGATTTTGACTTCCAGCTCAGGTCCTGATCTCAGGGTTCCATGAGTTTGAGTCCCACCTCCGGCTGTGTGCTGACAGCATGGATTCTGCTTGGGATTCTGTTTCCCTCTCTCTCTCTCTTCCCCTCCCCTGTTTGCACGAACCTGTGCTCTCTCTCTCAAAAAAAAAAAAAAAAAAAAAAAAAGGAAGAAAGAAAAAGAAAATATGTCATGTTCCCCTACGTGGGGAAGGCTGTAGGCTTTACTTCCAGTTTTCCTTACTCTGAAATGCTGTGATTACTGAAAAATGATCCCTTCCTTCAGCAATATCCCAATTTCAGAGTTCAACTGAACATTCCTCTGAGGTTCTCCTTTCTCTTTTTCTCTATGTTTCCTGTGATTTCTTGCTCATCTATGCTTACATGCCTAAAAATATTTTATTCATTATTTTTGTTTCCAACATAATATAGGCGTAGTAAATGATGTACCATGCTGGTAAAAACAAAAAATATTTTTAAAATGTTTACTAATTTTAAATAGATTTCATCACAGTGCCTTTGGGTCTATCCTAGATCTGTGAGTGGGGACTTATGAAAGATTAAGTTGATATCCCCACACAATAAGCTCTGTATTTCTGATTTAAATGTTGAAAACATTATATAATGTATAATTGTTTAAATAGCCTAATGGTATTTACCTAGGGAAAATTTGGGGTGCATTAAGCATTGTCTAAAGGAAGAGATTTTCTTTTCAAGTTTATATTATCAACTTTTTGATTAGTCATTTTAGAGCATGATAAAAAATGAGGTTTTAAAGTGAAATTAATTATGGTAGGTTTTACACAGGAGGACTTGCCTTTAGTTAATATATATCTTATTAAAACATCAATGAAGATAACATAAGAAAGAAAAATAATTATTAAATAAGACATACAACAAAATCTGGGAGCTGAAATCAACTAGTAATGTTAACCTATGCAAAGACCTGCACTTGTTTAAAAGTCTGCGGTATATTTTATTATGTCCTTATGTTTCCTTTTTTTTTTTGACACTTTAAGAGGGGACATCTGGCTAATAAAACACTGCAGGAAAACAGAGAATCATTGAAGTGATTGTGAAACATGAAATGTCATTTAGTGTGTAAGAATTGACAGTTCGTTCCTAATGAAATGTTCCACATGACTAGTTTGTACTGGGTAATTCATTGTATCCATTCAAAACAAATAGGGATTTTTAAGTAAGATACGTTATCTTTAGTACAACATAGAAAGAAGGTCAACACTAGAAAAATAAAATGAATTATTTTGATAATCTGCCTAATTCATGCTTTGGCTATTGTTTTGATAATAAGGCAGAAACCCTGTCTTTTGAATATATTGCTGTGACCCCAGCATCTAAAATGGGCACATTTTAGTAGATCCCCAGTAAATCTTTATTAGATTATTTATTAAATTTCAACATGGCACCTTGGAGCTGCTAAAGTAAATTAATTCCTCCTATAAAATTAAAATTCCATTTTTGTTTTCAGTAATGTCCTTCCCTTTATTAACACTAGGCAGCTCTCCAGGTAATAGTTATATGGTTATGAAACCACCAATTAATTGACTAAATTAAATCAAATTTGCTGAAATAAAGTCTATGAAATTAAAAGATTCAAATAGTAAAAATAAAAAAAAAAAAACCTCAAAAGCTTTATAATGAAAAGCAGCAGTGACAAGCCTTAGGCTTCTCCAACACTTATCTCATTTTATTTAAAAAAAATTGTTATTATTTGAGTACATAGATTCAATGGTTACTCTCATATCTCTAAATATTAAGTTTACATCAGGCTTTCTCGATCTATCATTGTAAATAATATTGATCCAATTGCAATGCATGAAAATATTTTAGATCCTTGTACTGCCACTCCTAACCATTTTTCAAAGTTAGTTATATCTCAATTTTCACCTGTTTGTTACTTTTGATGCCCATATTTCAAATCCCTTAAAACCTCATCCTCTTCAGTTACAACACACCTATTCTTATGGACTTAATATTTATCATCTTATTTGTATAAATTCTCATAGCACGCACATTTTTGTTTCTGTGTGTTATTTTATGTAAATAGTGTTATACTGTATCTCAATCTGTTTTCCACATTTTATCAGTCAGCAGTATATTTTAAGAGCCTTCCTGCTTCTATATTTACAAGTTATAAATATAGTAACTATTGTCAGTAATTGTTCATTTATCATACCAAGAACCAAGATCACCATGTAATTGAAAAAGGACAATCAACTGATGCTCACAGAAATAACAGAAATGTTGGTATTGCCTGACAAAGATGTTAAAACAGCCATAATAAATGTTTCAATGATTACAAGCATGTTTGAAATGAATAAAAAAATAAAATATCTTAGCAAATAAATAGGAGGTCTCAGTTAAGAAATAGAAGGTACAAGGAAAATCTTTAGATTTAAATATATAGTTACAATGACAAAAACCAATAGATGGTTTTAACAGCAATGTGGAGGGAATAGAAGAAAGAATCAGAAATTTTTTTTTTTTAATTTAAGTAGAGTTTACATACAGTGTTATATTAGTTTCAGGTGTACAATATAGTGATTCACCAATTCTATACATTAGTCAGTGCTCATCATGATACTCTTCATCCCTTTCACTATTTCACCCATTCCCTGCCCCCAACCTCACTTCTAGTAACCCTCAGTTTGTTCTCTATAGTTAAGTCTGTTTTCTGTTTTGCCTGCGTTCCTTCCTTCCTTCCTTCTTTTATAATTCAACATATGAATGAAATCATATGTACTTGTCTTTCTCTGACTAATTTCTTTCACTTAGCATTATACTCTCTAGACCCATCATGTTGTTGCAAATGGCAAGATTTCATTTTCATGAGCCATTATTTTTTATGGCTCAGCTATATCCCATTGATATATATACACAGCTTCTTTCTTATCTATTCATCAAACAATGGATACTTGGGCTGTTTCCATAATTTGGCTATTATAAGTAATGCTGCTGTAAACATAGGCATTCATGTATCTTTTTAAATTAGTGTTTTTGTATTCTTTGGGTAAATAAATACCTAGTAGTGGAATTACTGAATAATATGGTAATCCTATTTTTACTTTTTTGAAGAACCTTTGTATTGCTTTCCACACTGGCTGCACCGGTTTGCATTCCTACCAACAGTGCATGATGAGGTTTTTTTTTGTTTTGTTTTGTTTTGTTTTGTTTTTTGTTTTTATCTCTTCATCCTCACCAACACTTGTTCTTTCTTGTTTTATTTTTTATTTTTTAATTTTTACCATTCTGATAGGTATGAAGTGATATCTCATTGTGATTTTGATTTGCATTTCCCTGATGATGACTAATGTTGAACATGTTTCATGTGTCTGTTGGCCATCTGTATATCTTCTTTGGAGAAATGTCTGTTTATTTTCTGAAATTTTTTAATTTGGATTATTTGGTTTGTTTTGTTTTTTGGTGTTGAGTTGTATAAGTTCTTTATATATACTGGATACTAACTTTTTATCAGATAAGTCATTTACAAATATCTTCTCCCCTCAGATTGTCTTTTAGTTTTACTTTGTTTGCTTTTCTGTGCAGAAGCTTTCTACCTTGATGTAGTCCCAATAGTTTTTTTTTGTTTGTTTGTTTTTGTTTACCTTGCCTCAAGAGACATATCTAGAAAAATATTGTTATGGCTGATGTCAGAAAAATTACTTTCTGTGGTCTTTTCTGGGATTTTTTTTTTTTTTTTTTTTTTTTTTTTTTTTTTGGTTTCTGGTCTCACATTTAGGTCTTTAATACATTTTGAGTTTATGTTTGTGTCTGGTGTAAAAAATTCATCCAGATTCATTCTTTTACATGTAGCTGTTGTTTTTCCCAGCACCATTTGTTGAAGAGACTGTCTTTTTCCCATTGAATATTCTTGCCTCTTTGTCAAAGATTAATTGACCACATAATCATGGTTTTATCCCTGGGCTCTCTATTCCATTACATTGATCTATATGTCTGTTTCTGTGCCAGTACCATACTGTTTTGATTACTACAACTTTGTAGTATATCTTGAAATCTGTGATTGTGATACCTCCAGTTTTATTCTTCTCTTTCAATATTGCTTTGTGTATTTTGCATCTTCCCTGGCTCCATATAAATTTTAGGATATTTGTTTTAGTTCTGGGAAAGTGCTGCTGGTATTTTCATAGTAATTGTATTAAATCTATAGATTTCTTTGGGTGGTATGGACAATTTAATACTATTTATTCTTCCAGTCCATTAGCATGGAATATCTTTCCATTTCTTTGTGTTGTGTTCAATTTCTCTCATTAGTGTTTATAGCTTTTAAAATACCAGTGTTTTGGGGCGCCTGGGTGGCGCAGTCGGTTGGGCGTCCGACTTCAGCCAGGTCACGATCTCGCAGTCCGTGAGTTCGAGCCCCGCGTCAGGCTCTGGGCTGATGGCTCAGAGCCTGGAGCCTGTTTCCGATTCTGTGTCTCCCTCTCTCTCTGCCCCTCCCCCGTTCATGCTCTGTCTCTCTCTGTCCCAAAAATAAATAAATGTTGAAAAAAAAAAATTTAAAATACCAGTGTTTTATAGTGTTCAGAGTACAGGTCTTTCACCTTCATGGTCAAATTTATTCCTTGGTACATTATTATTTTTCACACAATTTTAAATGGGATTGTTATCTTTTTAAAAAATTTTTAATGTTCATATTTTTGAGACAGATAGAGACAGAGTGTGAGCAGGGGAGGGGCAGAGAGAGAGGAGACACAGAATCCAAAACAGGCTCCAGGCTCTAAGCTGTCAGCACAGAGCCCGATGGAGGGCTCGACCTCATAAACTGTGAGATCATGACCTCAGCCAAAGTCAAACGCTCAACCAACTGAGCCACCCAGGAATCTCAATGGGATTGTTTTCTTAATTTCTTTTTTTCTTCTGCATTATTAGTGTTTAGAAATGCTATGGATTTCTGTATATTGATTTTTTAAAAATTCTTTTTTAATGTTTATTCATCTTTTTTTTTTTTGAGAGAGAGAGAGTGGGGGGTGGGGGAGGGGCAGAGAGAGAGGGAGACACAGAAACTGAAGCAGGCTCCTGGCTCTCAGCTGTCAGCACAGAGCCAGACACGGAGCTTGAACTCATGAGCCATGAGATCATGACCTGGCCAAAGTCAGACGTTTAAATGACTGATCCACCCAGGCGCACCTGTCCTTTTTCATACTGAAACTTTACAGAATTCATTTATTAGTTCTAGTATTTTTTTGGTAGAGTCTTTAAGGTTTTTTTTGTATATGGTTTTATGTTATCTGTTTATGGTGACCATTTTACTTCTTACTTACTAATTTGGGTGCCTTTTATTTCTTTTTGTTGTCTAATTGCTATGGCTAGGACTTTCAGTACTATGTTGAAAAAAAGTGGTGAGAGTGGATATCCTTGTCTTGTTCCTGATCTTAGGGGGAAAGTTCTCAGTTTTTCACCATTGAGTGTGATGTTAACTGTGGTTATTTCATAAGTGGCCTTTACTATGTTGAGATATGTTCTCTCTAAACCTATTTTGTTGAGGGTTTTTATCATGAATGGATGTTGTACTTTGTCAAATGTTTTTTCTGCATCTATTGAAGTGATTAGGTGATTTTTATTCTTTCTCTCATTGATGTGACATATCACATTGATTTGTGAATATTGAGCCATCCTTGCATCCCAGGAATAAATCCCACTTGATGGTGGTGAATGATTTTTTTAATGCATTGTTAATTTGGTTTACTAATATTTTGTTGAGGATTTTTGCATCTTTGTTCATCAGAGATGGCCTGCAGTTCTCTTTTTTTTTGTAGTGTCTTTAGCTGGTTTTGGTATCACAGTAATGCTGGCCTCAGATAATGAATTTGGAAGCTTTCTTTCCATTTATATTTTTTGGAATAGTTTGAGATGAATAGGTATTACCTCTTCTTTAAATGTTTGGTAGAATTTACCTATGAAGCCATCTGGTCATGGACTTTTGTTTCTTGGGATTTTTTTGATTATTAATTCAGTTTCCTTGCTGGTAATATATCTATTCAAATTTTCTATTTCTTCCTGCTTCAGTTTTGGTAGGTTATATATTTCTAGGAATTTATCCATTTCTTCTAGGTTGTTCAATTTGTTGTCATATAATTTTTCATAATTTTCTCCTTAATATTTTGTATTTCTGTGGTGTTGGTTGTTAATTTCTCTTTTATTTCTGATATTGGTTACTTGAGTCTTTTCTCTTTTTTATGTGGCTGGGTATATATCCAAAAGAATTGAAATCAGGATCTTAAAGATATTTGCATTTCATGTGTGTGATAACACCATTCAAATAGCCAAGTCATGGAGGCGTTCTAAATGTACATTGTTGAATGGATAAAGAAAATATAATATTTCGATACAGTGGCTGTTATTCAGTCTTTAAAAAGAGAAAATCTTGTCATTTGTGACAAGAACCTGGAGGGCACTACGCTAAGTGAAATAATCCAGACATGAAAAAAAAATTGTACATGATTCTACTTATATGAAGAGTCTAAGATAGTCAAACTCGTAGAAGCAGAGAGAATGGGGCTACCAGGGGCTGGTGGGAGGGGAAAACAGGTTGGTTTTGGTCAAATGGTACTATTGTGGTGATGTTTTCGTGGGTGTATACTTACTTCCGAACACATCAAATTGTATATGTTAAATATATACAGTTTTTATATGTCCATCATAGCTCAATAAATGTAGAACCACTTATTCATTAAAAAAAGAAAGATTATAGGAAAATATCCCAATACTTGGCAATTAAAATATATTTTTTAAAATATTATTTATTTTTGAAAGAGACAGAGCAAGTGGGAGAGGGACCGAGAGAGGGAGGCAGAAGATCTGAAGCAGGCTCTGTGCTGACAGCACAGAGCCCAATGCAGTGACGCAGTACTCAAACACACAAACCATGAGATCATGACCTGAGCTGAAGACAGTCACTTCACCAACTGAGCCACCCAGGCCCTCCTAAAAATACACTTCTAAATAATCCATGAGTCAAATTAAAAGTTTCTAGGAATATTGAGACTTCTGAGTGACTCAGATGGTTAAGTGTCCAACATTGGCTCAGGTCATGATCTAACTGTTCGTGAGTTCAAGTCCCACGTCAGGCTCTGTGCTGACAGCTCAGAGTCTAGAGCCTGTTTCAGGTTCTGTGTCTCCCTCTCTCTCTTCCCCTCCCTGATGGCTTTCTCTCTCTCTCTCTCTCTCTCTCTCTCAAATAAATAAACATTAAAAGTTTCTAGAAATGTTATATATATATATATAACTGAATGAAAATGAAAATACAACATGTCAAGATTTGTAGGCCACACCTAAAGCATTGCTAAGAATGAAGTTTATAGCACTAAATGCATACATTAGAAAAGAGGAAAAGCCTCGGAACTCCTGGGTGGCTCAGTCAGTTAAGTTTCCAACTCTTGATTTTGGCTCAGGTCATGATGGAGCCTGGTGGCATGGGGCTCTGAGATGAGTGTGGAGACTGCTTGAGATTCTCCTCTCCCTCTGCCCCTCCCCCATTCACGCGTGGTCTCTGTCTCTCAAAGAAGAAGGAGAAGGAGAAGGAGAAGAAAGAAGAATAAAGAAGAAAGAAGAAGAAAAACCTTAAAGCCTTAGTCAAACATGTAAGTTCCTACCAAAGGAACTTACATACATACATAAATTCAAAAGCACACTTAAAGCAAGCACAGAGATGGAAATTATAAAGAGAAGAAATCAGTTAAAAACAAAATAAATACAAAACTTAATCTTGAAAAGATTAATAAAGTTGACAAGCTTCTAGCAAGACTTGCAGAAAAAAAATTAAGACACCTATTACCAGTGTTAGAAATGGAGCAAAGGGTATTTCTACACATATCAAAATGATAATCAGGAAATGATTCTACACCATTAAGTTTAATAACTTATGTACAATAGAACAATCCTTAAAAACTCAATGTCCTACAATTTACCCAATATTAAATCAATAATTTGAAAGCTTTTTAACTATTAACTAAATCTGCAATGGAACATTTCTAAAATAAATATTCAGGTTCAGATGATTTCACTAGAAATATTCCATCAAATGATTAAAAATTTATCACTAAATCTACACAATCTTTTTCAGAAAATAGAAGAGGAACACTTCCTAATTCCTTTTAGATTGGGACTATTGTTCTCATAGAAAACCAGATTAATATAGTACAAAAAAGTTAACTGCAGATGGAAAGCCCCTATGAACATAAATGCAAAAATCTTTAACAAACATTATCAAATAGAATTCAGTAATGTATAAAAAGAATTTTACCTTAAAACCTTGTAGGATTTATTTTAGGGATGCAAACCTCATTATTTTAAAGTCCATCTTGTGACCCACCATATTAACAGGCCAAAGAAGAAAAATCACAAGATCATATTAACGCAGGAAAAGGTCCTGACCAAATTCAAAACCTATTCATGACATAATTTGTTTTTCTGAGAAAAATAGGACTATAGGGGACTCCCTCAATGTGATAAAAAAATCTACAAAAGCCTTCAGTCAACGTTCTTAATGGTGAATCATTAAATACTTTTTGCTAATAGCAGGAACAGGGTAGGGATATTCATTCTCATTACTCTTACTTAACATAGTGTGGCAAATTCTAGCCAGTGAAAAAGGCAAAAAAAAAAAAAAAAAAAAAGAAAGAAAAAAAGAGAGAAGAGGCATTATTATTTGGAAAATAGAAATGAAGTGTTTCCTATTTGCAGATGACATCACTGTCTACATAGAGAATCTCAAAGAATCTACAAACACATACACACACACACACACACACACACACACACACATACCTACATATAACTTATAACTGAATTCAGCAAGATCAGATCATACAAGATCAGCATATATATATATCAACTATGCCTCTATATACTAGCAATGAACAGGTGGACACAGAAACATTATAATTACAATTAGACTGACATTTACAATTGCTCAAAAAGTGAAAACACAGGTATAAACCTAGTAAAACCTGTATAGGATAGTATATTGAAAACTAAAAAATGTTGGCAAAATAAATTTTTAAAAATGGTTGGAAAACTCAATATAGTAATGATTTTAATTCTCCCTAAATCGAAATGCAGGTTTTAGAAAAATTTCTATTAAAACTCCTGCATAATGTTTTATAGGCATAGACACAGTTATTCTAAAATTTATATAAAAAATCAAAGGAACTAAAATAATGAGAATTGTTTTGAAAATTAGGAATTAAGTAGGAGAATTCAGTTGACTTGATTTTCAGACTTATTATATCACTATAATAACCAAGACATGTGGTATTGATGGAGTGTGAGATACACAGATCAATGAAACAGAATGGATAATTCAGAAATAGACTTCTACAAATATGCTCAACTGATTTAAAAAAAATGTTTTCTTGATTTTTGAAAGAGAGAGAGAGAGAGAGAGAGCGAGCGAGCATGCACACGAGTTGGGGAGGGGCAGAGAGGGAAGGAGACACAGAATCTGAAGTAGGCTCCAGGCTCTGAGCTGTCAGCACAGAGCCTGACTTGGGGTTAGAACCCAGGAACTGTGAGATCATGACCTGAGCTGAATCATACAGTCAACCGACTGAGTCACCCAGGCGCCCTGCTCATCTGATTTTTAAGGAAGTTGCAGAACAAATTTAGTGGAGGGAAGATAACTTTTCATAAGGAAAAAAAAAAGAAGTCTTATCTAAAACCTAACATCTTACATAAAAATTAACACAACATTACCACAGACTTAATTGTAAAATGTAAAAGTATAAAACTCCTTGAAAAGAAGAAACATATAATTCTTTGGAATCTAGGTCTAGACAAAGAATTCTTTGACTGGACATCAAAAGCAGGATCCTTAAAAGGAGTAATGGACGAATTGGACATCATTTAAATTAACTTTTGCTGTACAAAGACACTGTCAGGTGGATGGCAATGCAAGTTACAGACTAAGAAAATATTTGCAAACTAAATATTTCTTCAAATGGTTATGTATAGAATAAAGAACTCTTAAGATTTAATAGTAAAAGAAAAACTGTTAGAAAATGAGAAGAAAACATAAAGAGACATTTTACTGAAGATATAGGTGGCATATAAGCACATGAAAACCTGTTCAACATCATTAGTCATCAGGGAAATGTAGATTAAAGCTACAATAAAATATCATTACACACCTATCTGAATGACTAAAAAACAAAACAAAACAAACAAACAAACAAACAAAAAACAGTGACAACACCGAATGTTGGCAGAATCAGAAAAACTGAATCACTAATACTTTGCTCATTATATTTTGGGATGGTCACTCTGGAAAACAGTTTGGCAGTTTCTTCAAAAAATACACATCAAACTATCATATGGTTCAGCAATGAAAACTTTTATCTACACAAAAACCTGTACCTGAATGTTATAACAGTTTTATTTATTATAGCCCAAACTGCAAACAACCCATATTTCCTTCAACAGGGGTATGGTTAAACAAACTGGCATACTCTTACTGCAGAATATTAGTCAGTAATAAAAAATGAGCAAAATATTGATACATGTAGCAACTGGAATGGATATCCAGAGAATGATACTGAATGAAAAAAAGTCAGTTCCCAAAGGTTTCATGCTGTGTTTCATGCCATTTATATAACACTCGAAATTACAAAATCAGAGAAATGGAGAAAAGATTAGTGGCCATTTACCAGTTAAGGAGGAAGTAGAGATAGGAGGGAAACGAGTGTAGCTGTTGAAGAGCAACATGAGTGACACTTGTGGGGATAGAAATATTCTGTACCTTGACTGTACTATTGCCAATACCCTGGCTGTGTTGTTGCATTATAATTTTGCAAGACTTTACCACTGGGGGCAACTGAGTTCAGGGAACAGAAGGTCTTTCTGTATTATTTCTTAAACTGCACGTGAGTGTGCCATCATCTCAATTTTTTTTAAAGTTTAATTTAAAAATTGACATAAATACTATGTGAGTAAAAACTCAGTTTCTGTTGAAGTTTATTTTTATAATCTACTTCTATTCCATTTAGTCACATGTGGCAACTGGTGGGGGGAATGAGCTGTTCATAAGTTTCTACAGTAAAATCATCTAAATTTTCAAAAGGTAAATAATCTTTGTTTTGCTTGATTTCAGTGAACCAAAATTTCTATATATTTGTTGAAATCTTCAAATCCTCATCTCCCTTCAGTGAGATAACTGGAATTTTAAATTGTTTGAAACTGATGATTCATGGAATAGAATTTAATTACTGCTATTAATAAGATAGCTTTAGCATATAATTTTTTGATGCAAATGTGTATGAGTTTTTGTTTAATCTCATTTTAACCTCAAGCTTATTTATGGAACAGTTGTCCTATTTAAATGCATGTCCCATTTAAATGTTGATTAGTTTGACCTACCTTCATACAGAGATCAGACTTAGATTAGTATAGGTATTCCCCTGGTGATTGTCCCTTTAGTATTTTCTCAATGTGGTAGGGATGTATGATTTTATTCTATTTATGCTGAGCTCTTGGCTGATTCATAACCATAGCTTCTATTCAAAGCCAAAATGAATTATAGGTTCTTTGGCAAGTATAAAAGAGAATATACTTGCTTTAAGAAATGTTTACCATGATACCAACATTGTATTATAGGAATTTGTATTTAGACTTCTTAGGAAAACATTTGTAACATCATTTACAACACCATCTTTCTTGTTGTTGACATTATAGAACTACTTCCTTCCCAGCAGACCTTTACACTCCTCCAGGATGCCTTTGGGACACTGCCAGACCATGCTTATAATCATTGTCATGGGGGTGCTCTTGCATCCAAAACATAAACCTCTATTATCAAAAAGTGAACTATGTTTTGGAAAGTATATGTATAAGAAAGCAGAAGTTGATCTAACAAGTTTTACTTGTTAACATTGTTTTAAAAAATATCAGGGAGTTCTTTTCCAAATTCCCTGAGAAGAGAATAAAATAAAATGAATCTAAAATCTTTAGAAACTGTTTAGTTAGGAACTAAGGAAAACTTCTTGATGTACAGGTTTGTAAAGAAACCAAAATCTCAGGTCACCTGGGTGTCTCAGTCCATTAAGTGTCAGACTTCAGCTCAGGTCATGATTTCATGGTCTGTGAGTTCGAGCCCTGCATTGGGCTCTGTGCTGACAGCTTGGAGCCTAGAGCCTGCTTCAGATTCTGTGTCTCCGTCTCTCTGCCTCTCCCCTGCTTGCAGTCTGTCTCACTCTGTCTCTCAAAAATAAATAAGTGTTAAAAAAAATTAAAAAAAAAGAAACCAAAATGTCTACTAATGATGATAAATCTCCAAAATCTTAACATCCAGTAGCAAAACATTCTAAATTTTAAAGTCATCTTCCCATAGACCAGAGTTTCTCAAGTTTGTCACTCTTGACAGGATCAACTAATTCTTGGTCAGATAATACAGAGGGCATCATGTACATTGTAGGATATTTGGCACCATGTCTGGCTTCTATCCACTAGATGTTACTGTTACTCTCCCAGTTGTGATGAAAAAAAAATGTCTCCAGGCATTGCCAAATGTCATCTGTGGGAGGAAAGGGAGCTACTGCTGTAGATCATTAATTGGCCTTCCATATGTTAAAGGGGAAAGTTGATGTCTAAAGTTTTAGGAGTCCTCCTTTTCTATCCTCAGCAATGACTGTTTCTAACCATCTTTACTTTACTGCAACATCTAGTCTTGTTTCCTTGCCTCATTCCTCTTTCAGGTGATGTTCTTACCTTATACATCCCTTCAATGTTCCTAGTGAGTTTCCTTTCCTATTTCAATATGACTCCTTCCTACCTTCTCTTTTTCAAATCTCTCATTTCTTTTTCCTCCTCCCTCACCCTCAGCTAATTTATTTTTTTCTCATTCTTGGTTTAAAATATTGCAGCAATCAGGCAAGGACAACGACTGTGTTCTTTTCCTTCATGTTCTCTGTTTTCTGTCATAACGAATGTATTACGTCTGATCAGACCAGAAGATAGACCCTCCAACTACATTCTGGATTACATCTGCCTTTAAATTCTTCATACTCTCCCCTGTCCTTTCTCCTGCACATCTCATATTTCCTTTTCTAGTAAATTATTCCCAGCATCATTAAAACCTGTTCTAAACAAACCTAAATAAAATGCAACTAAAATAGATGTGATTTTACATTTTTCCTACAGATTTTACCCCCAATTTATGTTTTACTTTTACATATACGTTCTCAGAACATCCAGCATTACTTTCCTCATCCTCGTCCTCATCCTCCTCCATCCTTCTCTTTTTCCTCTTCCTCCCCTCCTCTTCCGCTGTTGCTGCTTCCCTTCTTCTCTTCCCCTCCCTTCCTCCCCTTTTCCTCCTCCTCCTCCATTCCCCTCTTCCTCTTCTTCTGCAGCTTCCCCTTCTTCTTCTCTTCCGCCTCCCCTCCTCCTCCTCCTGCTCCTCCTCCTCCTCCTCCATTCTTCTCTTCTTCCTCTTCCTCCTTCTCCTCATCCTCTTCTGCTGCTGCTGTTTCTTCTTCTCTTCCTCCTCCCTTTCTCCTCCTCTTCCTCTTCCTCCTCCTCTTTTTAATGCAAATCTATATCTACTTTCTGTGTATTCACTCTTCAGTTCATTGTAAACTGCCCCAGTAGCAATTTCAGTGAAACTGACTTCATTGATGAATTTCAGGTTGTAAAACCACATGGATACTTCTTTAATTTTAAGTTACTTAATTTTCCAACATTATCAATACAGTTGCCAACTTCTTTTATCTTAGCCCTTTTCTTTTCTTTTTTTTAAAGTTTTTTTAAAATTTTTATTTATTTTGAAAGAGATGGAGAGCAAGCTTGGAAGAGATAGAAAGACAGAATCCCAAGCAGTCTTCATGCCGTCAGCCCAGAGCCCAATGCGGGGCTTGAACTCATGAACTATGAGATTAAGACCTGAGCTGAAATCAAGAAGCTTAATGAACTGAACCACCCAGGCACCCCTTAACCCCTTTTCTTTTCTTCTCTTTTTCAAATTTCCCTCTTCTGATTTTTCTCTTACCCTTCTTTCTTCTTCTTCTTCTTCTTCTTCTTCTTCTTCTTCTTCTTCTTCTTCTTCTTCTTCTTCTTCTATACTCTCTCTCTTCATTGTTAGCTTGTTTTCTCTATACCACTGTTTAAAGGTTGGAGCTGCCATTCTGATTTATATTTCACCTTATTTCTCTCAGAGAGTTAAAAACATTTTCTTCATAGAATTTATTATCTTTTGCAATTCATTATTAGGATTATAAACGTACCTTGCTCACATGATATGAATTCCTTGATGGCTGAAACCATGGCTGAATTTCCAGAATGCAACAAATTTCCTGGCATTCCATGGGACAATAAATGTTTTCTGAATGATTGTATTAACTAATGAATAAATGTGATTTGAGGTGAAGCTCGGTGGCCACCTTAATTTAAGCTCAATTTTCTACTGACTTGCTTCTGATTCTGGAATTTCTGATATTTCTGTTATTTTCCTTATAATAATAATTTGTCCTGCTCATGGAAAAATAGAAATGAATTCAGAAAATAACGTGTAAGAGCTGCAAAGGAAGTTTTACCCACGTCTCAGTGTTGTCTAGGTCTTTGTCTCTTTACATGTGTTTAAGAGAATGGATGTAAGAGAATAAAGGAGGAAGTGGAAGAAATTTTATCCTGGCACTACCACCTGGTGTTGCTGTAGTAAAAATGTTACTGGTTAGTAGTTATTTCATTGGATCATATCCGTATGTTATGTCTCACATACTATCTTTGTTAGCAATCCCATATTCTCACAGAAAGGTAAAATATTTTTGACATTAATATATTAACGTCAAACTTCCAGTGAGTATCTGTCAAACTCTCTCTCTCTCTCTCTCTCTCTCTCTCTCTCTCTCTCTCTCTCATATACTCTTTCGAAGAGTTTAATAAGTGGGACAGAGTTTATTATAGAATACTATAAAATCATGGGGAATTTGAAAAGGATGCCTATATGCTTATAGCTCTGTCCCTTTTTCCTTCCCGTTAACCCCAACCAACATTTAATTCTATCATTGTGATTGAATTGCCAAGTCACTCAACCTAAGTAACCATTTTCTCTTCTACTGCATGATCATTTGAGGCTGTCGTTTGGTCTACCTTATCAGTTCAATAGTTTGACTTGACTCTGTCATACCTTAGTGGCAATGACCGGCAGTGGCAGATAGCCTCAGGGCGTGTGGAGTTTGGCAGGGGGAGACTTACACTTGACACAAATATGAAACCTCTTTCTGCTCTTCCTTCAAATTAACTAATATGCTCTTGTTTTGTTGTTGACTGCTCAGAATTCAAATGTAATTTAGAGAGGTGTTTTTTGTTATTTATTATTTATTTATTAATTATTTACTTTTAATAAGTCTCAATTTTAATAAGATCCTCTGCATACACATTTGCTACTGAAAATTGAGCCACCACATCAAAAAAATTTTATTACAATTCCGATTTTTGAAAACCAGAAAGTCTAGCCTTTGTACCCTGCCCTAATTATAATTATGCTCTAGCCAAACAACCCAATATTCTCTATATATTCCTCCTGCACAAGTTACTTGGCTTCCAATCTGATGTTAGGTTTTCTCTTTTTGTTTTGTTTTTTTGTTTTTGTTTTTTACTGTTTTTATTTTTGAGAGAGAGAAAGAGAGAGAGAGAGAGAGGAGAGAGAGAGAACGACCATGAGTGGGGAAAGGGCAGACACACACACACACACACACACACACACACACACACAGAATCCGAAGCAGGCTCCAGGCTCCTAGCTGCCAGCAACCCAGGAGCTCCATGTTAGGTTAACTTATCTTCATGACCTCAAGCTTCTCAAACACACTGACAACATTCAAAACCTACTAGAGCTTTTTTGGGTCATATCAAAAAGTGGAACTAAAGTATACTACAGGATTCCTCAGAAATTACTGGTATCAAGGTAGAAAAGACAAGACAGAGCTTGATTATCATAGATTATCAAAATATTATACAGTTTCTCTTAACAGAGTAGCTTTGTTTTGTAATTTACTGGAAAGGTGTATTTCTTTTCTAATCAACATTTTTTGAATAAAATTGAATCTACTGATAATGTGAGATCTGAGAACTCTGCCTACTCTAGACCCTAGTCATTGGCTCTGTTGTGCATCACAATCTCCTAGGGAGCTTTTAAAAAATAGGAAAGCCCTATTCCCAGTAATTCTGATATACTTAGTTCTGTATGGGATCTATAAAACAGTATTATTTAAAAGTATCTCATGATAATTAAACGTGTAACCAAAATTGAGTAAGTTTTGCAAGGAGTGGTTAAGGGAACACTTCCATCATATTTACCCAAGGCACGTCTTCAAATCTGCTGAATTAGAAAGGATGGACCCCAGATTATTTCCATCCCCATTAAAGCTTGTGAAACATTGCATTCAGTAGGCTTAAATTCACCTTACGTTCGTTGATAATAGTAATAAGGCTATTCTTCTGTTATATTATAAAGCTGTCCATCTTTTGCCTTGTTTATATTATTTCTAGACCTACAGATATCAACCTATACAATATCTACTTTTTTCAACTGTATCCTATATCATTGGAAACAGTGGAGTCAGAGAACACATACATTTTTTTGATAGCAAAACACAGTTTAAGTATAAAGGCAAATCTATGAAAACAATAATCAAATAAAATATAGGGGTAGTAGGAGTAGACTATATTATTTATTTTAATGAACTGAATTTAATTAGACTGTCATTATTTACCTTACAGTCCAGAAATGATTCATATTTCTGAGTTGTGTCAATGGGCAGAAGAGGCCAACTAAAATTATAGAAACTTATAGGCTGCTTGCATAGTATTGGACTAAAAGGCAGTTACATGCTCATCTGAGACAAGTAAATTCTAATCTGTGTTCCAGAATGGGAATAGACAGTGTACCCATATTTTTATGGATCAGTCTTTTTTGGGGGGGAGGGGTTTTTTGTTTGTTTGTTTTTTAAATATAATTTATTGTCAAATTGGTTTCCGGAAAACACCCAGTGCTCATCCTAACAGGTGCCCTCCTCAGTGCCCATCACCCACTTTCTCTGGATCAGTCTTTAGGGCAGAGCTCATTCACTCATTATCAACCCCCAGCTACTTTTTTTTTTTTATCATACCTCCTTTTAAACCACTGGCATTTTACTTTGGCTGCATATTAAAATAACTTTAAGAACTTAAAAAGAAATATAGGTGCCTGAGATTAATCTCTGCTGATTTTAATTTAATTGTTCCAATAGGGACCTGAGCATTTCTGTCTTTTAGAAAGTTCCATAGGTGATTTTCACATGTAGCCAATATTGAGAACTTTGTATTGTTGGGGAAATGCTTTTGTTTGGCAACAAGGGAATCATTGAACATATCTCATTTCAATTATTATAATGAATTTATCCAAATGTATATGCTTATATGGATGAGAAACATTGTACCTTTTGAAAATAGATTGTTGGACAGAAGTGCAGCCCTTCCACCTACACTGGTCTTCCCTTTCCTGGTAACATGTCAGAAAGAGATAAGTAAGATCCGGTTTGAGAGTCATAATTACTTGTTTTAAGTTTAAAAATTAATCTGATTCTCCAAATATGAAAAATGCACTCTTAGATTATGATGTCAAGTTAGCCAATAAAAAAAGCTAGAAACAATAAGAAAGATATAAAAAATAGTAGATGGTTCCTTTCCTCAAGGGGTAACAGTCTGTTTAAGAATACCATGTATAGGGGCACCTGGGTGGCTCAGTGTGTTAAGCATCCGACTTCAGTTCAGGTCATGATCTCACAGTTCATGGGTTTGAGCCCTGCATTGGGCTCTGTGCTGACAGCTCAGAGCCTAGAGCCTGCTTAGGATTCTGTGTCTCCTCTCTCTCTCTGCACCTCCCCCGGCCTCAAAAATAAATAAACATTAAAAATTTTTAAAAAGAATACCATGTATAGTTATAAGATAGTGTAATAGTAAATAATATTTACTATATATAAAAATTATCTACAATATAATATATACTATTAACAATTATCGAAAGAAGTCCACAGTACTGGCCTCCAAAGAAGAGAAGAAATTAGGCATGTTTTAGGAATACACAGAATGGAAACATCATTATAGACTATAGTAGTCTCTGAGTGTTTAAAAATAGGATTTATAAAACAAGAAAGATTATGCCCTATGATTAGGTTTTGAATGTACTCCTTTGGCAGAAGGCAGAGGGCAAGACAGAGCAGCTGAAAGAGAATCAGTGTGAAAAACAAGTGCAAAAGCTAGACAGTGCCAGGTACACACAAGGGAAAATGAATAGCTCTTTTAAAAAAAAAAGGATTTAAAAATGTTACTTGGGATTTGCTTGAAGCATACATAGGAGTCAGTCTATAAAAGGATTTAGGTAAGACATCAGGTAAAGAGGTTGAAAATTATATCTTTAAGGGGGAAAATTGACAGGCTTTTAAAATTTTAAATATGTAAAGGAAATAAGAAAAAAAAAATATCCTCAAACCTCTTATTGATCCCATGTTTACAGTCACTCAGACTTCTTTGCACTGATGTGAACTATGCCATGGATCCTGG
Organism: Panthera tigris; assembly: GCF_018350195.1. Lineage (NCBI taxonomy): Eukaryota > Metazoa > Chordata > Mammalia > Carnivora > Felidae > Panthera > Panthera tigris. Next base: position 101,627,433 of record NC_056661.1, read on the forward strand.
TAACATAAGCCCTCTGAAAATTACATCAAAGCTGAATATCTAGTTTATTGTCAATCTAAAGGAAATGTTATTATATTGTATATTTAAAGGTCATAAAATGCTGTCAATGAAGTTTGTGATTTTTTTTTTCTCAGATGAATGTGGTCATGAAAGCAATATGCAGGCAGATGTTTAATATAAAATATCCTTCACTTTCAGAATAAACAACATATGGGACAAGTAGCCATTTTACTTGATGTGCTGAAGTTGAAAATAGTTCAGAGCAGATCTGTTTTGATTTAGTTTATCTCCATCATAGCATGATGCAAACCAAGATGTTTTAGCAGATTACAGTTAATATGGGGGCATATTGTTAATTTCTTTAACTTTAAAGCTGCTTTTTAAGTATCCTACTTTGTTCAATGATATGACAATGAGAGATATATTCACAGCTAGTGGAATTAAAAAAAAACTTTTCTAATTAGTAAAGTGATATGTGGGACTTTTATATTCTGAATAAAAAGAGAAAGACATTCTAACCTGGAAAATGTTAGAATCAGAAAATATTATAAATAGGATTGATCTCTTTAATTGCTCAGATCTTGTCCAGAGAAGTAAATTGAGCTCAACTAATCCATTCTGTTCCTTTTTAGCATATTTATGGAAAATCAGGCAATTAAATGATGAAAGAGGGAAAAAATAACTGATGAATGCATTTTATAGTCACATATTTTATTTTTAGATAGAACTTCCAGTGTCATTTTATTGCAATAAAAAGTATTTCATATCAACCAAAGGAAATTTAACATTTAAGTTGCATGTTAAAAATAAAATACATTGTTTTCTCCCAATTCAAACTTACTATATTTAGACAACAAGAATGCTAACTATATAAAATGAAGATTTTGGCAGGGAATTGATGGGCATCATGCATTAGAATGTATTTACATTCAAATGTTGTTTTTCTTACCCACCACCATCTTGTCACCCTAAATAAAGAGTCCATGAAAATATAAATGTAAAATTAGAATTACTTAATCTCACAGATGGAATGATCTAGAAGTCTAGCCAATGCAAGACTGTTTTCTAAAGTACCTGTGACAGGTGGACACCCAGCCTCTGGTTTTATGAACATATATCACAGTGTTAATATGGATAGTTGCTGACTACTTACTTCTCTTGACCACTTGTCCTGTTATTCAACAAATCCTAATTTAGCTGTTTAACAAACGTGGCAAAGGCAATAAAATATGTTCATTTATTTTTTTTCTGCCAAATAGAAAACCGCATTGCTGAGTTAGAACAGTTCCACTGCTCTCCTTGTTGATTCCCTCTTCACCTCCCTCATATGTAAGTACCACGGATGTTCTTGGCCACATCTTAGGCATCTGCATGTGCCTAAATTACCCAGGCAGAAAGCCCCAGTTAAACAGATTGCCTGCAGTTGATAAATTTCCAGGAATTTGTGGTAGAAAAATCTTTCTGAAGGAAGATGGGCTTGTCATTACCAAAAGCTACCTTTTTACACCTGTAAGGGGTTTTGTTTTCTCTGCTGCATCTTCATGTGAAAAGGATTTTCCAACCTGGGAAGAAGCTTCTAGGTGAATTTTGTGGGGGCTTTCTTACCAGACAGATGAGAAATCAAATCTGCCTCTGACATTTATTGATTTTTGGTCGTAGGCAAATTATGTAACCTTCTCAATTTCAGCCTTCTTGGGAAGAATACCAAATATATTCTAGAGAGTAACTAGTTGCCCAGTCTGTGGTGGATATTATTATATTTCTATACCTGTGTAGAATACGGTACTACTCTACCTCCATCTCCACCTCGTATTCTGAATTGGGAGATAAAGAGCTATGATTCTCATAAGGGAAAAAGATACTGAACTGGGCCATGAATTTGGGTTTACCTACAACTTTTTCCCCATGCATACATCACTTTCCCTTTTATTACCTGTTATTTATAAAACTACTTTATGTTCAGTATAGAAAATACAGATACATACCCATGAAAACATAAAAGCCTGTAACATACATATTATGTTTCAGGGAGTAAGGGAGATTTTAATTTTGTAATATTGATTAACTAAATCAATGGGCTAATTTTCACTAGGACTTAGGCCATACACAAATTCAAGTTGGCTTACCAGGTGTTAAGAGAAAGATAACGGACCCCAAATGGAGTCACATATGCTAATCCCAGGTCCCCAAACTAAGACTCAACTTCATTACACTTTGGACTCTCCCAGAAATGGGATCTTAACCCAGCCAACCAAGATTCACCTGAATAGCACTAGTTATATAGTTTGCTTTATAGACCCCTTCCATTCTCCGAAGAAAAGTAACTTCATTACAACCAACCCACTTTTTTGCCTGGAATAACTACCTTGTTCCTGTTCCCTTCTGCCTGTTTTTCATTTGTATAACTCCTCAGAGCTCCTTTCTATTTATTGGATACTGCCCAATGCAAATGTATTTTCGTTCAAATAAACTCTTAAAAATTTTTAATATGCCTCAATTCGCCTTTTTTTAAGGTCCTATGTGAAAAAAATAGTTTTTATTTATCTTTAATTAAGACTATCTACACAGAGATAACAGATATAAAACATAAACTTAAAAAAAAAGTCAAGTATTTAGTGACTTTTTTACAGGTTCCATAGAGGTAAGGAGACTGAGATGTGACTGTTGACTTCTAATTGACCAAAAGTGAACTGCATGCAGTATTTAAATAATGTTTCCAGAAACAGATAGTTAATTCCCATCTAAATTATTTACTTTTAAAATTCTAGAAAAATAGTAAATATAGTTCTAAGAATAGTTGGTTGGTTATTGGGAATCAGAAGAGAAATATAGATGGTTATGAAGATATAAAATGTAGTTGATTTCTGGTGTTCCTGTTAATTTCAAATTCTCTTACATTTTGAATTATTGTCTTTTTTGTTTTTGTTTTTAGTTTTTGGTTTTAGTCAGTTAGTTTGTTTGGGATAGACTTTAAAACCCTTTTCTGTCTTCTCACTCTAGGATTATTTTCCTGTTTTCTCAGTATCATTTTAACTAAAAAATCAAGTGAAAGAAAAGATATATATTTCAAACTTAGTAAGAAGTATTCTCATTAGGTCCCATCAAATTCATAGCATAAATTTCTCTAATTCAGAGAGCCATTTTCATTGGTGTTTGGTATTTTAATTTTATGCTCACAGATTTCAGAAAAAGATTGTCAGACTAGATGAAATCCATTTCTAAGAAAAATGCAACATTCAAGTGCTATGAAAGGTTATATATCATGCAGTTTCTGGTATATGAAGTCATTTGAGTAACTACAGATGGGATTTAAAAAAAGATACACCAAATTATCAAAATAACTTTTTCAGATAAATTGCTAGAATAAAATACAAAATATCCAGAATTATTTTTAGTCAGCTTTTATTTATTACTGGCCCAAAATGGCATTTCTCTTATAGAATGGTTTAAAAAAGCAAGTTTCAAATATATAATTGTAAAATATTATGACTGGCCTAATTTTTTTTTTTTTTGACAAAGTTCCAGAATGACTGGAGGCAGGCCCTTCCCTGGGTATGTTGTGGAAACTCAAACTTGTGGGGTCTCATTTCCAGAATAAGTGCTTAATGTATTTGGGCTGGATTTTCAGCAATAAGTGATTGCTCTGCTAAGGTCATATAGAAAACTACAGCAGTACAATATCCGTGGCCATTCTGGGCCTGTGTCCTTTAGGCCAGATCTGTCCATAACAACAGGTTATGTTTGATGGATACTCCCAAAAGTTAGTCAAAGTTTGGAACACAACTGAGGTAGGAATACACACTGGGGACAGCTTATAATTCTCCCACTTTTGATATCACTATGTGAGAAGTGCTGTTAATTCAATTATACAAATTCATGTGTCTAAGTATATCCACTGCTCTGTGTGTCTAGGAAAAAAAAAACAAACAAAACAAAACCCAAAACAAAACAGTAACAATGGAGACCTTTACATCTGAAATCTCTTTTGCCCTCACCCAGTTATTAACTATGTTATCTCAAGCAAATGTCCAGGCTTCTGCCTCTACATCAATTAGTGTGACATAATGGAATAACTAAAGTCTATAATATAGAAAACAGAAGTGTTTATTTCTAATGCCTATTTGTTAGCTACAAGATCTGTGGCAATTGCTCCTCTGAAATTTGTTTTCTTCACTTATAAAATGAAATTACAATAATAACAATTACAGTAAATTCGTACTTATCCTTCAAAAATCAATTCAGTTATCATCACTCAAAGCACTACACCACCACCCACCACCCAGGCAAATGTATGCATCCACAATGCTTTTTTATAACAGTACTTACATATGGGTTTATAACTATTTATTTGCTTTTTTCTCCCCTACTATATAATGAACTTCTAGAAGGAAAAGATTGTTTTGCTTATTAATATTTTGCAATAATAGTGCAGCATATTATATATATATATATAGCAGGCGTTCCATAAATGTTGACCAATACATAAATTCATAAACTCCCTTCCATTCATTCAGCATTTAATAAACATTTACCTCACCCCTATGGTATTCTAGATTTTAATTTTGTAATATTGATTAACTAAATCAATGGGCTAATTTTCACTAGGACTTAGGCCATACACAAATTCAAGTTGGTTTACCAGGTGTTAAAAGCAAGATAACGGACCCCAAATGGAGTCACATATGCTAATCCCAGGTCCCCAAACTAAGACTCAACTTCATTACACTTTGGACTCTCCCAGAAATGGGATCTTAACCCAGCCAACCAAGATTCACCTGAATAGCACTAGTTATATAGCTTGCTTTATAGACCCCTTCCATTCTCTGAAGAAAAGTAACTTCATTACAACCAACCCACTTTTTTGCCTGGAATAACTACCTTGTTCCTGTTCCCTTCTGCCTGTTTTTAATTTTGTATAACTCCTCAGAGCTCCTTTCTATTTATTGTATTGGATACTGCCCAATTCAAATATATTTTCGTTCAAATAAGCTCTTAAAAATTTTTAATATGCCTCACTTCACCTTTTTATTTATTATTATTATTTTTGTAATGTTTTATTTATTGTTGAGAGAGAGAGAAGGAGCATGAGCGAGGGAGGGGCAGAGAGAGAGTGGGACACAGAATCCAAGGCAGGCTCCAGGGTCTGAGCTGTCAGCACAGAGCCCGATGTGGGGCTCGAACTCACAAGCAGTGAGATCATGACCTGAGCTGAAGTCAGATGCTTAACCAACTGAGCCACCCAGGCGCCCCAGCCTCACTTCACCTTTTAACATACAGCATCTTCCATATGGCTTACTTATTAGAACAAAGAATAAGAGACATAATAAGTATTGTTATCTAGAGATAAGTTTTTACTTATTGTTTTATGTCTCTATATTCTACAACAAATGTATTCATTATGACTGAGTGGTAAATTGTCCTTATAATTGGCACTCTCATTTTCAAAGGTCAATGCAATCACTTATGTCCCCTAACAATACAGTACTTTAAGTTCTTTCTTGTAGGAATAAAAAAAAAAAAACAATCTCAACACTTACGCTTTGAAATATTAAGAATAATTGTCTCTGGGGTGATATTGGAAGATTACCTACTTCTTTTCTCAAGTACTTTCTTTACTCCATTATTTATTTTTTCAATAAGCATGTATATTGGGGCCCCTGGGTGGCTCAATTAGTTAAGTGTCTGACTTCAGCTCAGGTCATGGTCTCATGGTTCGTGAGTTCAAGCTCCACTCTGCACTGTCAGTGCAGAGCCTGATTTGGATCCTCTGTCTCCCTCTCTCTCTGTCCCTCTCCTGCTCACTCTCTCTCTCTCTCCAAAATAAATAAACGTGTTTTTTAAAACATATAAATAAACTTATCTAATCTTATAAAACAAGTTATTTTTCTTTCAGAAATTAAAACCTCATGAGAATGGTAATTAAAACCTTATGAGAATGGTGCCCAAATGAAAATCGAAGATCAGTGAAAAATGAAGAAAAATGAAGATTATAACATTTTTATACTTTTTGAAGAATTACTATTTAAACAGTGATTTACCAAAATTAAACTTGACACAATATAAAGTCAGTTATTAAAATCTTCCTTAACATTGTGTCCTCATAGTCAGTACCAATGCTTTGGGGGATTAGGTGGTCTTCACAGCCTCTAATCCCACAGAATTTATCACCTCTCAGGACAGGCAGGTCACAGTCTGGGCAGGGTTTTCCCAGCTTTTGACCAGATAGCTTTGTTATTTTGAAAGAATTTGGCTCTGCAATTTTTTCTCTTCACACTCAGTATTCCCTCTACCACCTGCAAGCCTTCATCCAGCTGATCCTAAATGTCCTAAATGACTTCCTGCCCCTAATTGTTGCCCAGTGTTGTTTCTTTTTATTATAGGTTAGGCCCACTTCCTTGATTTAATACCACTAATTTTCTAATCCTACCATTTAATTATGGATTCATCACATTCAGCATACTCTTGAATTTCTGTAAATGTATTTATTTGTATGTTATATTTATTTATTTGAGTGTTATATTCATTGAAGAGGCTGACCTTTGAGTCACACTGAATCCTAGTTCGACTACTTATCTGAAGAATGATTCTCAGTAGGATATATAATAATGCAAACCTCAAAGTCCCTAAAAACAAGTCAATAATGTTGATTTAGAAATAGGTAAGTACCTTGTATAAACTATATAAGAGAACAGGTTGTCAGTGTAAGGTATCTGTTATTATTTTAAGATTCTATTATGATTTTTAAGGCCAGCCTTATTCTCAAATTCTTGTTGGGTCTTAGAAGGTGGAGGAAGGACAGTAAAGTATCCTCCTGAGAAGGCACTTTGAGACGAGAAATTGAAGCAGGTGACTTCATACATTTTACACAGTTTTATTCAGGGAAGCTAACTAATGGGGGATTAGGTGGCCTACAATCCATAGACATGCAGCTAGCTAAACTCCACAAAGTCTAGACCTTAGCATATAGATTTTATTGAGTGAGGGGATGTGCAGAGGACATTGTGGTCTAACTCTTAAAAGACCTTGTGGCACCGTTTGTGCATCAGAAGGAGGGGAAGAGACTATACTCTTCTACTTGATATCTAAACAACTACTCGATATGTAAACAACTTAAGTGAAGACCAGGACAAACCTACACCTATGTATTCTAGTCAGGGCATTCATTAACCTGCATGAAATCTGGAACACGTAGCCCTGAGGGAGGTGAGTAAGTCAGATAGAAAGCCAAAGATGAAGTCGGTATTGTCAGCACTCCTACACTAGATATTACTACCTATTGTTTCCCAAAAACCAAAATAAATTTCATCCCAAGCATTCTTGACCTTATTCTTTTGTCATTAGACTAAAAAAGTTAGTGATAATCAGTATCTCTTATTCTTCCTCAGTCAGATGAATGCTTTTTGATTCTTGCTTCAAAATCTTTTGCATATCAAATTTATGACCTTTTGACTTCATGCTCTGACTGTTGTGATGGCTTATTTATTTATTTATTTACTTATTTAGTTTTGATTTTTGAAGACTTGACTTCAAAGATTTGTCTTTTCAAGCATAAGAGACTCTTAAAAACTGAGAACAAACTGAGGGTTGATGGGGGGGTGGGAGGGAGGGGAGGGTGGGTGATGGGTATTGAGGAGGGCACCTTTTGGGATGAGCACTGGGTGTTGTATGGAAACCAATTTGACAATAAATTTCATATATTGAAAAAAAAACAAAACAAAAAAACCAAAAAACCCCCCAAAAACCAAAGATTTGTCTTTTCAAATTAAAATTTTATTTTATTTTATTTTATTTTATTTTATTTATTTTATTTTATATCTCAGAAGCCTCTGAAGGCTATCCTTCTTACATTTGGACTCTAAGACAAAACTATTTGTTTTTTATTTTTTTACATGTTTTTTATTTATTTTTGAGACAGAGAGAGACAGCATGAGCAGGGGAGGGGCAGAGAGAGAGGGAGATACAGAGTCCAAAGCACGCTCCAGGCTCTGAACTGTCAGCGCAGAGCCCGATGCGGGGCTCGAACTCACAGACTGTGAGATCATGACCTGAGCCGAAGTCAGACACTCAACTGACTGAGCCACCCAGGCACCCCGACAAAACTATATGTTGTCCTGTACCAATTCCTCTGCCAACCAAATATCTGTTTTGTCCTCATTATAGACTCAGGACTTTCCACTAGCTCTGAGACACTGCTCCCTCATTGTGGCCTTGCTCATGGAGTTAGCTCCGTCTGCCTCAGACCATTCCCCCACAAGTTGGTACTTATCCCAACTCCACCATTCCTCAAGATAAAGTAACTTTTCTGTGAAGACTTATTAGGATACATCTGACCTTAAGTAATCTTTCCTTGCTGTGAACTTCTAAAGCCCTTACTTCCAGCACTGCTTTCAAGACATCACTTTTTACTGTGTGCACAGTTCCAGTCTCTTTCTTTCCCCTGTCCCTTTTCTCCTCTCCCGGGTAGGCTCCTAAACACAAGAAAGGACACTTTATGCAACAGTATCTTACGCACTGCATCTGCCACACTAGCTATTCAGGATAGATGGTCCATAGATCTTCAGAATTTCCAGTTCATGTAATTTATGAGGTGGGAGAAATTTTAGAGTATGTCCAACAAATTTTATAACTGAGGAAACTGAGTTTATTTGACCCATTCAAATTCATAGTTTTTAAGTAGCATAATTGGTACTAAAATGCCAATCTAATTTGTACATTTATATCTACCAACTATAAACTTCACATTCGTTATGGGTGTATAATAAATATTCTAGTTTTAATAATTCCCAATATGTAGATTAAGATGCCTTATTTTTTAATATTTTAGGTCAAAGGAAATATATCTCTCAATGAAACATACATATACTTCACCACTTTTTCTGAAATTATATTTGTGACATATTTTACTGTATTTTGGTTCTTACAGTTCTTTCAGCATACTTCGTACAGTCTTACTTCAGGGCCTTTGCATTTGCTGATACTCTACTTATAATGCTTTTCCCCTATCCCCCTACATCTTGTGTAGTTGACACTCAGATATTACCCTCTCATGCAGTCTTCCATGCCCCTTTCATTTAAAAGTCTATTTCTACCCCCAACACTTACTATCTCTGCCCTTGACTTTATTTTTGCCCATAAAAGTAATGTCATGCAATATGTCATATATTTTTCACATTTATTTGCTTGTTGTTTCTCCTATGTGGAATATAAGTTCTAGGAGAACCAAATTTCTTTTATTGAGCTTTACTATTCTGTCCCCAATGCCAAAATATAGTAGGAGTTTAGCCCATGCCTGTTAAATGTCACTGTGCTAAAAGAGAGTATTATTCCATAGGTATTCTACACTTTTATGCTTCTAAACATATTTTTGTTTCTTTAAATAGAAAAATAAATAATATATCTAATTTTAGAAACGTCTTGTGACTCTTCAGGTCATATTTGACATATTGGCTGGCCTACGTAGTAAGTAGAAGACTACCAAATATGACAACTACAATAAAGGTATAGAGATTGTGAACCTACTTAATTAAAAACTGAGCCTTCTGATTTTATCTGTCTAGGCAGGAAAATATGAGTTGAACTTGATTCATTAAAAAGGCATTTTCCTGAGAAACCTCTGGAAAGTGTTTTAACTGAAAACTTGAACTCAAGTTGGTAGCAGTTTGTCCTATGCCTTACTGCAGAGTGAGTTTTTAAGGAGAAAAAAAAAATGTTCTTACAGTGCATTTAAATTCCAAGTCCCTGTAACAACTTAAATCCTAAAAATAATTTATCTTTTAATGTTGAAACAAACTTTGGGAGGAAGACAATGAGTCATGTTATCAATTCCTTAACGATTTGGATAATTCCCCCCAGCTCTTTATAACATATTATATATCTAAATGTGTTTCAGATATTTTATAATGCTCCTGGTAGTGACAAAAATTTTAAATTTGGGAGACCTCTAGAACAATTTCTCTCAAATTGAAGAATGAGGAAACACATGATTTCAATACTCTCCAACTTACTATGGTGAGACAACCTAAAAATGTCATATTTATGAGCAAGTTTGGCATTTGTATATTTATGGAAGAAAATGGTACCTTGGTTGCAGAAATAGTTTGACATGAGAATTGAATTTTCCACATTTTTTAGAAATATTATGTTTTCTCTACCTCTAAACCTTCCTGTTTAATCAGAAAAATAAATAAACACAATGATGTGGTAAGTATTCGAAAGATACTTTCAAATGCTATTGGCACAGAGAGGGTAAATGTTTAGTTTTTCTTGACTGAGATGGTCAAAGGAGGATTCTTTTGGCAGGTAGCATTTAAGTTGGCCCTGAATCATGAATAAGAAGGGGACCTAATATATACAGGAAGTAATGGGATTCCAGAAAAAATATTCAGTCGGAAATAGGGTATGACAGGCAGTGAACTTAGAGGTAGTTTCAAATGGTGGGAGTTCAGGGCATGTAGTGTGGAGCTGGGGATTGAGCTTTAAGAGGTGTGATTGTAAAGGTTGGAAGATCATCAAAGGCCTTTATTTGATGCTCATTAGTATAAATCTTATTTGGTAGATGATACAGTTTTGTTGCTATACAGAAAACAGAATAAAGCAAGGTGATCAGTTTCTAAATATAAGCAAAAATTATTCATCATATCTATACTATTTTGGGAGCAAAGAATATTAGATATAAACACTATGACTACATATATTCTGATTTTCCATGAATACTGCTGAGAAGGAAATGAGAAGTTCAATAGTGAACAGTGTAAGGAGATTTAAATTACATGTTCTAGGATTATTTTGATTATAATGAGTACTAATAGAAAGTAGGTGAAAATAAAGTACTCTTTCTAGTAATTGCAGTTCCCTCTATCTTCTGGATCATATGTTTTAGTTGTTTAAAATTTTTAACATTATAAACATTTATAAGAATTATCTCATGCATGAATTTTATTTTATAACATAATTAATTTTATGTCTAAAAGTATTTATTTCTTAAGTCTATTTTAGTTGCAGAAAGAAATAATTTAACTTGCAAAGAGTAGAAGAATATTCTGTGCTTTAATCCTATTCTTCCATTTCAGATACCAGAGCTTTGAAAAGAATGCTTTCATTGTTCAGGAACTTTTTATTTAACTCTGAAATTCTGTTCCCCTAGAGGTTTTGATGATAATGAAATATATCAATTGAGTAAAATTGATAAAAACTTATGACGCACTGGAAAGTAGAAATCTTCCATTCTCCAAAAAGGAGTCTAACTTCACCAAATACCTAAATATAAATTATTCTGAAAATACTTATGTATCCTTCTGATATATTTGAACTATCCAAATACAGAGACCTATTACCAACCAATGTCATTTTATCATTGTTTAATGCTTTGGCTTATTATTATTTCATCAATATTATTATTCTCAGGAATACCTTAGGTAGGCCTCAATTTATCACTCAGGAAGTTTAATTCCCTAATTGAGGACTTTATTTTTGACAGACTTTTAAAATTATTTGGTGTGCTATGAATTTAATTCTCAAGTATTGAATAATTTCTTTTTTTGTCCTTTGATCTCAGAAGTTGAATAAAAATTGTTTCATGATAGCATTCTTGTGATATAATTCACATAATTTACATACCATATAATTCACATTTTTAAAGTGTATAATTCTGTGGTTTTTAGTATATTCATAGAGATATACAACCATTACCCACTCTCCAATTTTAAAACATTAACATTATCCCTTTATTCATTTGCATTACTTCTAATTCTTCCCTTCCTCCAGATCCTGGGAGCCACTCCTATACTTTTTGTACCTAAGGATTTCCCTATTATGTACATTTTATGGAAATGCAATCATACAACATGTGGTATTTTGTGTCAGGTTTCTTTCAATTGGTATATTTTCAGGGTTTATCATATTGTAGTATATATTCATGTATCAGTTGCTCATTGCTTTTTTGTGTATAGTAATATTCCATGTTATGGATAAACCATGTTTAGTTTACCCATTCATCAACTGGTAAGCAGTTAGGTTGTTTCAAATTTTGATCCATTATGAATACTGCTATGAACACACTTATGTATATGTTTTTACATGAGCATATTTTCTTATTTCTTGGGTATACAACTATGAAGGGAATTTCTGGGTCATATATTAACTCTATGTTATTTTGAGGAAGTGCAAAACTGTTTCCAAAGGTGCTGTACCATTTTATAATCACACCAGTCATATATGAGGGTTTCAATTTCTGTACGTTCCTTACCAATGCTTGTTACTGACTGTATTTTATATTATAGCTGTGCTAGTCATAGGATATAAAATATCTGTTCATTATCATGACTGTAGGGACCTCAGTCTGTGGGAGGTCCCCACAGTCCTGTGTGTGTATATGTGTATGTATTTATATCTATAGATAGATAGATAGATCAAAACTTAAAAAAATGTACACCTTAAATATGCACAGTATACTGTGAGTTAATTATACCTCATTTAAGCTGTTAAAAATGAAAGAGAAATTAAGGCATTAAAATCAACAAAAACTGAGAGAATTTCTTGCTGGCAGACCAGCCATATAAGAAATTCTTAAAGGAATCCTTTAGGCTAAAATGAAAGGACATTAATTACCAATTCAAATAACACACAATAATATAAAGAATACCAGTAAACGTAATTTCAAACTTAATTATACCAGACAACATAAATTCATGTTGTTTTGTAGGTCATTTATTCTTCTATATAGCTATGAATACTGTGAAAGTTATGACAGTATTGAAGTTTCCAATTATTATTATTGAATTATTTATTTCTCCCTTAAATTCTATCACTTTTTGCTTCACACATTTTTGTGTTCTGTTCCTAGCTGCATAGACATTTATAATTGTTATTTTTTCCTGATGATTTGACTCTTATCAATCACAAATGCCATCCTTTGTGCCTAACAACACTTTTTGCCTTAAAAGCTATTTTATATGATATTACTATAGTTTCTTCAGCTCTTTTTATTTCTGTGTGCTTGGGTATATATTTTTCCATCCTTTTAGATTCAGTCTATTTTATGTTTGAATCTAAAGTGTGTCTCTTGAAGAAATTATATAGTTGAATCCTGTGTTTAATTCATTCTGTTAATCTTTGCCTTTTGATTAGCTTGTTTAATCCAATTACATTTAATGTAATAATTTTAAAAGTAGGAATTATGCCTACAATTTTGCTATTTGTTTTCTATCATGTTTGATTCTTTATCTTATCCATTATCTCTTCCTGTGTTGAATAAGTTTAAGTAATAATATTTCTACACTAACACTAATTTTCTTGTTTTTCTTTTACTAAAATTTTAAACTATTTTCTTAGAGATTGCCTTGGGGTTTGCAATTAGCAACTTAATTTAAACCAGTTTAGGTTATAGCGATACAATTTAATTTCAATAAAATTCAAACAGTTTGCTTCAATACAGATAATTTTTCCTCCATCCTTTGTGCTATGTCAAGCAAAATACATTTTTATACATCATAATTTCATTAAGAAAATTTAAAAATTATTCTTTATTAGTTACTTTTTAAATTATATAAGAAAAGAAATTTTTAAAAGAAAATACATTTATGTTATGTTTTATATTTATCTTAGCAGTTAACATTATTAGTGCTCTTCATTTCTTCACATGGATTTGTAATATTTTCTACTGTCTTTTCATTTCAGTTTGAAGGATTCCTATTCGTATTTCTCAAATGGCAGGTCTGGCAGCAAAGAATTCTGTTTTGTAATACAGCTTGAAGTCCAGAATTGTGATGCCTCCAGCTTTGTTTTTCTTTCTCAACATTACTTTGGTTATTTGGAGCCTTTTCTGGTTCCATACAAATTTTGCAATTGTTTGTTCTAGCTCTGTGAAGAATGCTGGTGTTATTTTGATAGGGATTGCATTGAATATGTAGATTGCTTTGTGTAGTATAGACATTTCAACAATATTTGTTCTTCTAATCCATGACCATAGAATGTTTTTCCATTTCTTTGTGTCTTCTTCAATTTCTTTCATAAGATTTCTATAGATTTCAGTGTATAGATCTTTCACTTCTTTGGCTGGGTTTATTCCTAGGTATTTTATGGTTTTAGGTGCAATTGTAAATGGGATTGATTCCTTGATTTCTCTTTCTGCTGTTTCATTATTGGTGTATAGAAATGCAACTGATTTCTGTACATTGATTTTATATCTTGTGACATTGCTGAATTCATGTCTCAGTTCTAGTATTTTTGTTGTTAGAATCTTTTGGGTTTTCCACGTAGCATATCATGTCATCTGCAAAGAATGAAGTCTGACTTCCTTCTTGCTGATTTGGATGCCTTTTATTTCGTTTTGTTGTCTGATTGCTGAGGCCTGAGCTTCCAAAAGTATGTTGAATAACAGTGGTGAGAGTGTATATCCTTGTCATGTCTCTGACCTTAGGGGAGAACTTCTCAGTTTTTCCACATTGGGGATATTAACTATGGGTTTTTTGTGTATGGCCTTTATGATCTTGAGGTATGTTCCGTCTATTCCTACTTTCTTGAGGGTTTTTATCAAGAAAGGATGTTATATTTTGTCAAATTCTTTTTCTGCATCTGTTAGGATGATCATATGATTCTTATCCTTTCTTTTATTAATGTGATCTATCACGTTGATTGATTTACAGATAGTGAATTAGCCCTGCATCCTAGGAATAAATCCCACTTGACTGTGGTGAATAATTCTTTTAATGTATTGTTGGATCTGGTTGGCTAGTATCTTGTTGAGATTTTTTACATCCATGTTCATCAAGGAAATTGGTCTATAGTTCTCCTTTTTAGTGGGGTCTTTGTCTGGTTTGGGAATTAAGGTAACACTGGCCTCATAGAATGAGTTTGGAAAATTTCCTTCCATTTTTATTTTTTGGAACAGTTTCAAAAGAATAGGTGTTAACTCTTTAAATGTTTGGTAGAATTCCCCTGGAAAACCATCTGGTCTTAGAGTCTTGTTTGTTAGGAGGTTTTTGATTACTGATTCCATTTCTTTACTGGTTATGGATCTGTTCAAATTTTTTATTTCCTCATGTTTCAGTTTTGGTAGTTTATATGTTTCTAGAAATGTGTCCATTTCTTCCAATTTGTTGACATATAATTGCTCATAATATTCTCTTTTTACTGTTCTGAAAATGGCTTAATTTCTCCTTAATTTTTGAAGCACGTCTTTACTCATCATAGAATTCTTGGTTTACATCATTTTCTTTGAGCCCTTTTTGACTATGTCATTCAATTGCCTTTTGGTCGCCATGATTTCAGATCTGACATCAGATATTCATCTTATTGGGGAATCACTTGTACATGATGAGTCACTCCTGTCTTGTTTCTTTCAAGTTTCTCTTTGTCCTAGACTTCTAGTATTTTGACTATGATGTACATTGATGGTGACTTCTTTGAATTTATTCTGTTTAAATCTGTTGAGCTTATTGCATGTGCAAACTCATGCTTTTCATCAATGTAAGGTAGTTTTAACCATTGTTCCTCTGAATATTTGTTTTGCTCCTTTATTTTTCCGTGCTTCTTCTGGTACTCTCGTTATGTATATTTTGGTGCACTTGAGGATCTAAGGTTCTGTTCACTTTTCTTCTTTCTGTTCCTCAAGCTAGATAATCTCCATTGTCCTATATTTCTATATTCAAATTTGCTTATTTTTTTTACTACCAGCTCAAATATTATGTTGAGTCAAGATAGTAAATTTTTCATAACAGTTATTATAGTTTTCAACTTGAGAACATCTATTTGTTTTTGTAATTTCTTTCTTTTTAATCATATTGTCTATTTGGAAAGAAATAACTTTCCCAACTTTTTAATCCTTTATACATAGTTTTCTTGATTTCTTTGCACATATTTATAGGAGCTGGTCTAAATTCTTTTTTGCCTAGAAATTTTAATCTCTGGACTTTCTCACTGATAATTCTTACTGACTATTTTTTCTCCCAGGTATGAGACATGTTTTTCTGTTTCCTTGTGTATCTCACAATCATTTTTGTTAAAAACTGGACTCATCAAAGAATATATATTAACAAATCTGGAAATCAGATTCTCCACTTCCTTTCCAGAATTTTTTGTTTATATTATTTCTATTTGTCTGCTTAGTGACTTCCTTGAAATAATGCTGTAAAGTCTGTGTTTATATGTGGACAAGTGATATCTCTGCTGACTTAGCTTAGTATTTATATAATGATTAGATACAGATTCATTTTAATTCTTTGAAGCAATAAATCTACCAACCCTTGCAGCAGAGATCTGTGTATGTGTTGGGGGATATTTTCAACACTTCGACAGTTTACAATCCTGCTGTAATATTCATTTTTTCCTTTTGAAGATTAATAGATGAGAGATTATGATATTCTGAGATCTTTTTTGGACATATGCATAGTTCTGTACTTTAGTGTGGCCTTCTAGATCTTGGAAATACAGCAGAAACTTTCAAAGGCCCTATAGACATTTCATTCTCCAGACCTTTTCTTTCTTTCTTTCTTTCTTTCTTTCTTTCTTTCTTTCTTTCTTTCTTTCTCTTTCTTCCTGTTAACCTCTTATATTCCACCTGTTTTCACCAACTCAGGCGTCTACATTGTGAAACAATTGTCTCTAATATTATTTCAACAACTACTCTGAATATAAGGGTTTTGTCTGATTGTTTGTTTTACTGAGTGAGCTCTGAGTCAACTCAAATAAAGACAAACTCTAAGTATAAGGCTTTTCTAAGGAGCTGCCATATATGTCAAATAATGAACATTTTTCTGGGTTGGCAGTTTTTGGAGAACTCCAGACACATTGTGTTCCCTCTAGGCTAAGGAAAATACTAGTTGCTAGGCTGCTAGTATTCACAGATAAAAGGCTATTAATCTTCAAGCCTACTATGGAGCTGGGGAGAGGGTAATGGGCATAGGACAAGTTAAAATACCACCAAGCTTTGTTATTTCTGAGGGTCAGCTATTTTCCTTGCATAAACACTCCTTAAATTATTATAAAAGTGATTAATTTCCAGAATTTGAAAAGTTGATGCATACAATGCTTGACAGTGTTCTTGTTACTTTTATGGAGAGGCAGATTTTTTGGAGATACTTATTCCATCAGTCGGAAAGCATGTCTCAAATGTTTCTTATACTTTAACAAAATCCTACAACTAATATATCCTTCAGCTCAGTTTTAGATACCAATGCTATGTTTTCTGTATGATTACTGAAATATATATGTTGTTTCACTTTTAAGGCAATTTATTCCATTTTATACACCATAATGACATCTCTTATAGTAAAGTCAGACAGCCAGGACATAAATCACTGGTATTTCCTGGATTCCATGCTGAAACTCAAAGATATCAACACTGCTTCATTAGTTTGAATATTTCAATTCTTCTACAAGGAAGGCTGCTAATGTTAAACAACTGTGTTAGAATGACAAATAATTTTTTGAGTATCCCAAGGTAGAAAGCACTGCCTTTTACAGATGGAATCGTGAAAATAAAATGAGAGCCATATTTCTCTGCCAAAGTTAATAGCATCAAAGGAAAATGCATGTATGTGTTTTTGTGGAAGGAAGAAACAAAAGAGGACACACTGAGAGCTGAGGACATCCTGTACCCCATCAGGGTGTAGGCTTGGTGCCAGAAAAGCCAATTTCATCACTTGTAGCAACTGTGTACCACATATATCACATGGATTGTTTCTCACTGGCTTGTGTCACATCCATCTCAGAAAAACTCTCAATATTTAACCAGAGAGACAATAACCATTTTATCAATTCTCTCTCCTAATTACTTTCACCCTTAATAAATGGTACAGAAAAATGTCCTAAGGCTATAAGTCTATAAGCACTAGATGCTGTAGTAATTCTGTATAATCTAATGTACTGGGCAGTGACTGCATTAAGAAATTGGAAACAGATTAGGGCACAAATTGAGGGCTTTATATCCATGTCTATCTGCATAATTATCAAATATTCCACTCATGAACTTCAAGGGACTTCTAGGAATAGAGACACTGAAGCAATGCCTCATATCTTTAGGAATTTATTTGCTTTGGAATAAGTATAATATGATGGTTAAAGCAGAGGATGAAGAGAGAGCCTATACAAAAGGTACTTTTCTTCCTATATTGCTATTAGCAAATTAGCATTATTTTTTATATCTTATGCTGATATCTAGAAGAATAAGAGCAGTTTGGGTATAGAGTAAATTTTTGTTTAATGTAACTGACTTTAATGTAGTAAAAATTGAACCAATATGATGCTAAAATACAGGAGAAAAATTAGGATTGTTCAACAGATATTTAGTAAATACCTGTCATGTACAAGATGAAGGAATGTGGCATGATTCTTATCTTTGGGAAATTTAGAGAGTAATAGTACATATGAATCGGTGCCACTCCCGGGCAGTCCTAAATTTGAGAACACTCCATGGCTATAATGGTCATATGCCCAACAACTTGGTCATTACTTTATCATTCCTCCCTGAATCTTCACATGAGATTTGGTACCTTTCCAGTTGTTTATTGTCTAAGGATTATCATAAACTACTTTACAATAAACAAATAAATATGAGTCTTTAACAATATCAACAAAAGTAAAGAATAAAAAATAAAATTATTGAATTGATTGATTTCGGACATCAGTGATAAACTTGATAAAGCAATTTCAGTAAATTCATGAAAGTAGTTATTAGAGTATATTAAAAGATAAACTGAAACATATTAAAATTTTAAGAGTTTATGTGAGCAAAAACTATTCAATCAGGCAGCATCCGGTCTAGCAAATAGAAAGGAGCTCCAAGGATCTATACAAAATGAAAGTTTTCTGTAGGCAGAAGGGAGAGGGAACAAGGAAATTATACTGGCAAAAAAAGAGAGTTGGTTGTCGTAAAGTTACTTTTCTTTAGGAGATGATAAGGCCTATCAGGCATATTACCAAGCTGGTGTTGGTCTGGTGATTACTGAGTGACAGGTTTAAGATCCCTTTTTAGACCTGAAATTGTACAGAGGTATTGGTTTGGTGATACAACTCCATTTGAGGCCTCTTGTCTTCCTTTTTTAAAATTACAGGTGGTTAAAAAGGAAGTGATTTTTTTTAAATTATAGACAGCATAAAACATGATTATTTCAGAAAGTTTGACTAAATGGAAAGATAAATAATATGACAATTTGAAAAAATGGGTTAATGAAACACAACCCAGGTAGTCCAAGTTGTGTAGAACATAGAAATGTGCCAGACACAAAATAAGCCTTCAAGAAATGGTTAAAATATTTGTTATGATGATGTTTTAAAAGACAAGAAATCATTTATGTTGCTTCATTATAGAGAATTAGGTCAATAGGTAGTAGTCATTTAAAAGCATACTGGATCTATTCTAGTATGAACTTTAACAATTTACTCAAAAACACTATGTGGCATTGCAGAAATAATGTTGGTTTAAGAAGGGAATGAGATGGGGGTCATCATGACACAACATCTTACTAACTGCACTATCATGTTAGGTGGGTAATGCAAACTTTTGAGCACTTTGTGCGATTTGTCATTTGTGAAATAAAGATTGTTTAGAAAATCAGTTATTATAACCCATGTAAAATCTCCTAGCAAACTTACTGGCACATAATGAGCAATTGATAAATGTAGGCAATTGATACTTTGTAGAGAGATCTTCACTGAAAGTGCCCAAGTTGAGATGAGTTGTTGGGGATGTTAGAGAAGAGGTGAAAATGGATGACTTAAATGTGCGCTTCAGACTTTAGTATCTTAATACCCTTTGATGAAGTGTCCAGCATCCTTAAGGTTTTTACACTGGCAAAGACTAGTATTAGTTATGGATTCTGAATGCTTGCTCTTTTCAAGTCATCTCTATACTGTATGAAAAGATACTATTTACAGCAGATGCAGCTTCTGTCAGCAAAAAATATAGTAGCTGAAATGATGCAGGCAGGCTGGGTCCAAGGATCTGAAGGGGAGTCCTGCAGGATGAGCCAAGAGTGCCCCTGGCTTCACGCAGAATAAAAATTAAATGCAAGCTGGAGAAAGTTAAAGCAGTGTTTATTGAATAGCGTGAATGACAGAGTATAGCAGATAGAGTGTCTGGGAAACTCAGAAAGGAAAGGAGAATGAGTCTCCTAGATGCTTGGGTTTAGGGGTTAATATAGGAAAGGGTCTAGGGTACGTGTTCCTTCAGGAATCCTGAGTAGGGACCAATCAAAGGTGAGTGTCGGGTGAACAATAGATGTTATTCTATAAGTCACTGAAGGTAAGGAGTATTGATGCCAATTTCAGCTGAGTTTTGTTCAAAACTGGAAGATGTTTGTGATCTAACTCTCAGATGTTATCAGGTATTTGGAGCCTAGGACAAAACTCAGAGAATGATTAACTTTCTTGATTCCCTCTTGAAGTGGGAACATAGCTTCTTTGGCTTGTCAGAAATCGGGCCTAGAAGAAAATCAGCAGAGATGGAGCCTTTCTAAAGTGAAGACTCTTTGGTTTTCCTATCTCATAATTATGAACAAAAGTAAAGTCAGCTTCCTAGAAAGGACATTTTTATTGAACTCAAACTGCCCCTTTCCTTTTATTTGGACGCAGGCTTTTAGAATTCATTGTAGAAAAATGTCCCCAGTTGTACATTATTTTTAAAATGCATATTCCCTTTCTTGAAAAATGGGAGTCATTTCATGTTATATAATTATTTCCAAAGCTTATTGGTTTATCTTATTATCTGAGCCATTCATTAGTTTGGGAAAAAAAGTTTATTAAATTAAGAATTTGGAGCAGGAAAATATTTTTAAAATGAGCAGGCTTGAAAAGTGCTTGTTTTATTCCTTTTTTCCTCCAACTATATATATATATATATATACACACACACACACACACACACACACACACACACACACACACACATACAAAACTGGTAGATTTACTGTTAAAGTTTTATGCAGCTTTTCAAAATTTGCAAGTCAGAAAGCTGGATGGTTATGATAATCCTTAGGTATTTGATGAGCTCTAGGTACTTTTGTTATTGAGTGTAATAAGATATCTTTATCCCCAGGACGAGGTCTCATGTTAAATGGCTTTGAAGCATTGTCAACTGTTTGGAGATTTTTGAAATATTGTCTGAAAAGTAGATTTAGAGCTTTCATCTGGTAAACTGAAATATGAAATCACATTTAGTGTTCAGGAAAAGGTTTAATAAATGCAAATATCTCACAGTAGTGGGTCATTCTAAAAATGCACTGCCCTTCTGTGCTTGAATCCCTCTGCAGGAGCAGCTTTTAGCTTTTGGGCTTTGATTCTTACTTTCAACCATGGAAGCTACAGCCTACAACCACTTGCTATTTGTGGCGTTGAGTTTCCAGTCACTAGTTAGGGATGGATATTACATAAGGCGATAATACAGACTGAGAAAAGAAGAGGGCTCAGGACAAAGAATCGCCAGCACTTAGATGTTTGGTGAGGGAAAAGACAGAAATGAAATGCCTAGAGGATGCAGGCAACAGGAAGATGTTTTTAATAAGGTAAAACTAAGCAGGTCTGTCAAATGCTCATGGAAAGTTATATACTTAAATACATATTTTAAAATTATATAATTTTTAAAAATTTTATAAAATTATATAAAAATTTTATAAAATTTTATAAAAATTTAAAAATAATATTTGTATTATATATTTATAATTATATATATATATATATATATATAATTTTTAAATATAGAAATTCAGGGTGCTTTCTGTAGTGCTGGACATTGGGACCTGATTTGGAATTAGGAGTAAAGCTTGAAAGATGGTTCAGGAAGTAAAGGAACCTTGTTAAGTAACAGTATTTTCCAAGACATTTGACTGGAATATCCAATAGAAATAAGACTGGAAAGATAACAGAGTTTAAAGGGAGTTTTTGTTGTTGTTGTTTGTTTGTTTGTTTATTTGTTTTGTTTTGGAAGTGATTATGGAGAAGACAAGATCATAAGTCTATAGTCAATGGAGCAAGGTTCCCGAGAAAAAGGAAAGAGAAGAAATATTGATGTCACACTAAGGAGGTAGTTATTGAGAAGCGGAGGGGAGCTTCTTTCATCTTAAAATTACAGAAGAGGGAGAAGATTTGTACAAATGGAGACAGACTCGGGATCAGAAGCAGGAAGTTGAGGAAGAAGCTAATCTGTTGGCTTTGTTTCCTCTGTGAGCTATGAAGTGAGGATGATGTATTGAAACTAGGGAGTAGAGGAGAGTGTGGAGACCTGAGAAGAGTAGCAAAGTTATTAGATAGTTGGTAGGGACTATGAAAGATCCTTATGTCTAGAAAAACATAGCAAGGTGGCCTGGCAGGCTTGAGGAGTCCCTTATGGTTAGTGATCATGAATTTATAGTGAAAACAGTCTGTCCATTGTAATTTCTCCACCAACACTGAATTTGGGATTGTGAGATGAGCTGTGGGGGTCGGACATAAGTGTCCAAGAATTAAGGATGTTTGCAAGAGAGTGACAGTGGTTATGGATCATGAATGAATGAGGAATAAGGAAGGGCATAAAGCCAGGAACAGGCTGAATGATTCAGTGTAACTAGGGCAAGGCCTTATGAATTCTAATAATTTTTTTCATAAAGGATTAGACACTATGGCCAATGAGAGGGATATGGAAGTTGTTGATTGCAAGAATGGAGTCAGAATGTAATAATTTTTGAATGAAGTACGGTGGACGAGAATGTCATTAAAGATGAGTAGACAAAATTGTTGGTATTGATGGCTTTAGAAAATCCCATGCCCCTATGATAATGGAACAGGATGATAAGGAAGGCATTAAGGAACATACTATTGGAAATAAAATTAATATGGAATTGTATTAAAAAGAGGGGAAGGTGGTATAACTGGATAGTATCCTCCTTGAAGGAGAATGGAGAATTTTGTAGACTTATTTTTAATATAGAATATAATTTTCTGGAAGCCATATTTGGGAGTGAACAAGGCACTGATCTCACCTCCTGGTCATGAGGTATATGAAATAAATGGGTACATTTGAAACTTGAAAGGCAAATTTATACATTGCTAGTTCTAAAAGGAGGATTGCTGATTTCAGGTGGTCATCAATGTGAGGTAGATAAATGCAGAGCTACTCACATAAAAAAGTCTTTCTCACTGTACCCCTCTCTAAGTATTGTGACAATTATATTTCTCATGTGTTGGGTGCTTATTGTTGTGCACCAGACATATTGCAGACATAATTTTATTGCTATAGTAGCATTTGCAGGTGGTTATTTTTATTCTATAATTCTTTTTTTTCCATTTTTTTATTCATTATTGAGAGAGACAGAGACAGCACATATGGAGGAGGGGCAGAGAAAGGGAGAGAGAGAGAATCCCAAGCAGGCTCTGCACTGTCAGCACAGAACCTGACACGGGGCTCAAACTCATTAAACCATGAGATCATGACCTGAGCTGAAACCAAGAGTCAGACACTTAACCAACTGACACACCAAACCACCTCTATTTTTATTTCGTATTTACAGAGAAGGAAAACTAAAGTTCAGAGAGTTTAGGTAGTTTCCTTAAAGTCAATCACCAAGTTAATATTATTGTTGCAGTTCCAAATTAGGGTTATTGAACATAATTCAATCTCAAATCAACTTAATCCTTGTAAGTCTCAGTGTCCTTACCTTTAAAATTGGAACAGTATTAACACCTGCCTCAGAGGGTAATCTAATCATGTAAATTACTTAGAACTCTGAGAAATATGCATTAGTGACTCTATATTAGGAAAAATATAAAGTACTTCTATACATTTTTCTGTTTGTACTTGGTTGTGTAGTTGCAGGCTACTACTCCCATTTTGCCAATATAAAATACAATGCATGCTTTAGAGGAGATTCTTTTTTAAAAAGGTAAAATTGCATCTATTGAAGGTGTACACTGCGATATTTTGATATACATATACACTGTGAACTGATGACTACAGTCAAGCTAATTAACATACCCATCACTTCACTTAGTTGCCTTTTTTTTATTGTTGTTGGTGTGCGATCAAAACACTTAAGATCTACTCTGTTATTTGCATCATTGATGAACCTGGAAGATATGCTAAGTAAAATAAACCAGATACAGAAAGACAGATACTGCATGTTTTAGCTTATGTGTGAAATCAAAAGTAGTCTAACTCAAACTCATAAAAGCAGAGAGTACAATGGTGGTGGCCAGGAGCTGGGCAGTAGAGGAATGGGGGAGATGTTGGTCAAGGGTACAAAGTTTCGGTTATGAGGATAAATATGTTCTGGAATTCTAATGTGCAGCAATGTGACTATGGTTAATAATGCTGCATTGTATACTTAGATTCCTTATTTCTGATGATTAGGAAGATGGTCTTAAAACAATAAGTCTAGAGAAAGGGAACATTAACACTTTACACTCAAATTTATCTTAAAAGTTTATTGGAAAGCACCATGTTAAACTGATGATCTTTTTATGATGGACGATTCTTACCCCCATTAAAATCTGAAATTTGAGGCTTCCTCATGAATAAAAATAACTCAACCATCTGTGCAAACTAAGAAAAAAATTGACCATCATTAATGGCATGCTTGCATCTGCTACATTTGTGAGTGTGAAGGTAGTAGGACAAGAGCAAAAATGGGTGGACCTGGCTGACAATGATTAAGTAAAGTGCTGGCATAATGGAGTATGATGGAGTATGCCCATGGTGAATCACTATGCCTGAATAGGCTTTCATATTACGGACGAGGACAATGTACATTTTAACATGGTTGAGAGCTGACTGCTTTTGAGGAAAAGGGGAACACGCCTCACATGACTCTGTTAAAGTGACTGTGTGCCAGATAAATGATTAGTACAGGCTAGCCTACGAGGGCATGGTAACTCGATTTCACTTGATAAAAATAAGTAATGTCAAATGGAGCAATTATTTTCTGCTAATATGGATCCTGTTGCTTGAAATTTAATTAAGGTTTCTTTGGAAGCTATACAGTGGTGCTTGAACCATGGAATCTTCTCCATATTTCCGATATAGTTTTTATGAGCCTTTAGGTAGCAGTGAGCTGAGGTCATGTTAACAGAGGTATGCATGTCCTATTTAATCTTATATGACTCTTGTTATTTTATTACTGTTTCATCTACTTTGGTGTAAGCCTGTGATACAGCAGCTTTATCTTCACGTGTTAAAAATGTCCTGCCATTGTTATACTCGACAGGCCGGCTGTCATAAAGTCAAAGCTCTCAGTGTTCTAGGAAATGGAAAAATATAACAAAATGTCCACAATCCTAAGAAAATTGTTTAAAACTTACTTAGTGGCTGAGAATTGGAAACTTCATAGGGAAGATAGTATCCCAGAGCGGAGAAACCTCCTGTCCCCTGCCTCCACCCATCCTCTTCTACCCACCAATGAAGAGAAAGTGAATCAGAAGGGCCAGAGGGGGTCACATGGTCCCCAGAAGCAGTGTGGCTATGGCTGCTCCAGGGGAATCTTCTTAACGTGCTGAGACACATTCTTGAAAGCTGTTTAGAACCAAGACAGCATTCTCTGTGCCTTCAACAAATATGTGTTTTGACTTTCTAATACACGTTTTCTCTACCTATTTCATAGTAGGAAAAAAATAAATAAATAAAAGACACCCAACCTGAGTTCTTCGCTGTCTTTTTCTTCCTGTCTGTCAGGTTTTGGGAAAACTAAAATGAAAAAAAAGTTGCCTGCTTCATTTTCTATGATGGACTCAACCTAAAAGAGAGAAGAAAAGGTGGCAAATCCTACTTGTGGTGAAAGTCTGATGAAGAAAGAGTTGATTATAAATTTATTTAGTGGTCTAAACACCAAAAGTTACATATCAAGGTGTTGAAAATGAAAATACCATGCTCCCTTAGCAGCAATTATACTAGTTGACACAACATTTAAAATTACATCTTAGAGGGGTGCTTGGGTGGCTCAGTCTATTAAGGGTCCGACTTCTGCTCATGTCGTGATCTCGCAGTTCATGAGTTAGAGGCCTGTGTCACTTGAGCTCTGTGCTGACAGCTTGGAGCCTGGAGCCTGCTTTGGATTCTTTGTTTCCCTCTCTGTCTGCCCCTCCCCCTTTCGTGCTGTGCACGTGTGCTCTCTCTCTCTCTCTCTCTCTCTCTCTCTCTCTCTCAGAAATAATAAACATTAAAAAAAATTAAAACTAAAGCTTTGGGTACAGAGACTGACAACAGTGTATTTATGGGAAAAGGCTGAGAAAATGAGAAATTAGAACTTTCCTGGGAAATAACAGTCATTTTGCTTATTCTACATATAAACATCTAAAGTTCTAAAAATAATTAAGCTTATCTTTCTTTCTTTACCTTTAAGCAGTCAATTAACATCTTTCTGAAGTTGATTTTTTGACTACCTTCTTTTCAAAGATTTTATACCAGAAACTATGGCATATACTGTAGATGTTAGGTTCTACTTTCTAGATGATGTGATACAGATATAATTATTGGAAATGCAAGAATAAAGGACATTTTACCCTCTCTTTTACACATTATTTGTGATCATGTCTTCAAAAGCCACAGATAGATCACATGTGTTAAAGAGGCAGGCAGTAGGGGAAAAAAAGATAAATAAACAAAATTCCATCTAAAGAGAACCACACATTCTTTGCTTCAGTCAGTAGATTTTCTCTATTACAAAATCATACTTTTCAGAAGACACTTATCATAAGTGACCTCATGAGTAGAGTCTCACATAAAAATATCACACAAATTCTCATTAAGGGAAGTGACAGAATTTATGGATTGGTTATGAAAAAATAGAAAATATCAGAGTTTGTTATAAAGTAATTGAGATTGCTCAAGAAAACATAAAATCATTATTATTGAGAAACATTGATTTGGAGATGTTTACAGGTATCTTTTAAAAAGGAACATAAATCATAACAATAGAATAGCTGGTCAATAGAATCTAAAATTGTAATTTTAGGTAAAGGAAATTAGATTAAGAAAAGAGTGCTGAAGTCTGTGTGTATGCATGTCAGAAATTACAGTAAACCTATAAACATAAGAGGAGGTGATTGATCAAAATGGTAAAAGCATTACTTGTTCTTATTTCCCTGTCACTGCCCTTTTGTAAAACCTGACACCAATATCTTATTGGATCTATTATGTTATTAAGAAGGAAATTATTTAAGGTGAGAAAGCATTTGAAATAGTGATTTTATTTTCTTGAATTATAGATAAAGACATCAAACATGAAGCCCTTCATCATCATTACCTAAATTCTTATTTTCATTGAAGTACTGGTGATTTTTTCAAGTTTTTATTTAATTCCAGTTAGTTAACAGTGTAATGTTAGCTTCAGGTGTACAATATAGTGATTCAATACTTACGTACGACACCCACTGCTCATCACAAGTGCCCTCCTTTTTGTTTTTTAAATTTTTTTAATGTTTATTTATTTTAGAGAGACAGAGAAAGTGAGGGTGGTGCAGAGAGAGAGAGGGAGACACAGATTCCAAAGCAGGCTCCCGGCTCTGAGCTGTCAGCACAGAGCCCAATGCGGGGCCAAACTTATGAACCGTGAGATCATGACCTGAGCCGAAGTCGGACACCTGAGTGAGCCACTCAGGCTCCCCTCACAAGTGCCCTCCTTAATTCCTGTCACCTATTTCACTCATGCCTCCAACCTACCTCCCCTCTGGTAACCATCAGTTTGTTCTCTATAGTTAAGTCTATTTCTTGAGTTGCCTGCCTCTCTCTCTCTCTCTCTCTTTCTTTCCCTCTCTCTCTCTCCATCTCCCTTTGCTTATTTCTTAAATTCCACATATGAGTGAAATCATATGGTATTTGTCTTTCTCTGACTTATTTTGCTTAGCATAATGCTTTCTAGTTTCATCTACATCATTGCAAATGCAAGATTTCATTCTTTTTATGGACATTGCATATATATGCCACATCTTCTTTATCCATTCATCAGTTGATGGACATTTGTCCTGTTTCCATAATTTGGCTATTATAGGCAATGCTGCTATAAACATCAGGGTGCATGTATTCCTTCAAATTAGTATTTTTGTATTGGGAGTAAATACCTAGTAGTATAATTTCTGGATCATAGGGTATTTCTATTTTTAACTTTTTGAGGAAACCCCATTATGTTTTCTAGAGTGGCTGCACCAGTTTGCATTCCCATGAAGTATTGATGATTTTAAATGCCTACTCATTTACTGTTTTGTGCAAACAGCACAAGTCATAACAATTACTTACTTTAAAATTACCTGCTTACTCTATGATAAACATGTTTTTGAAAACTCTACATGAATTTACTCATTTCATTCTCTCAACAACTCTGTAATTTAGACATTATTGTTATACCCAGCTTACAGATGTAGAATATGATGCTTAGAAATGCTGAGTTTTTTGTCTGAGGCTTCATAGCATTTCAGGTGTGAGATTCCATCCAGAGTTTATGTTTTTAATCACCATAATATTTGTTCTTCTGAATGTAATGGACACTTGAGAATCCTTCTGTTGTTTGTGTCCTTGTGATGAGTAGAACTTTCCCTTCACTACAGTTGGATCGTGGCTGGGAACCAAGTCAAACTATTGATTTTATAGGAAGGATTCACATTTCGCCTGGCACTTTCTTCTTGCTTTTTCCAACAGCAGCTGTTGAGGGCTCCAACAGTCTTTAAAGGCTTCTGTTTTGACAATCAATGAAATGATATAGAGAGCTTTATCCTCTGTCACCAAGTACTGCACGTGGGAAGAAATCCTTATTCCTCTCTGTGAAAATATGGTAATATTTCCTCCACAGGGCTAATGAATTAGCTTATTAATTTTACTCCTGCCCTGTGCCTTCACTTTTCCAATGGCTCTCAGAGTCATTTAAGGTGTTTGGGTAAATCCCATGTATTTTGCTTTTGTCTGGTAGCAAACATTCTGGAACATTTTGGTGTGTTCTTGCACTGTATCTCTTCCCCAACTATGACACATGAAACTTTAACACAAACAGGAAAGGTCATTCTTTCCATGACTACATTTTTCTTGGCAGCCCTATCAACATCCATCTCACATATCCTAACAGTGTGTCAGTTTCTTAAATTTAGTCAATGATCCTTAGGGATTCTCTGTCATATTTTCATTCAACACTAACTTCTAGGGAGGCTGATTTGGACAGTGGAGGTTTCCAGTGGTTTCTGATTTACAGAAACATGTGATGTTTCTTATGAGGGATGAGTTTGGCACAACTAAATCTACTAAAACACCATGGTGTTACGTTGCCACCATCCTTATCATTGACCTTCATATTTCAACATAAATCAGAGACATGATAATAGTTTCCCCTAATGAAGAGAAACAGTCAATTTAATGTTTTATCATATTCCATTTAAATTTAAACTCAGCAAGTCAATAATACAAAATTAAAATATATCGATAAACCTAATTGAAATTTGCACTTATATTCAGGATTTTGGAGTTTCCTTAAAACACTGCTATTTTTCTTTATATATGATTTACTTATAACATATTTGTTGTACATAAACTAGAAAATTTTAATGTTTATTTATTTCTGAGACAGAAAGAGACAGAGCATGAGTCAGGGAGGGGAAGAGAGAGAGAGGGAGACACAGAATCTGAAGCAGGCTTCAGGCTCTGAGCTGTCAGCACAGACCCCAATGCGGGGCTGGAACTCACAAACTGTGAGATCATGACCTGAGCCGAAGTCATTTGCTCAACCAACTGAGCCACCCAGGCACCCCAAACTAGAAAATTTTAAATGCTTGAGCCATAGACTGTATAAAACCTGGAAAAGTCTTTGTATATCTTTCTATATACATATAGTTTTATAAACACAGACCCATACTTATATGTCCTTTGTGTGTGTGTGTCCTGTGTGTGTGCGTGTGTGTGTGTGTATACACAGAGGTATATACTGATGTGTAAGCACATATACATTTGGTACCATAAAAAATTATGTTTCTTCTCTTTGTCTTTTTTTCCCCTCATTTAGGAATAAAAGCTCAATAATGCAGTCTTTAAGCAAATGATCAACTCAGTTTTCACTTTTGTAATTCAGTTTTGAGGCTTTTAACAGATGCGAAATATACATGAATTGGAGTAACTTTATAATTAAATAAATTGCGATGCATGTAATCTATACAATAAGTCATGTTTTTCAGTCTGTGGTGCCCTTTCAATTCTCTGCATGAGATTTCTGTCTAAAAGGCACTAATAGAGACATTCTGATCTTGAAAAGAAAAGTGAGGAAAATCAACATCTAAAACTCAGAAAAGTCCTGGGTAGTAAAAGGTCTTTGTTCTGAGGAGTGTTCTCCCACAGAGGAACAGAATTTTCTTTTAGCTTTTACATTTGACTCCCAGGCTCTGAAATATAATAATCAAAGCTCTTTGCTACCTTGTGTTGAAGCTCCTGTACATGAAATCTTTTTATTTAACAAGAAATGGAATTCTTGCCCCCAAATAATTTGATGAAAGCTTCTACATTTGCCAGTTAAAAATATCTTTTTTATTATGATGTTACAAGAAACTCCTGGTAGGCCACTGGGATAATTAGAGAAGACGGGAGGATATTTAATGAGTTTTCCAGGGTGCATTTGAGAATGCATCATATGTTATCACGTGTGCCTGATAATTTTATCTTTCTCTCTCTAGATGTCAAGGTACCCTGGTGTTGGAATGCCTAAATTAGAGATCCAAGACAATAATGAAACCTAGAAAAGTCTAACCTTTTTCAAACAATTTTGTAAGGGGTATAAGGCTTCTTCCTCTATCAGCTGCTCTGGGCCTTATATTCTTCCTCACGGGCTGGTTAATATAAATAAGTTAATAGCTCAACTCAAGGAAACATGTGTTTTGCCTTTTTAGAGATTGAAAATGCCAGTGTCTGTTTAAGTAAAGAGAGAAGAAACATAAGTTAATGCCCTTTCATATTGTTCTGTATTCCTCATGCACCTTGATGATCTGACCTTGCTTCTGTGAGCATGGGAACAGGAATTTCAAGCTAGATCTCTCAGTCTAGATTCCTCTCATATGGTTTCTGGAACAACTCAAAAGAAACTAAATAAGTGATACTATCCAGCAAAAGCTTTGGCACAAAATCTGCTGGATGGGCTGTGGGTGGAGATGCTGAGCTAACTGCAAGAGCACTAGGAAAGTTAATGGCCAAGATCCGTGGTGGTCTGACCTACCACTAACAGGGAGAAGAGGAGGAAGGACTTTATTTTTTTAATTCTTAGCATCAAAAAAATAGTGAGTACAAAAACAAAAGCATTGTAATCCAAGCAGCAGTCTGTCATAAGGCCTGAACTCTAAAGAAATTTAAATATATGCTTAGGATTTCAATCTAGGGATGATCCAAGCAGAATTGGAAAGGCTAACTGGAAGTAAGATGTAAAATGGGTACACACTACTATGATTCCTTATAGCTCACGTGAGGGCCACTTGCCTCAGAGCAGCAACCCAGATAAAGAGGCAGCATAAATGGCCACAAGTTTTTAATAGCATGGGAATAAAGCAAGCATTGCTCTCATGTAGGTGGCATTTCTAGAACTGGATGCTTCAGATCAAGGGTTAGCAAACTGTGGTCGACAGGCCAAATCTGGCAAACTGTTTGTGTAAATAAAGTTTTATTAGGACACAGTGCCACTCATTCTTTTTGTATTACTCACTATGGTGATATGCAGAGTGCTGCTAATTTTCTCTGCCAGCTATAAAGACACACCAGAGTAATAGTAGCAGAGAAGTTAGGGCCTGCAAAACCCAAATATTCAGTATCTGGTGCTTTCAGAAAATGTGTGCAGATGCTTGCTTTGGCAGCCATGTTAGACTCACATACTCTGAAGTGCCAAACAAGTCAGAAGTAACCCCCATCCTGTTTTGTATAGAGGCTGCACCAACAGTGGATAAGAGCTCCAATTCTCCATATCCTAACCAACACTTGCTACCATTTGGTTTTTGATAATAGCCATCCTTACAGTGTGAGATGATATCTCACTGTATTTTTTGTGTGCATTTTCTTGATGATTAATGCTTAGCAATTTTTTTCATATACTTTCATATACAAAGACTTTTGCTTTGTTAAAATTCAGAGTATTTTGTTTATTTGCTATTGATTTGCAGGAGTTCTAGGTTGCCCTTTAGCTCTTAGTTGTTTCCTTTATTGTGCAAAAGCTTCTACTTTTGCTTTTGTTTTCATATTCAAGAAATTTTTTGCCAGTACCAATGTTAAGGAGATGGTCTCCTATGTTTTTTTTCAGAAATTTTGTAATTTCAGGTTTTATGTTTAGGTCTTTACTCCATTTTTGAGTTGATTTTTGCATATGATGTAAGAGTTGAGTTTCATTCTTTTGCATGTGAATATCCAGTTGTCCCAACACCATTTGTTGAAGAGACAATGCTTTCTCCATTGTATATTGTTTACATTCTTGTTGAAGATCAGTTGACTGTGGATTTATTTCTGGCCTCTCTCTGCTATTCCGTTGGTTTATGTGTTTGTGACTTTTTTCTGTTTGTTGTTTGTTTTTGTTTTTGTTTTTGTTTTTTGAGAAAGAGAGGAGAGAGAGAGTGAGAACATGTATGTGCAAGCAAGGGAGGGGCAGAGGGAGAGGGAGAGAGAAAATCTCAAGCAGGCTTCACATTCAGTGCAGAACACAACGCGGAGCTCGATCTCACGACCATGAGATCATGACCTGAGTCTAAATCAAGAGCCAGACATTTGAACTGCCTGAGCCCCCCAGGTGCTCCTATGTGTCTTTTTTTTATATTAGTACTATATTGTTTTAATTATAGTTTTGTAATATATTTCAAAATCAGGAAATGTGATGTCTCCAGTTTTGTCTTTCTTTCTCAAGGTTACTTTGGCAATTTGGGGTCTTTTCTCATTCTGTATAAATTTTAGGACTTTTTTTCTATTTCTATAAAAATATCATTGCATTTTGATAGATTACATTGAATTTATAGGTCATTTTGGGTACTATGGATATTTCAACAATACTGAATCTTCTAATCTATGACCTTGGGATAGACTAAAATGAACTTTCCATTTATTTGTGTCTAGATCCATTCGTGTTATTATAAATGATAAGATTTCATTCCTTTTTATGGCCAAGTATTATTCATTGCATATATTTCTTTTTCTCTTTATCCATTCATGTATTTATGAGCATGAGTTGCTTCCATATCTTGGCCTTTGTAAATAATGCTGCAATAAACATAAAGATATATATATGTATATATGTATATATATATATATATATATACATATATATATCTTTTAAAATTACTGTTTTCATTTTTCTGTTTTCACTTTGGGTAAATACCCAATAGTGGAATTACTGGATCATATGGTAAAGTCTATTAAAATAAGAAAAAGAAAATCTACAAAAACAAAGGATGGTGACATATAAATAAAATATTTAAAATTTGGACTATAAAAAAATAGAACATCTTTGTGTTGTGTAGACCACAGAGCCACAAGCTTGTGGAAAATACAGAAGCAAATACAAGGTATCAGAAGAAACAATATAAAATTTCATTAAGGACCTTTCTTTATTTTTATTTTTATTTTTTAAAGGTTATTTACTTTGAGAGAGACAGAGACTGCATGAGTGGGAGAGGGGCAGAGAGAGAGGGAGAGAGAGGGAGAATCCCAAGTAGGCTCTTTGCTGTCAGTGCAGAGCCCGACGCGGAGCTTGAGCTCATGAACCTGTGAGATTGTGACCTGAGCAGAAACCAAGAGTCAGATGCTTAACCGACTGAGCCACTTAGGTGCCCCAAGCACCCTTCTTTAGACTAGGGTTTCTCCAGCTCTACAATTGCTATTTGAGTCTAGATAATTATTTATTGTGACAACCAGAAATGTGTCTATAAATTGATCAATATCCTCTGAAGGACAAAAATGTCCACAGTTCAAAACAACTGTTGTAGACCTTGCATTTTTAATATCTTTATTGAGATATAATTTATATACCATAAAATTGACCCATTTTTTTGTTTTTGTTTTTGATTTTTGTAAAGTAGGCTCCATGCTCAATGTGGGGCTTGAACTCATGATCCTGAGATCAAGACCTGGATGCTCCACTGACTGAACCATCCAGACACCCCTAAAATTGACCCATTTAAAATGTATAATTCAAAGTAAAGTTTTGTATTTACAGAGTTGTGCACCTGCACCACAATCGAGTTTTAAGATCATTTCATCACCCCAAAATAACCCTTCCACCCCCACTGCCCCCACTGGCAGTCACTTCCTCATTCTTCTCAGCCTTAGATAACCACTATTGTACTTTCTGTAGATCCGCTTTCTATAAATTTGCCTAGTCTGAACCATTTTTGAGAGGAAAGTCCAATTCTAAAAAAGACAACCATGGTTATTAGTATTGAGACTTACTGCATATTTGGAAAGGATGCTTTTTGCAGAAAATGATCATATTAAAGAGTCAAATCAGAAGGAAAACGTGCAATAGAAAACCTGAAATAGAAAAAGCTTGAAAGTTTCCACAGATCTCAAAATCCCATGAAAATGCTCTGAAATCCCACTCCTCAGCTTCTATGTTACCCTCAGTTATCAAATTAATCTCCCCTCTTTCTGGGTTAAAACTTTCAGAATGGAAAAATGCCACATATTTTACTTCTTTATTCTCTCTTTTATCCTCTCTTCTTTTCCAACAAACTACCAAGCCAGAAAACATTTATTTTTCTTTTACTTCCATCTTATCATTACCCCTGTCTTCCTGATTGAGGCTAATGGCAGGGCATCCATGGTACACAAAGGTGTTTTTTGTTTGTTTGTTTGTTTTTTCTATTTGCCAAAGAGAAAATTAGGTTGTGAATCTTCCAGGCCTAGGTTTTGATATCTCTAAAGAAAGAGAAATATATTTAGAAATCTCTCACGATTTAATAGCCTGGTTGGCAAGCCTATTGTATTGAGCGTGGTTCTACTTTGAGGGTCAGAAACTAATTATTAATTGCCTTTTGCTCTTTGCAACAAATCTTAATATCCTTCTGCATCCTCTCTCCTGTCCCAACCCCCTGCATTGCTCTAGCAGCTGATACTTTGCATTAATTAACCTGGCCTTCTGAACTCAGAGATGGTAAAGAGATAAGTGCATTTGTTTCCCACTCTCTTAACTCACCTCTTAAAAAGTAGCTACATTGTAAGCTCTTTTGTCTTACCTGTGTCCCAGAACCACTGTGTCCAGAAACTTCCTATCACAGCTGAAATAATTTGGTGCCCACCTATAAGATATTTTCTGTCTATCCTGTGACAAGAGGTCTTGAGGCACAAAGACCTGGGTGCTTGAACTAGGAAGCCATCAGCTTGTATAGTATTGCTTACCACAGCTACAAATAGCTTCTGGGGTGGGTTGAGAAGATATAGATTGGACACTATAGCATTGGCTACCTCATGTGATACTTCAGTTAAACAATTTGTCATTTGTTCCTAAACAAACAAAGCCCTGAACTATCCAAAAGAGAAAACAAAAACAAAAACAAAACAAAAAACAGGAAATACTTGGAAACACATAAGACATTTTGTAGCACAATCAAGTTGAGATTTATGGCAGTTTTATATCTGCTTCTAGTAGGTGCCTTTATTATAAGAACAAAATAATCCTGTTCTACATTGGGGTGTCCATCTCATCATCTTATGTGTGGATGTCTTGCCTTAGTGACCTGCCAAGTGTCCTAGTTCCTTGAGGACCATAGCAAGATTTTGTCCTGTCTCTCTAATTTCCCAAGGACTACAACATTGAACCCAAGCCCAGAAGTTAATGTCCTGCTTGTCACAGGCTCACTCAAAAGTTTTACCCTTTGTTGGCTCCCATGTAATAACTAACCTTAAACAAAGTAGAATGAGAGACCCACAACTTTTTAACAGACTTGGCTTTTAAATGTTATAGGATATGGTCTCTTTCTCTCTTTCTTTCATTATTCTTTACATATATCTAGATACATCCCTATACATGTATGTAGTTAAAGTGATCACTATTGTTTAAATGAGATACGTTTCTCCTTTTCCACAATGTGGGAGAATAGAGCAAGTTAATTTCCATTTCATTTTTTATACTTTTTAGCAAAAATTACACAATATGAAGGTCAAAGAGATTTATTGGGGGTGGGAGTGGAAGGCAATATTGGGAGGGTAAGGTAAAAATTTTCCAAGTGATAAAAATTTCCTAGTTCCATAATCACCCTCCCCAAACCCCTTGGCACCTTTATGTGTGTCTGGAAATTTCACACCACTCTAGGGGCACCTGAGGGACTCAGTCGGTTAAGAGCCTGACTTCGGCTCAGGTCATGATCTCACGGTTTGTGAGTTCAAGCCCTGCGTCAGGCTCTGTGCTGACAGCTCGGAGCCTGGAGCCTGCTTCTGATTCTGTGTCTCCCTCTCTCTCTCTGTCCCTACCCTGCTGTCACTCTGTCTCTCTGTCTCTCTCAAAAGTAAACATTAAAAAAAATTAAAAAAAAAAGAAATATCACACCATGCCTATGTGTGAAATGGAGGGGTATAGACCACACTAATAAAGTGAAAGGAATTGAGGACATCTGCACTAACTCTTGGTACACTTGAACATGATAAAATGGGGAATGAGAAAGATTGATGGTAAAGAGATCTGGGTTTTACTTTGTCACTAATCAGCTAGATAAATGGCAATTTCTTACCACCACAGGCATCAATTTCCTCTTTTATGAAATGCGAGGAGTTGTTAATATTTCTAAGGCCCCTTCCAGTTCTCTATAGCTCCGTTCAAATCAGAAATTCTCATGGATGGTGTCTCATCCCTCATTTCCTCTCCTTTACCATCTTCCCACCACTTTAGAAGGGCTAGTTCACTGGCTGGGATTCCAGTTGGTGTGAATAAGAGAATACCTGATTAAAACAATGGCTGAAAGTAAGGGGTTTATTTCCAGCTGTAATAATAAGATCAGAAGTGGGTTGATCAGAGTTTATGCAGCTGCTTAACATATTCATCAAAGATGTGGGCCAATTTTTTTTCTCTTTCTTCACTCATTACCTTCATTCTAATAGTGGAAGGTGATTCCTGTACTTCCATACTTCAAATATATATTTCAGGCAGGAAGAAAGAGGCTGGAGAAAAATGAGGGCAGATGTCTGTCTGCTGAGGGCAGAGACATAAGCCTCTATCTCATTGGCTGGATTTTGTTGCAGGGACCTTTACACCTCTACAAGCTGTAGGGGCACACGGAATTCAAGTACTCCATTTTCTATCTCTCTAGTAAAGAAGCCAAGGGGGAAAAGGATCGAAAGGGTACTGTGAGTGAACTAAGCCACAGCACCTGCCAAGGTTGGTATTTTGGAAAAGATAGCATTAATAGGAATTTTTTATCTGTGGGGCAGTGAGAAAAGTTTTATATTTTACTCTGATCTTGTTCTAATCAGAGAAATTTTCCTAGCAGACAAACATATTGTAGACACACACGAATTGTAGATATTTCATTAAATGATAAATTGAATGTAAAGGATAATTTTATGCTGCCAGTATAAGTCTCAGGATTGGCTAGGCTAAATCATAATGTTTATTTATTTATTTTTAATATGAACTTTATTGTCAAATTGGTTTCCATACGATACCCAGTGCTCATCCCAACAGGTGCCCTCCTCAGTGCCCATCACCCACCCTCCCCTGCCTCCAACCCCCCATCAAGCCTCAGTTTATTCTCAGTTTTTAAGAGTCTCTTATGGTTTGGCTCTCTCCCCCTCTAACTTTTCTTTTCCTTCCCCTCCCCCATGGTCTTCTGTTAAGTTTCTCAGGATCTACATATGAGTGAAAACATACGGTATCTGTCTTTCTCTGTGTAACTTATTTCACTTAGCATAACACTCTCCAGCTCCATCCACGTTGCTACAAAGGGCCATATTTCATTCTTTCTCATTGCCAAGTAGTATTCCATTGTATATATAAACCATATCTTCTTTATCCATTCGTCAGTTGATGGACATTTAGGCTCTTTCCATAACTTGGCTATTGTTGAAAGTGCTGCTATAAACATTGGGGTACAAGTGCCCCTATGCATCAGCACTCCTGTATCCTTTGGGTAAATTCTAGTGGTGCTATTGCTGGGTCATAGGGTAGATCTATTTTTTTTTAATGTTTATTCATTTTAGAGACAGAAAGAGACAAAGCATGAATGGGGGAAGGTCAGAGAGAGAGGGAGACACGGAATCTGAAACAGGCTCCAGGCTCTGAGCTGTCAGCACAGAGCCCGATGCGGGGCTTGAACTCACGGACCGTGAGATCATGACCTGAGCCGAAATCGGTCGCCCAACCGACTGAGCCACCCTGGCACCCCTCTATTTTTATTTTTTTGAGGAGGCTCCACACTGTTTTCCAGAATGGTTATACCAGTTTGCATTCCCACCAACAGTGCAAGATGGTTCCAGTTTCTCCACATCCTCTCCAGCATCTATAGTCTCCTGATTTGTTCATTTTAGCCACTCTGACTGGCGTTAGGTGGTATCTAAGTGTGGTTTTGATTTCTATTTCCCTAATGAGGGGTGATGTTGAGCATCTTTTCATGTACCTGTTGGCCATCTGGATGTCTTCTTTAGAGAAGTGTCTATTCATGTTTTCTGCCCATTTCTTCACTGGATTATTTGTTTTTCAAGTGTGGAGTTTGGTGAGTTCTTTGTAGATTTTGGATACTAGCCCTTGTCTGATATGTCATTTGCAAATATCTTTTCCCATTTTGTTGGTTGCCTTTTAGTTTTGTTGATTGTTTCCTTTGCAGTGCAGATGTTTTTATCTTCATGATATCCCAATAGTTCATTTTTGCTTTTAATTCCCTTGCCTTTGGAGATGTCTCAAGTAAGAAATTGCTGTGGCTGAGGTCAGAGAGGTTTTTCTCCTGCTTTCTCTTCTAGGGTTTTGATAGTTTCCTGTGTCACATTCAGGTCCTTTATCCATTTTCAGTTTATTTTTGTGAACGATGTAAGAAAGTGATCTAGTTTCATTCTTCTGCATGTTGCTGTCCAGTTCTCCCAGCACCATTTGTTAAAGAGACTGTCTTTTATCCATTGGATATTCTTTCCTGCTTTGTCAAAGAATAGTTGGCCATACTTTTGTGGGTCCAGTTCTGGAGTCTCTATTCTATTCCATTGGTCCATGTGTCTGTTTTTGTGCCAATACCATGTTGTCTTGATGATTACAGCTTTGTAGTAGAAGCTAAAGTCTGGGATTGTGATGCCTCCTGCTTTGGTCTTCTTCAATATTACTTTGGCTATACGGGGTCTTTTCTGGTTCCATACAAATTTTAGGACTGCTTGTTCTAGCTTCGAGAAGAATGCTGGTGCAATTTGATTGGGATTGCACTGAATGTGTAGATAGCTTTGGGTAGTGTTGTGTTGACATTTTAACAATATTTTCTTCCAATCCATGAGCACGGACTGTTTTTTCCATTTCTTTATATTTTCTTCAATTTCCTTCATAAGCTTTCTATAGTTTTCAGCATACAGATCTTTTATATCCTTAGTTAGGTTTACTCGTAGGTATTTTATGCTTCTTGGTGCAATTGTGAATGGGATCAGTTTCTTTATTTGTCTTTCTGTTGCTTCATTATTAGTGTATAAGAATGCAACTGTACATTGATTTTGTATCCTGCGACTTTGCTGAATTCATGTATCCATTCTAGCAGACTTTTGGTGGAGTCTATCGGATTTTCCATGTATAATATCATGTCATCTACAAAAAGTGAAAGCTTGACTTCATCTTTGCCAATTTTCATGCCTTTGATCTCCTTTTGTTGTCTGATTGCTGATGCTAGAACTTCCAACACTATGTTAAAGAACAGCGGTGAGAGTGGACACCACCGTCGTGTTCCTGATCTCAGGGAGAAAGCTCTCAGTTTTTCCCCATTGAGGGTGATATTAGCTGTGGGCTTTTCATAAATGGCTTTTATTATGTTTATTTGTTCCTTCTATCCAGACTTTCTCGAGGTTTTTATTAAGAAAGAATGCTGAATTTTGTCAAAAGCTTTTTCTGCATCGATTGACAGGATC
The DNA here is from genome assembly GCF_018350195.1 of Panthera tigris. Taxonomy (NCBI): domain Eukaryota; kingdom Metazoa; phylum Chordata; class Mammalia; order Carnivora; family Felidae; genus Panthera; species Panthera tigris. The sequence goes on from NC_056661.1 coordinate 101,667,400, forward strand.
ATATGGTTCTTATCATTTCTTTTATTAATGTGATGTATCACATTGATTGATTTGTGAATGTTGAACCAGCCCTGCATCCCAGGAATGAATCCCACTTGATCATGGTGAATAATTCTTTTTATATGCTGTTGAATTCGATTTGCTAGTATCTTACTGAGAATTTTTGCATCCATATTCATAAGGGATATTGGCCTGTAGTTTTCTTTTTTTGCTGGGTCTCTGTCTGGTTTAGGAATCAAAGAAATGTTGGCTTCATAGAATGAGCCTGGAGGTTTTCCTTCCCTTTCTATTTTTTTGGAACAGCTTGAGAAGGATAGGTATTATCTCTGCTTTAAATGTATGGTAGAATTCCTCAGGGAAGCCATCTGGTCCTGGATTATTTGTTGAGAGATTTTTGATAACTGATTCAATTTCTTCACTGGTTATGGGTTTGTTCAAGTTTTCTATTTCTTCCCGGTTGAGTTTTGGAAGTGTGTGGGTGCTTAGGAATTTGTCCATTTCTTCCAGGTTGTCCAGTTTGTTGGCATATAATTTTTCATAGTATTCCCTGATAAATGCTTATATTTCTGAGGGATTGGTTGTAATAATTCCACTTTTGTTCATGATTTTATCTATTTGGGTCCTCTCCCTTTTCTTTTTGAGAAGCCTGGCTAGAGGTTTGTCAATTTTGTTTATTTTTTCAAAAAAACAACTCTTGGTTTCATTGATCTGCTCTACAGTTTTTTTAGATTCTGTATTGTTTATTTCTGCTCTGATCTTTATCATTTCTCTTCTTCTTCTGGGTTTGGGGTGTCTTTGTTGTTCTGCTTCTCTTTCCTTTAGGTGTGCTGTTAGATTTTGTATTTAGGATTTTTCCTGTTTCTTGAGATAAGCCTGGATTGCAATGTATTTTCCTCTCCGGACTGCCTTCGCTGCATCCCACAGCATTTGGATTGTTTTCGTTTTCATTTGTTTCCATATATTTTTTAATTTCTTCTCTAATTGCCTGGTTGACCCATTCCATCTTTAATAGGGTGTTATTTAACCTCCATGCTTTTGGAAGTTTTCTAGACTTTTTCCTGTGGTTGATTTTAAGTTTCATAGCATTGTAGTTTGAAAGTGTGCATGGTATGATCTCAATTCTTGTATACTTATGAAGGGCTGTTTTGTGACCCAGTATGTGATCTATTTTGAAGAATGTTCCATGTGCACTCAAGAAGAAAGTATATTCTGTTGCTTTGGGATGCAGAGTTCTAAATATATCTGTCAAGTCCATCTGATCCAATGTATCTTTCAGGGCCCTTGTTTCTTTATTGATCCTGTGTCTAGATGATCTATCCAATGTTGTAAGTGGAGTATTAAAGTCCCCTGCAATGACCACATTCTTATCAATAAGGTTGCTTATGTTTGTGAGTAATTGTTTTATATATTTGAGGACTCCTGTATTCGGTGCATAGACATTTATAATTGTTAGCTCTTCCTGATGGATAGACCCTGTGATTATTATAGAATGCCCTTTCTCATCTCTTGTTACAGCCTTTAATTTAAAGCCTAGTTTGTCTGATATAAGTATGGCTACTCCAGCTTTCTTTTGACTTCCAGTAGCATGGTAGATAGTTCTCCATTCCCTCACTTTCAGTCTGAAGGTGTCCTCAGGTCTAAAATGAGTCTCTTGTAGACAGCAAATATATGGGTCTTGTTTTTTTTTTTTTTTTATTCATTCTGATACCCTATGTCTTTTGATTACAGCATTTAGTCCATTTACATTCAGTGTTACTATTGAAAGATATGGGTTTAGAGTCATTGTGATGTCTATAGATTTCATGCTTGTGGTGATGTCTCTGGTACTTTGTGGTCCTTGCAACATTTCACTCACAGAAATCCCCTTAGGATCTCTTGTAGGCTGGTTTAGTGGTGATGAATTCCTTCAGCTTTTTTTTTTTGTTTGGGAAGACATTTATCTCTCCTTCTATTCTGAATGACAGACTTGCTGGATAAAGGATTCTCAGCTGCGTATTTTTTCTATCACACTGATGTTTTCCTGCTATTCCTTTCTGGGCTGCCAAGTTTCAGCAGATAGGTCTGCCACTACTCTTATGGGTCTCCCTTTGTAAGTTAGAGCTTGTTTATCCCTAGCTGCTTTCAGAATTTTCTCTTTATCCTTGTATTTTGCCAGTTTCACTATGATATGTCATGCAGAAGATCGATTCAAGTTACGTTTGAAGGGAATTCTCTGTGCCTCTTGGATTTCAGTGACTGTTTCCTTCCTCAGATCAGGGAAGTCCTCAGCTATGATTTGTTCAAGTATACCTTCAGCCCCTTTCTCTCTCTCTTCCTCTTCTGGAATTCCTATTATATGGATATTGTTGTGCTTGATTGCCTCACTGAGTTCTCTAATTCTCCCCTCATACTCCTGGATTTTTTTATCTCTCTTTTCTCAGCTTCCTCTTTTTCCATAATTTTATCTTCTCATTCACCTATTCTCTCCTCTGCCTCTTCAATCTGAGCTGTGGTCGCCTCCATTTTATTTTGCACCTCATTTATAGCATTTTTTTCACTCCTCATGACTATTTCTTAGTCCCTTGATCTCTGTAGCAATAGATTCTCTGCTGTCCTCTATACTTTTTTTCAAGCTCAGCGATTGATTTTATGACCATTATTCCAAATTCTTGTTCCATTATATTGCTTAAATCGTTTTTGATCAATTCGTTGGTTTTTGCTACTTTCTGGAGTTTCTTTTGAGGAGAATTCTTCTGTTTCATCATTTTGGGTAGTCTATGAGGTGGCTCCAAACTGCAGGGCACTTCCCCTGTGCTGTCTAGAGTCACTTGTGTTGGTGGGTGGGGCCGCAGTCAGACCTGATGTCTGCCCCCAGCCCACCACTGGGGCCACAGTCAGACTGGTGTGTACCTTATCTTCCCCTCTCCCAGGGGCAGGACTCACTGTGGAGTGGTGTGGCCCCTGCTGGGCTACTTGCACACTGCCAGGCTTGTGGTGCTGCTTCAGTGGGATCTGGTGTATTAGCCAGGGTGGATCTGCAAGGTGCACAGGATTGGGAGGGGCAGGCTTAGCTCGCTTTGCCATCGGTGGTCCCCTGTGGGAGGGGCCCTGTAGCAGAGGGTGGGAGGCAGGTCTGTCAGAGGGATGGATCCACAGAAGCACAGCGTTGGGCATTTGCGTGGTGCAAGGAAGCTCAGTGATGGCAACTGGTTCCATTTGGCATTTCGGCTGAGTGATGGGAGAGGGAGATGGCGCTGGCTAGCGCCTTTGTTCCCCTCCGAGCTGAGCTCTGTCTTCCCGGGCTCAACAACTCTTCCTCCCAGTGTCCTCTTGCCCTCCTGCTCTCCGAGCAGAGCTGTTGACTTATAACATTCCAGATGTTAAGTCCCGCTGGCTGTCAGAACTCACGGAGTCCAGCCCCTCTGCTTTTGTAAGCCAGACTTTCAGGGCTCTGCCTTGCCGGGTGGGCTGCCCCCCCCCCCCCACTGCCCTGGCTCCCTCCCACCAGTCCATGTAGCAGGCATCGCTTCTCCGCCCTTCCTACCCTCTTCTGTGGGCCTCTTGTATACACTTGGCTCTGGAGAGTCCATTCTGCCAGTCATCTGGCAGTTTTCTGGGTTATTTAGGCAGATGTGGTGGAATCTAAGTGATCAGCAGGACGAGGTGAGCCCAGTGTCCTCCTATGCTGCCATCTTCCTAATCCATCTAGAAAAGTCTTTAAAAACTGTTTACTTTAAAATATTTTTATCTAGGGGCACCTGGGTGGCTCAGTCAGTTGAGTGTCCGACTTTGGCTAAGGTCATGATCTCTCACTTCACGAGTTTGAGCCCCATGTTGGGCTCTGTGCTGACAGCTCAGAGCCTGGAACCTAAATCACAATGTTTAAAGGTATATCTACGAAGATAACATTATCTCAGCAGATTGATAGAACTAACCAGTTCTAAAAGTTTTAATAATTATTTGGCACGTACAAATAAAATAAAGAATAAATTGTAACTCTTCCTTCGTTATCAAACTTACTCAGATCTATTTAGAGATATAATATAGCATGTTATTATTATTATTAGTCAGACTTCATCTGTGAATGATGTGGTTTTTAAATGATCAAAGTGGTTCTTTTATACCAGTTACAACAGTCAGCTTGAAGAGATGTTGGTATTTTGAGTTTAAGATAATTTACAAGTTTATAGAGTTATGTTTGCAATTTTATATCTAAGTATAATACTTTTTAGGTAGGTGGAGCAAGATCCTATATTAATGTTAAAACTCTGATTCGTAAAAATATTGGCTAAACCTAGCTATTGACATGAAAGGAAAAATATTTGAGTTTTTTTTTTAATAAGGCAGCTACCTCCTTTGTGTTTTATATCTTCTGCAGAGTTTGTGTCCCCTGCAATGAAAGGATGATTTCTGTAAAGTATTTGGACATAGACACTGTTTTATTTTTCTCCAGGAAAATTCTTAGTCAATCTCCCAAATTCTGAGTAGGAAAAAAAGAAGCTGATTTTGGCTAATCTGAATATCTCCTCAATAGTAAAGGAATACTAGACAGTGAATGGAGATGAAGGAAATAAAAATTATTAAAGGTAACTCAGTCACTTGGTTGGCCTCTTAAAAGTTATAAATATTTATATAAATAAAAGTAACATATCCTAAAGGACCCATGCTTTCATTAAAAAAATACAATAAAGACTAAAAAAATGAAAGTTCCACAAGCTGTGGTGTTTGCTAAAATGTGGCAACAAGTACAATGCCATAATTTCTAAAATAGCTGAAATCAATCAAGGAAGTGAAATGTGAAATTTGACATTTTTAATAAATTACACTATTTACTTCAATGCAAGTGACATAATTGAGGTAAATTAAATAGAGGAAAGGAACAACTGAGCGTAGCTAAATTATGTTTTAGTCAGTGTTCAAAGTTTTCTTTAAAATGTATTCAGAATTTGTTGACTTCTGCAAGAATAGAAGTTGGATTCTTTATATTATAAAGTCTGTCACTCATTTCAAGCTAACGAATTATTATATTCTTTCATAAATCTATATTCTCATGGCAATGACAGAGATTATATACTTTTAAATAAATAACATTAGTGCTGATGAAAATAAATATGGTTATGGGCACAATCATCCTGAGAAAAATTACTACAGGCTGAAATCCTGAGTCTAGAGTGTGTATAACACAGTTTCTCCAATGTTTATATTTTCCTAAAATTTTTTTCAAGGCATTACTACTGACATTATTTTAGTCAAGTATATTAAAAAGTAGAGAAGAAAGTAAAATACATATGAAAATGGTCACTTTTTGTACAGATTTTTCCTTTTACTTCTGTGTATGATTAAAAGAAACCTAAAGCACACACAAAGTAAAAATTGTAATAAAATGAAGACATATATTTCTTTCTTTCTTTTTTTAATGTTCATTTATTTTTGATAGAGAGACAGAGCACTAGCTGTGGAAGGACAGAGAGAGAGGGAGACACAGAATCCAAAGCAGGCTCCAGGCTCTGAGCTGTCAGCACAGAGCCTGAGGCGGGGCTCAAACTCACCAACTGTGAGATCATGACCTGAGCCGAAGTCGGATGCTTACCTGACTGAGCCACCCAGGTGCCCCTGTTTTAAGAATATGTAAGGATTTCCTTTTTCTTCTTAATTTGAGAAGATACTAAAAAACCTTCAAGTAAATAATATAAAACAAAAGATAAAGCAAAGATATTGGCCGAAAGCAAGCAAACATTTATATTAGGGAAAATACAAACATTAACAAATAATGTGAAACAATGCCCTATTTCAGTTGTTTTCAAATAAAAGTCAATTAACTTTTTAAATAAAAAAAAAAACACTTCAAAGTTATATAACTGAAAATATTTTGGAAAAACATCTTAAGTATTATACCTATTATTGGAGCAAATGTCATGAAATTGTCCTTTTCACACTGGTTACATTTATCTAAATGGTTAATAGTCTTTAAAAGAGATTATATAGTATTATTACTGTTTGATTATAACAATTGGGCATTAACAATGTACCATAGAAAATTTTGACAGAATTCAACAAAAGTTCGTGTTCAGTGATGTGAATCAAAGCATTCATTCATTTATTCATCATTTTTCACTTATTTGATAAATATTAATTAAATATCTTATATGTGCCAGATACTGTTCTGGGCACTGGGGTTACACTGGCAAACAATAAATGGCCCCAGTTTTCTTTGTGTTCACATTCTAGTGAATTCCTGGGGTTTATAAAAGCATTACTTCTAGAGTGTCTGATTGGCCTAGTTGGTAGAGCATGCAACCCTTCTTGATCTCAGGGTCATGAGTTCAAGCCTCACATTTGGTGTGGAACCTACTTAAAATAAAAATTCCTTAAAAAGTATATATAGATATAAAAGTGTTACTTCAGAATGTTGGAAAATGTATACAAAAGTAAGAACCTGATTAAATATTGTAATGCATCTATAATCTGTACTATTCTATTAAACATCATTTTTGAACACTTATCAACAACACAAATCAGACTGTAAATTATTATAAGCTTGATACAAAACCATATCTATATATTATAAATGCATACATGTGTATACACACTAATGTGTATGGCATATGTATACATATATAAATATTAATATGACTTCTGTTCTCTATAATATGTCCTAAATAACTGGTGTGATACTTAAAATAAAAATGAGTATGTAGGGGCACGTGGATGGCTCAGACAGTTAAGCACCTGACTTCAGCTCATGATCTCATGGTTTGTGAGTTCAAGCCCGCGTCGAGCTCTGTGCTGACAGCTCAGAGCCTGGAGCCTGCTTTGGATTCTGTGTCTCCCTCTCTCTCTGCCCCTCCCCTGATCATGCTCATGCCCATGCTCATGCTCTGTCTCTGTCTCTCTCTCTCTCAAAAATAAATAAACATTTAAAAATTTTAAAAAAATGAGTATGTAGAAAGGTGGGGCTTTGTCTCCAGATTGGTATTAGAGGTAATTTTTCCCTCATCCTCTCTTTGTCTGTCTCACTCTGTCTCTCTCTGTCTATGTGTGTGTGTGTGTATTCTATATAATTACCTATTAAAATTATGACTTGGAAAAATCATTTAAAAATTAATAATTTATTTAGCTTTTCTGTTTTGAGTTTTTGGTGCTACCTTTTCATTCAAAAATGGAATTTAGATACAATTTGCAGTAGCTATTATGCCTCTTCCTTCACAAATATGTTGCCCTGGGTCTCTTTCCAGGTATGTGGTCGACTTGTCTTTTGAAGTCAGAAATGACTATGTAGCATGTTGTGGTCCATAAAGTATAAGTAGAATAGCGATGTATAACATGACACCAAAGGATTTCAATTGTTACATAAGCTGCAAAAATAATAGGTAAAATAAACAGTAAGACACATGTTTTGTAAGGACTCCCTATACAGAGCAAGACTCCCCTTAAAATACTGAGGAAAGTGCTTGTATAGTAAGTGTTCTGGTGTTTGCTTGCATTGATCATTTAATTTCCCCCCATAACAATTGTATAAATCTCTTGTCTTCAGGGCTAAAGATTTATAATCCTGTATTACAAGGGTTTTGTGTCTCCAAGAAGCTGAGTGTATGGCACATCCCACTAATTCAGTTTGTCATTTTGCTTCCACTCTGTCTTTCTTTTCATCTCTGCTAAGTTCCAATGTTGATCCCTGTGTTTCAGGTGTCAGTCAATATGAAAAGCAATCCTGGGAGGATCTAGCTTTGAAATTACATAAAGGCTCTTTCTCATCAGGCTTAAGTTGTCCCTGCATCCATGACCTTACAGGCTGTGGCTCACTGTGTGTTATAAACCTTTCCTTCTGCATGTCATTCTCAGTTAACAGAGGCATCCTGTCAACTCTATGATAGAACAATGCCTCCTGTAACTCTCCTTGGGGGTAATTTATCTTCTAGAATCTCCCTAAGCTTTTAACATTATTTACCTCAAAAATAATTTAAGTGTAGTTCTAAAGATCTTGACATGAGACCGTCGCAAATGAAAGAAGGCTGAACACATTCCTGTGTACAAAATATCTATGTAAAGAGAGGTTTTATAATTTGGGGAGTTGTAGACCCCCAGAAGGTACAGAAGCAGTTAGACACATATAGCTTTTAATTAAAAAAATATTAAGAACGAATACTTCCTATCCTTAAACATATGGGTTTTCCACAGGATAAAATCTCCTGTCTTCAATTTCACTTTGCAAAAATTAACTGTATGCAAAAGTGCGGCAGTCAGCCATTAACAATCAAGTGCAAAGTTCAAAAAAACTTTTGGTTGCCTCTTCCTGTCTATTGCATTATTTGGAGTTGATCTGCCCTTTGTGCATTCCTGCTACCTCCTTTACCACCAGACTGGCCTTTGCTTCCACAGTTTCCCAGCATCTCTTGGAACTGACTGGCATATAGATTTACCACATTTTTTAGAATACCACTCTTTACTGATTTTTGAGACTGTGTAACAGTGAACATATGTGTCCTAGGAAACAGAATTTGTGGAAGGGGATTTTGAGGTTCTAAGCAATCAGGTGGAAAAGATATTTCTGACATTACTTTGAATCTTAGAGTGCTAATTACTTACTAGTATTAATTAGCAATAATTACTAATAAAATAGCTGATAATAGAATACCAATTAAGTAAATAAGAAATAAACCTTAAGAATCATTTTTTCTCTTTATGATTCCCTCATCCTTATCTCAAACATTTAAATCCTAAGTCCTTTTATGCCCTTCACATTAAAATGGCTACCAATCATCCTAACATGTATGGCAGTCGTGGATTACATTTTTGACGTGATAGCTCAGAAAAGTGTCATTACCTTGTGACGTCATAGATTTCCATACAGATACTTGAAATATATATGGATGACTAAAACTCATTGCAATGTCTGACATATTGTTGCACTTGACCTACAGTTGATGAATGAAAGAACGAATGAATGAATGAATGAGGTGATGTTAATGTATAGATTTGTGGCAATTCATATGGATAGTATCCTATGGTCAGATTAGCCTTCAACAAACATCCAAGAATTCAACAAGCTACCTTCCAAGAATAACTTGATATGAGAAATTTTGTGTTGGGCCCAGGGCTGAAAACAAAAGCAAGATTTAAGTTTCAAAGATTATGCACATCTCTTTCTTTGGAATATCAGAATGAAAAACAAATAGCGTCCCTTACACCTATCATTGGAGACTCAGACTCTTTTAAATCCCTGTTTACTCTTCTTCATGAAGTGATCTTGGTGTTCACAATGCAGTATAGTTGTTAAGATAGCTCTGATGGTCACATTCAAATTCCAGGCAGCTAGATAAAAAGAGGGCAGAGAAGGGCACACTCCCTCCTTTCTAAGGCCACACCTTATACAACATTTTCACCTCAGTATCACTGACCAGATATGACCATACCCAGCTGCAAGGGTGGCTGACTATTTTGGTCTTTGGATAAGTAGTAATGTGCTAAGTTAAGGTTCTGTGATGCAAATGAATTATTTGGAGGGAATATTCTTTGTCATAATTCTTACTCAAGGATGGACAACTTGACCTTCTAGTTATATGTAAAATTTAAAAGGTTAGCACAGAGAAATAAATACCATTTTTTTCCTGAGTAATTAATTACCCTTAGAAAAGATGCAATGCTATGTCAAGATGTCAATTAAGCTTGTTAATTAATTACAAACAAAAGATCAGAATTTAGAATGTAAAATTTTATAGGTACAGACACAGTTTAATTTTTATTTAAAGTATGCTAGATATGGTCTGCTCGTACTTGGAATCCAAACCCCACTTTCTTCTATGTGCCTTCCTATGCTGCAGAGATTACAGTGCTTAAAAATAGAACTAGATTTATGAAATCACATTGTAGCTAATGTTCAGGGTGCCAGTTTAACTCCCTAAAGTTAAGTGTGATTACAATGGGTTAGAGCATGGACGTGAGGGAGACACATCTTCCTGAAGTCTGTTAGATAGTGAACATGTTCCTTTACTTCTTCCGCAGTGTTTGTCAAGTTCTGTCCTGACTCTCCCTCCAGCATCTTGGTTCATATACACACACACACACACACATACACACACACACACACACACACTCCAAAATGTGGGTTCACACATACACACACATATCCTACACACATACAAACACATACACACAAATACACACCGTGACATCATAGTAGGCTCTCAGTATGGCCGGTTCAGTCCCTGACAAAAGAATGAGTTGAAGGCATTTAAACAAAAAAAAGATAACCAGGCTGCAGTCCTTAATCACATAGTTGTTATTCCCCATCTTGCTCCAGGACCTATGAACAGTTTCAAAGGGAGCTCCAATCTTTAGGTTGCTTTATGATAAGATTTAAAAAATTAGGTCCTGTTTTTGCCCTTCCTCCCACTCCAACATTTTACTACTTGACTATCTGAAATAAAAATTATTTTTCTATAAGCATAATTGCATACCGAAGTAATTTTGAAAAGACCCATTTAATTTTTAGAATAGAAAGCAGAAAAAAACCCCTATTTCTACCTCCTGTTTTGGTACAAAGATTAAAAAGGTGTCTAAATATTACTCTCTCAGAAATGGTTGAAGTGATCTCCACATTTTCAGTTCAATTCACCAATTCTTTTTTCACTTAGGAGGGGATTGGAAACACCACCCCTCCCCATCTCTCCCCACCCTCAACCCACATTCCTCACCCCTCATTTGCTGAGTGCATATTATGAGACACACACTGTGCTAGGTACTGTAGATATAAAGAAACAGGGGCGCCTGGGGGGCGCAGTCGGTTAAGCGTCCGACTTCAGCCAGGTCACGATCTCGTGGTCCGTGAGTTCGAGACCCGCGTCAGGCTCTGCGCTGATGGCTTGGAGCCTGGAGCCTGTTTCTGATTCTGTGTCTCCCTCTCTCTCTGCCCCTCCCCCGTTCATGCTCTGTCTCTCTCTGTCCCAAAAATAAATAAAAAACGTTGAAAAAAAAATTAAAAAAAAAAAAAAGAAACATAAAATAAGATTCTTGCCATGAAGGAGCTCAAATTTAAATGGGGATACAGATGTGTAAATGGATTCGTCTTAACACTACACCTTAAGAGTTATAATGGAGGTACTGCTAAATTGTTTGAATGCATAAAAGATAAAGGATCTAACTCTTTCAGGGGAGTCATAGGAGGCCAAGATGCATGCTTTTCACTTTATTAAAATAGAAGTAATATAGTAGCCCAGGTTTTTGATAACTTATTGCTGTCCATTCCCACATTATACTTTCTCAATAAGTGCTAAGAAGGGTTAGTAGAAAGGATCGTGTTAGGAAAACAGAAACCACCCTGGGTGTGATACAGAGACAGAGAGGGAGAGGGAGAGGAAGAAGGAGAAGGAAAGGGAAAAGCAGAGAGGGAAAGAGAGGAAGAGAGATAGAGAGGGAGAGAGAGAGAAAGTTAAAAGGTGTTAGAAGGGCTTTCGGAAGAAGAGGTAAAAGATTAATAACCATCCTCTAAGGCAGTAATTCCTACCTCCAAGCATATATGCCCTTGAGTGATCTTTTCTGGTCTGTGTGACTAACAAGTTTTTGCAAAAGTGATGATATACCACTTTCTAGACTAGAATAGAAAAGATGTCGTGCCTTCTGCCTCTCTCTTTCTCTCTCTCCTATCACTCACTCAGGGGGAAGCCAGCTACCATACTGTGGTGACACTCAAGCAGCCTTATGGAAAGATTCATATAATGAAGAATTGAGGTGTTCTCTCAACAGCCTGAAATGAACTGAGACCCCTGATCAATAGTCATGTGAGGGAGGGAGTCACCATGAAAGTAGATTCTTCAACCAAAGTAAAGCCTTCAGATGATGTAGCCCGGTTTCAGCTTAACTACTATCTCATAAGAAATACTGAGGTATGGAGTGCCTGGATGGCTCAGTCAGTTAGGTATCAGACTTCAGCTCAGGGCATGATCTCACAATTTGTGAGTTCAAGCCCTGCATCAGGCTTTCTGCTGTAAGCACAGAGCCCACTTTGGATCCTCTGTCCCTCTGTCTCTGCCTGTCCCCTGCTCATGTGACACACACACTCTCTCTCTCAAAATAAATAAACATTAAAAATAAAGAAACATTTTATTTTTTTTAATTTACATCCAAATTAGTTAGCATATAGTGCAACAATGATTTCAGGAGGAATAATAAAGAAATATTGAGGCAGAACTATTAAATAACTACTTCCAGATTCCTAGTCATCAGAAACTATGAGATAATAATTTTTGTTGTTGTTTGTAGCTGTGAGAAACAGTTTTGAAGTACTTCGTTATATAGCAATAGATATTAATACAAGGAATCTCGCAAGCATCTACCTGCTAATTTGTTGTTGGACCTACAGTTTCAGTAGGGACTGGATTCTCTAAAAGGCATCTCTTTTTGAAAAAGGCTGTGGGAAGCCTGGGTGGCTCAGTTGGTTGAGCTCCTGACTATTGGTTTTGGCTAAAGTCATGATCTCAGGGTCATGGGATAGAGCCCTACATAGGGCTCCACGTTGGGCAGTGGAGCCTGCTTAAGATTTTCTCTCCCTCTCCCTCTGCATTCTCTCTCTCTTTCTCAAAAAAAAAAAAAAGGCTGTCACCTCAGAAAAGCTATTGCCTTTGTCTAGGCAGCTAAGTCTAGGATCACCCCAATCTTGCTGCCACCATAACATAAGTCAGAAGCAGGAAAATTTTATTTCTGTCTTCTTATCTCTTGTCAATACTGGTAAACCTTAATGGAAATTGGTTGGTTCCCTGGTTGAGGAGGTGGGAAACCATGGGCCTTATAGAAATGTGTACAGACTCCCAGCCTCATAAACATAGAGCAGAGGATATTTTTCTTTCTTTTTTAATATTTATTTATTTATTTTGAGAGAGAGAGAGAGAACATGAGCAAGGGAGGGGCAGAGAGAGAAGGGGACAGAGGATCTGAAACAGGCTCTGAGCTGACATCCCAAGACCCCATGCAGGGCTTGAAACCATGAACTGTGAGATCATGACTTGAGCTGAAGTCAGATGCTTAACTGACTGAGCCACCCAGGTGCCCTGAACAGAGGATATTTAAGATGAGTGTAGCACAGAGAGAAGATAACTAAAGGAACTATGCAGAATGTATTATAAGCTGTTTTATAGATGAAGATTCTATGGCTCAGAGTATAAATAACTTGTACAAAGTCACACAGCTACAGAATAGAAGAATCTTTGGAAAGAATAGAAGAATATTTCCAAAGACTCTTTATGTGAATGAGCTTAAATAGTGAAAATGTATAGAATGAAGAATTAAGTTTCTTATATTTATTTATTATACAACTTTGTCTCAGACCACCCCTGACCTCCAGGGAGGAAGTGGAACCAGAAGGCACCTTCTTTAACATGTCATCTGTAGACTCTTTTCTATTACCTTGAACTCATTTATAGGGCTTTTTACTGGCATAACATGTCCCTGGAAGAGGATATATTGCCATTCAGACAAGAACCTCCATCCAAGGAGTGAGCAACTTATTTTCCCTCCACCAGAAGCAAACTGTGAAACTATTGAAGCATGAAGAAGTAATGCGAGGAGGGCAGGGGGGAAAGAGGTTTTATTTCTCTTTTCTGCCATAATAAAAAAGTCAAAATCAGGGAAAAAATGTATCTTGAACATTATTTTTATAAAGTTAAAAACAGCCTGTTTGCAATTTAGTTGGTCCTATTGATAAAACTCAGGCTGGCTACTGGTCTCTGCTCAGAGAAAGGTGAATGGGAGAAGTTACTCTATTTGTGCCCTACTGCTTTTAGGAGAATGAACAAGACAGTGTAAAAGTCACAATTGCCAATTGTACTAGAATTTCCTCTATAATTAACGAAATACTTAAGTAGTTTTTAAAGTTAAAGGAGTCCTACAAATGATGGAGGCACACAGGACATAATTACGTGCTTTCAATAAATGCCTGAAAGTGCACAACTTCCTTTGGGAGATATAATCTCTGGAAAAGCTTGCATTGTTACTCCCATCTATTTATTATTTTAACAAATTGTGTATTCTACAGAGGAATTTTATTTCCAAAAAAGATGAATTTACATAAAACCAATTCTCTAATTCAAAGCCTATGGGGGGGAATTTTAATTCCTTACATAATTTTATTGTCAGATGCAATATTGAATTAACTTAAGTTTCAAAAAAATATTGCCACATTAGTATTGTATGTGATCATATAATTCTCAAATATCTATTGTGTATCCTCTAGGACAGGGGTCAACAAACTATAGCCTATGGACCAAATCTGGTCTGCCACTTGTTTTATAAATAAAATTTCATTGGAACATAGCAACACCTGATTAAAAATGGGCCAAAGACTTTAACAGACACCTTAACTAAGAAGATATACAGATGCTAAGTAAGTATTTGAAAAGATGCTCTATATCATATGTCATCAGAGAAATGCAAATTAAAACAATAGTGGCATACCATCATATACCTATTAAGATGGCTAAAATCCAGAACACCAACACCAAATGCTGACAAGAATGTGGATCAGCAGGAACTCTATGTCTTTGCTTATATGGTGAAAAATGGTGCAGTGGCACTGGAAGTCATTTTGACAATATCTTATAAAACTAAACATACTCTTACCATGTCATTCAGCAACAGCACTCTCTGGTCTTTATCCAAGGAAGTTGAAAACAATTCTGCATAAAAACTTGCACATGAATATTTATTGCAGTTTTATTCATAACTGCAAAAATTTTAAAACAGCCAAAATGTTTTTCAGTAGATGAATGGATAAATAAACTGTGTTCAATCTGGACAGTGGAATATTACTCAGCACTAAAAAGAAATGAGCTATGAAGCCATGAAAAGACATGGAAGAACCTTAAATGCTTATCACCAAGTGAAACAAGACAATCTAAAAAGGCCACATACTGTATGATGCAACTATATAACATTCTGTAAAAGGCAAAACTATGGGGACATTGAAAGATTGGTGGCTACCAGGGATTGGGAAGAAGGAAGGATAAATAGGCAGATCACAGAGGATTTTAGGGCAGAAAACTATTCTATATGATTCCATAATTTTGGAAAAATGTCCTTATACATTATTCAGAGCCATAGAATGTATAACATCAAGAGTGAACCCTAAGTTAAACTGTAGACTTTGGGTGATGGTGATGTGCCAATATAAATCCATCAATTATAATAAATGCACCATTCTGATTGGGAATGTTGACAATGGGGAGGCTATGCATGTGTGAAGGTATAGGATATATAGGAAATCTCTGTACCTTCCTCCCAATTTTGCTATGAACAAAAAACTTCTCTAAAAAATTATCTCTAAAAAGATTTGGCAATAACAACCACCTTTTCATACTATTTTGAGACTACCTTCTCTCTCTCTTTTTCTTTCTCTCCCCTTCTATTTTAAAATAACGTTTTTATCAACAAGTTCTTAAAAATGGCCTTACCTGAAATATGCATTTCCTGGAGGCTATGTAGTTTAACAGTGTTGGGTAGTTTCTCTTCCTTTTATCCTGTCCAGAGCAGAACATTGTAAACAATGAAGAAACTTTGCTGTGCAAATCACAGTGTGAACCTGGGCAATTTACTTAATCTCTCTAAGCTTCAGTCTATGTTAGTATAACAAAAACAAAAAATCTTTGCTTTGTTAGAACAGGGGTTTACAATTTTTTTGATCACTCTCTAGTCAAGCATCTAGAACAATGGCTGACTCAAAATAGAAGCTCAATAAATATGGGTTGAAGGTTGCTTTTTGAATGTGTGTTAAAAACAGCACAGTATCCAAGCACAAAATACGAGTGCAATATTATTAGATATTATTTGCCTTCCTTTATGTGTGCTGTTAATTCCTCTTTTTTCTTTAGATATTATATCTTATTTTGTTAAATATATGAAAAAGTTCATTCAAAAGCTACAATATTAAAATCAAAGACACATAGACCAAATGTGGCTAGATGTATTCTTTGCACAGGATTTTCTTTTTTCCTTTCTTTTTTTCAAGTGTCTAATGAACGCTTTCAAGATATTTCCCCAGTAATTTTATGCCTTTCCCTGTTTTTATAATCTAAGGAAGTAGAAGGTAAGATAAGCCTGGTGTGGAAGAAAAAAATCACTTATATGGAACCAAGAGTGAGTTGGAACCGTAGTCTCTACCAACTTATTTAGCTCTGTGACCTCTGACAGGTCCCTCCCTTACCTGAGGAGTTTGTTTTTTCTCCATCATTAATGAGGTTTAAAAGACCTCGTTAAGAATCATTTATGAAAGAATTTGAGATAGGTCATGTGGAAGTGCCAGTTCACTGAAAAAAAAAAAAAAAGAAACCAATACTTGTTAGAACTTCTTATTAAAATATTAATAATTATTTTACTATTGTATTTTGAACAATTGTTTCAATTTTCATTATTGATGATTAAAATAATATTATTAGAAGGCTCTTGTTTATATATTATATCTTAAAGACTGATCTGGAAAAACGACAAAAAGAAAATCTGCTTTTATCATGACTGTACTCTAACAAATTTGCAGAATCTAGTCACCTGAAACTGTCTTCTATGTCTTAACACTCACTAATTCAGAGTTTCTCACCCTCAAGTAGCTTTCAGCCAATAATATTCTTGTAAAAGTTTGAAGACTGGCTCTCTGGAAAACAAACAAGCAAGCAAACAACAAAATATAACAACTTTTGATTGGTAGTACGTGCTATTTCCGTGGTGTAAATAGATGACATCATTGATTGTGAAGCTGGGAAGAGAGGCACACAGATTTTACTTCATACAGTCCTCCATACCCTAATTTTAACTTTAATATTTTATGATTCGGTCAAGCTAACTGTTCTTTCATTATCTCTGTTGCTGCCATAAATTAGCAGAGAATTCCAGACTTTGTTTACTTCCTCTGGTGCCAACTAACAGATGCCATAAATTATGGCTAGTAGTACATAGGTTTCATCTTAAGAGCCAGTGCTGATTTATTGGTACCGAGTGTCTCTAAGAATGGTTCTGAGGCCACATCCCAGCTCAGTAAGATAATTGTGAGCACTTACAGCTATTTACCATGGCCATGAAAGGACAGCCTCTCGATCAGTATTTGAAGCCTTATGTAAACAAACTTGTCATCAGGAGATGACTTAAAGGTGTCCTCCTCAGGTCTTATAAACATTTTGACTGATTGGGACTTCTGGAGATAATGTTCTAATTTTGTTCTGAAACAAACATTGACCAGTTTGGGAAATTTAAGCCTGGGTAGGAAAGTAGCACCGTGATGGCTAGGCCATCAGACTCAGGCGAGTCCACGTCTACAATCTAAAGGACTCCCTGTAGCCACTTCTCTCCTTCAGACATAGCAGCAAACACTATCATGCCGCCTTATCCCATTAAAGATCATGTAATATTGTTGAGGAAATAAAATTAAAAGCAAAGTTTTCTAACAACCCAGAAAACCTTTCCACAAAAGTAGAACAGAAAAAGAAAAATGTTGAATAAGCATTAAACCACAATGTGATGTTCATGTGTTAAAGATAAGCATTAAACCACAATGTGATGCTCATCACATGCCATTTGTTAAAGAGATTGCAAGACAGAAGGAAATCTCACTTTTTATGTATAGCCAAGCCAGGACAGCCTATTACATACATGTTCTCAAGATAAACAGTAACTGGTCCTCAAGGAAGAGGAGCTGACAGTACATGGCTCATCCTAAATTTACTAGTAATGAAGGGAACATCTGTGTTCTATATTTGCTTTGTCCAAAAGAAGAATAAAC
Organism: Panthera tigris; assembly: GCF_018350195.1. NCBI lineage: Eukaryota > Metazoa > Chordata > Mammalia > Carnivora > Felidae > Panthera > Panthera tigris. The sequence goes on from NC_056661.1 coordinate 101,685,134, forward strand.
TGGGGCGCCTGGGTGGCGCAGTCGGTTAAGCGTCCGACTTCAGCCAGGTCACGATCTCGCGGTCCGTGAGTTCGAGCCCCGCGTCAGGCTCTGGGCTGATGGCTCGGAGCCTGGAGCCTGTTTCCGATTCTGTGTCTCCCTCTCTCTCTGCCCCTCCCCCGTTCATGCTCTGTCTCTCTCTGTCCCAAAAATAAATAAAAAAATGTTAAAAAAAAAAAAAACAAAAAAAAAAACAAAAAAACACAAAAGAAGAATAAACTTCTCAAATCTGTAGGACAGGAGAAAGTTTTGCAACTTTGAGCAGGGAGCCCACTGAAGTCCGGTCCCTACTTGCCTCAGTAACTGGGCAATAGGGGTGCTCCTAGGTTTTTGAGAAAGACATTCCTGGGGTTAAATCAAATATTTATTTCCCCTTCCTTGAAAAATTTTCCATACATTTCAAAGAGACAAAGAAAGGAGTTGTGATGACAGGTTTTCTAAAGTCAAGTCTCTAAGAAAAGAGAGGAGATGAAATCTTTACTTGTTTGCAACAGTCTATTAAACCTCCAGTATTTTGCCCTTACAATCTCATAGTGATAATAGGTCTTAAATATACTTAGATACACAAGTAACTTTATCTTTAATAAAAGTAGGAGGTTATAAAAAGTAAAAATTACAGTTTGCAAACTACATGGTATAGGTTAGATTTTCAGAAAACAGGCTCTGAGATTTGCATGCAAGGACTGTACTGGAGAATGCTCTTGGGAACATCTGTGAGAAGTGAGGGAAGGAGAATCGAACAGAGGGAAAAAATACATAGCTATGCAGTTGCCATGGAGGATTTGGCCAATCCCATAGGGAACTCTGGAACTGAGGTTGCCTTATAGAGTTATTCCAAATGAGGCGAAGGGGCTGGGCTTTTACATACATCCTCTCCCACCACCCACATGGATCAATCATTCCGTGCAGGCTCTGTTCAGGGAAAGGGAAAGGATATACCCTTAGGCATGGCAGCTTCCTTAAGCTGAAGGCAATTTCTGGAGTAGGAGCAGCTCTGAGATACTGAACTTCAACACCTCAGCAAGCAGACGGAATGAGGGCCTCAGTCCTGTATGGCAACTGGGCAGTACATCACAGGGTCCACTCTATTTCCTTATACATCTTTTAATGCAGAGTAATGCACTTACTTATTCATCTATCTAGTAGGCACCAGAAATTTCCTTTTGGAAGAATTAAGAGAAAACATAACTCTAAAAAATTAAAGTGATTTTCCAAATACAGTAGGAAATAAAGAAAAAAAGGGTACAACTTACTTAACCTATTCAAATCTCATTTGTTAACAAAGCAAATTTTTTTTTTCTTTTTTAGGTTTACACCTTTCTTGAACTGCATCATCCAGTGTTAGTTCAGGGATTTGGAACTGCAAGCTACCCTCATTCCATTCTATTCTGGGTTTGTGTTCTTTGACATTTAGCATTAGTTGGCATAAGATTTGGACTATTATTTTTTTCTATCAAACTGTGTTCATTTCTATTTGCTTTTTTTGCATAGACTTATTTGCATTTGGAACTTTTAATCAATTATACAGTAATTACTACAAAATGATAACAACATCAATGATGAGGGTGAGGATGATGATGATAGATATGGAGGGTTTACTGTGGACCAAGTATTGGACTAAGCAGGTTATATGCTTTATCTCATGACAATTCTATACAGTACTCATCAAAATCCCCATTTTTTAGATAAAGAAACTGAGACCAAGAAAGATTAAATTAATATTAGAAAGCTTGTAAATAGCACAGAATTGAATAAAAGTGGGTTGACTCAAATTCAGTGGAGTCTACTCTCTCAGGCAAGTTATGAATTACCAGTTCACCTCCTAACCAACCCACCACCCCCTACTTTAATAACCCCCATGACTAACCATCTTCCTACACCACTTTTTTATTGTTAACTATCTGGCTAGAAGATACATCATTCAATAAAGTTAGCATGGGCTTTGGACTCACAAATCTATGTTTGAAACCTACCTCTGCTGTATGGCAGCCAGTGGAAGTTAGCAAGTTATTTCACTTCTCTGAGCATGTTTCCTTCTCTGAAAAAAAAAAATGGTGATGACAAAATCTACCTCATAGGAAGTAGCCATAAACTTTCTGCTACATAATGGGCATTGAATAAATAAATGATAGCTGTTGTTATCGATAAAGATATTGACAGTTATTTTGCAAATATTTAGTAGCAGCATTGTTATCACCAAAGACTGAACTAGTGAGGAAATTTACTCACATAAAATTGATTTCCAGAATGAAGATGAGCAGAAAATTTAGGTTAGAATACTTGAAAGAGGTAGCAGCTATGGATTTCAGAATCTATACAGCTGAGCTATTAAAAAAATCCAGAATGATAAAAAAAATTAATGGTGAAAAAATAATAGAATTCTACAGATGGAAATTATTATAACCAAATAAAGAACCTGAGCCCACAAAGTAGAGTGCTTCTTTGAACTTGGTGTTTGGAAGACAAGTTAAACAAGTATTAAGTTTGTTTCTTTTGAATATATCTGTAGGATATAATCATAAATGTAAAATGATTTTTAAATCCTCAGGCATCAAAGAGTTTTTCATCATGTCAAAAAAGAGAAACTAAATGATTGCTAGTAACTGTTAAATTATATCACTTTAAAGAAAATTATGCAGTCATTAAATATTTAAGAAGTATACCTAGAGAATGCATTTTTATTAAATTCTAATAGTAGGATGCAATATTATCTATACATACCTATAAGCACATACATGAGACATATATATTTCTTTCCCCAAATATATGTTGAAGGAAATAAATGAAAATACCATCAGTGATTCTCTTCTCATGGTAGAACCATGGATAATTTTTTCCTTCCTTCTTTTTCTTCCTTTCTTTCTGTGTAAAATTACAAATTTCCATAAAGAACAAACAGTTTATAAGGAAAAATAATCCTTGTTTAGAAAGAATCTGCCCTACATTGATGTGCACTTGCCTCCTACACTCTTATTTTCCCTTGTAAGATCAGCTAATGTTTACCACTGTGGCACAAAAGGATGCAAATATTTACTTCCTAAACAGTAGGAAGGCCTTTCAAAGACACTAATGGTTGTAGGCACTCTTACAGATAGCTGATTAAGATTTGTGCACCCATAAAAAGTATAGAGATTAAAGGAGAGGACTGAAAATGTATTCATAATTAGAGAAGGGACCAGGGTTGTGTTTGGGACATGATTTACTGGTAATCAGCAAAGAACAAACTGATTATTAGCTGTTCAATTCTTGTTGGTCTTAGGGGATTCCACTCAGTGGCCTAATTAAACTGAGCTTGAAGTCTTCATATCTCCATTCAGTGGCAATTTCATTATAATATTCAGTTCTTTGCATGAGATTTGCCTTCCCTCTCTTTAATCATATGTTTTGCATTTGTGTAACACCTTCCTTGATTAGTTTCTCTACAGGATTAGCTCTTGATAACTGCATGGTTTATGAAAGCAAATGTCATATATAAGACAATCTGGATATTAAGGTTTATTGTCAGTCTTGGAATTTTTCAAAAGGGAAAACAAACAAAGGACCTGCACTTGTTTTAATTAAAATGACTTTCTTTGCTTTCTGGACTGTTTATTTGTTTGGCTCTGAGTATTTTGTAGAGATAAGATTTCAGAAAGAAAATAATCTCAATGATTGCAGAGAAATAGAAAAATATTTTATATTTTCAACTCAAACTAAGGAAATTTTTATTAGTTTTGTTATACCCAGCATGTAGGTGACCCTCTAGGAGAACAGTATGTCTTTCTGGCTCCAGGGTATCGCTTAGATTAGAAATGTTCTCAGTGCTTTGAAATATGCAGCAGAGGGGCTCTAGATGTATGTCTTTGTAACTCAAAACAAAGTAGTGATTTAGCAATTACCCAATTAATTTGATCAGTGTTGATGGCTAAACTGGGATTGATTTAAATAATGCAGCCTTTCACATGAATTTTTGGTAACAAAGCATTTGGGTAGGCCATGTAATTCATTGATTACCTAGTTCAATTACTAAATTTCAATTTCATAGTGTCCAGCGTAAACTTAGGTAGCCAAAGTTGGGCTGATTCTAACATGGGGAAACAGAATAATTTCAAGACAGTATGGCTTATAATACGAGAGATAAACATGTCTGTTATAAACAAAATAATCCCATAATATTGTTTCTGTGCCAGATTCTTTGATTAAAGTCACACATTTATAATGGCATCAGAATTTCACTTTCGAAAAGTAATATATCTTAATAACACTCTCTGTAAGCTGATAAGTAGGCCAATACAGACAAAACTTAGAAGCACTTTCAAAACTACTCTCATTTTTAAAAATTCCAGTACATATGTAGAACTGCACCATTAACAATAACTGATATTTATTCAATGTCTACTGTATAAAAAGCACACTTTAAAACAGTTTCATTTGGCTAAATTAGAGATTTATCCATGGATATTTTGTTCATAAATGAATTCTGACTTACCTGGAATAAACTATTATGAAAAATTGAAGGCACACAGATAAAATTTACACAAAAGATTATATATCAATATAACCTATTGGCACAAAAGTGATGATGTAAGTAAGTGAATGCTTGATGATTCAGGTGACTTCCCTCTGCAGAATATATGCTATCACCATAGAAAAATCTGAAATATTTTTTTCAGATTCTTGATCAATTGTAGTTTATAGTAAGTAGTCTAACTGTAGGGCAAAACTATTTAATGAATTCTAAGTTAAAATGAATCTTAAGCCATATACTGTATTCATGAACAAGACCATCCTTTTCATGAAGACAAGGACTTAACTGGTCTTGCTCATGTCTATAGTTCTAGCATCTGGGAGCACCATTACACATAAGAGGTACTTGTGCAGTGATTGTTGAATGAATCAATCAATGAGTTGATACCATGGAGGACAGAGGCAAAAATTCTGAAGTATATGCAAAAAATTTGAAATTTTTTCTCTCTACTTTAAATCAAATATTGGTTCTTTGCTGGAGGAATAACCCTATAGGCTCCTTCTTGTGTCCAGTTTCTTGGGAATATTTTTATTTCCTGGGCCACTTCTCTAAGCTGTCCCTTTATAGGCATCAGCCTTTATCTTTGAAGTCAGCACCAATTTTTCCACCAGATAGTAAGGATTTGAAAGCAGAACTAAAGTTTCTGTTTTTTTTTAAGTGATCTGTATTTTAAATATAATTTCACTCACCAGCTGTTTGTATGTATACAGTTAAGTAATTTCTCTGAGTTATAGCAAAACCATTAAGGTAATATTAAGTAACTTCTGGTGCTCAATAATTTTTACTAAATAAGCAGCTATCATTATCATCATGATCTTAGTCATCATTGTCATTATAATTGCTGTTGTTGACACAAATCTTCTCAGGATTTTTTTTTAGTAATTTCTATTTCTGATTGTGTAATATGAATGCAGTTTGAATAATTTTAGTAGTACACACTTCCTTGAACAATATTTTAATTTTTTAATGTTTATTTATTTTTGAGAGAGAGAGAGAGAGAGTGAGACAGACAGAGCTTGAGAGGGGAAGGGCCAGAGAGAGAGGGAGACACAGAATCTGAAGCAGGCTCCAGGCTCCGAGCCGTCAGCACAGAGCCGGTGTGGAGCGCGAACTCACAAACTGTGAGATCATGACCTGAGCCGAAATCAAATACTTAACCAACTGAGCCACCCAGGCTCCCCTAGATTTGTTTTTCTTTTCACATTCTTATGTGCTAATTCCAAAAACTTGATCATCTGGAGGTGTCTTTGTATTGACCATTTTTCTTCTTGTGTATGGGTCACAGATACCTACTATTTTTATGGTTTATCTATATTTTTATCATGTTCCAGACATTGTACATAAAATAACAATGGAGATCTAAGTAAAATTTAATTTTTTAATTTTTTTTTATTTTCCAGGGAGTGATTAGGGTATGGAGCTTATAATTCAGATTTGTCCTTGAGTGAAGTTGAGCTGACACTGGACCAAAGCTTAAATTAGGTTGGACTTACCTGTGATTTGTCCAACTTAGGATCCCTACACACCTGCCATTCGACTTTGTCTTTTTGATATGGGAATAAATTAGACATATTTTGTTTCAGGTTATTTTGGTTCACCTGGGGATTCAATTCTGGCAGGGCTCCTGAACTCAAGCATGACAATGATATGCCAGGGTATGTAATTTCTCTCTGCTTTCTAGTCTTTTCCCCATTGCCATTCCCCCCCACTCCCACTCATAATTAGGGTAATTATAGAGGGAGAATTGTTGGTGTGAGAAATTTATTGTAGCATTTGAGGTTCTTTCTCTTTCTAATATATCTCATTAGCTCATAGTGTTACCAAAAGATCAACTGACTTGTTGTTGTCCCTGAGAAATCTCTCTCTCTCTCTATGGCAGGATTGTCCCTTCATCCATCTGCAGAAGAGAAAGGGCCATACTTTGACTATAAAAGCCAAAGGCCAAATTCTTATGTTCCGTGAACTCTGACAGCGGGGCTGAGGACACATGACATAAGGTTGGTCAATTTATTCTCTCCTTGACACTTTGAATTTAGGGAGTCTCAGGTAGAGAAAAAGATAATTTTGGTATTTGCGGTAACATCCAGTATCCAGTGCCAGTGATCTCAAATAGATTGTTTCTGTAATTTGACAGTCTTAGGAAATCTAGGAGTTTAGCTTCTCTAAATTCTACTAATTCCTCATATTCCCATAAATCCATTTCCCCAACCTAGTTTTCCCACCTTCATTATATACTACCAATGTTGTTCTACTTTATCTAGGCTGAGATGTTTCTCTTTTGTATGTATGTCTATGTGTTTTGATTTGAGTAACTTAATATGCCTTTTCTGCTTAAATAAGAACAAGTTATTGTTTTAAATTAATAAAATTATAAATTTAAATTGCATAGCAAAAGCTGGCATAGGTTTAGTGCTCTGAAAACCTTATTTCTCTTGCCTTCTTCCCAGACCTCAATACAATTATTTGACTTCTTTTATGTCCACCTCAGAACTGGCCACAGTGTTGAATACTACCACTCTCATATATGCTTGCCAAATGAAAAGATAAATGGATTACTATGGGTAATATACTTAACTCTTATCTACCATTAGCTAATAGATTTTGTCCTGCCCCTTGATTTCAAATGACATCATATAGGTAAAATCTAGAACTGTTAAGGGTACAAAATATTAAAGACATGACAACACCTTTCTTGATATGATCTGATACTTATCAGTCTGTAAATTATACAATCATACAGAAATGACACTTGTTGATTTATTTCATTTGTTTTCACCCATTTGAAATAACTTGAAATGGATTTGTGAATCAGAGAACATTTCTTGGCCACTCATTTAAGCAAGGAAGGCAAAGATCCATGAGTAGGAATTCTGTAGATATGTTTAAATTTATTGCTTTTATAAAACCAGTTAAATTATTCATTAACATTTTACCAGATCCTTTGAAGGCAGTATTTAAAAGCATATGACTTAGAGCTCTAGTCTTCATTGTGAATGGAAAATTCACTCTCAAATCATCCAGACTTTCAAGTAATGTGTAGATGAGTAACTAAAATGATTACTTCAAATGAAGTACAGTCTAATCTACTATAACATCCCATATCATATGGAGTACTGTCTCAGTATTCTAAGAAAATTTTAGTGTCTACAGTGTCTCCTGCATTAAAAAATGAAACAAAAAAACCACAAACCCTTAATTCAAAAGGTGCTGGCTTCAGAGATTTAATGATTTATTGTGTATAAGTAAAATAGAAATTAAAGCTATTTTTCAGCCAGATATGACAGTAAGAGAATATGGCCAGCTTTGCTTTGTAGTTTCTCCAGGACCCAAATTTGTCAGTGTTTGAATAAGTTTAGTTACTGTTCCTCGACCAAAAAATAAAAATGTAGAATATGTACGGCTATTGGTCTTGATAGAAGAGTGGTATTCCATCATCACAAAGGTCCCTGGGAAACCATTTAAATAGTTTTATTGATTTTTCCCTGGTTGGCACATTTAGTTCAAACAGCTCCCAAGGAGCACCTCTGTACTTGAACTAGGATTCTTTTTTTTTTTTTTTAATTGAAGTATAGTTGACACACAATGTTACTTTAGTTTCAGGTGTAAAACATACTAATTCAACAAGTCTATACCTTACGCTACACTCACCACAAGTAGAGCTACCATCTGTCACCGTGAAATACTATTACAATACCATTGATCCTTTCCCTCTGCTTGCTGTGCCTTTCATCCCTGTGACTTATTCATTCCATAGCTGGAAGCCTGTACCTTCTACTGCCCTTCATCCATTTTTTTCCCTTTCCCTTCATCCACCTTTCCTCTGGCAATCATCAGTTTGTTCTCTGTATTTGTGGGTGTTTCTGCTTTTTGCTTGTTTATTTTTTTAGATTCTACTTAAAGGGAAAAATATGGAATTTGTCTTTCTTTGTTTATTGCACTTAGCATAATACCCTCTAGGACCATCTATATTGATGCAAATGGCAAGATTTCATTGCTGTTTTTAAAGTTTTCATTTTAATCACTTGATGCTTATCACAAGTGCACTCCTTAATCCTTATCATCTATTCATTTATTTCACCTTGATTTCATTCTTTTTTTATTGCTGAGTGATAATCCTTTATATAGCACATCTTCTTTAAACATTCATCTGTCACTGGACACTTTTTTTGCTTCCATATCTTGGTTATTGTAAATATGCTGCAATAAACATAGGAGTGTATGCATCTTTTAGAATTAGAGTTTTCTTTTCTCTGGGTGAATACCAGTAGTGGAATGAGCTAGGATTCTTGACTACTAGTGAAGAAACTACCAACACATAAGTTGCTGTCTTTTCCCTTCTGGTTATTTAGGTCTGAACTCATGTTGAGGTCTCAATATAGAGTTAAAACACAAGAAATTTGAAGAAAAAGTTTAATAGACTTTATTTTTTAGAGCAGTTTTAAGCTCACAGCAAAATTGAGTGGAAAGTACAGAGTCCCATATGTCTCCTGCCACCACACATGCACAGCTTCCCTCCTTTTCAATCTTCCACATCAGAGTGGCACGTTTCTTACAATAGATGGACCTGCACTGACACGTCATTGTTACCAAAATTCCATAGTTTACATGAGGATTTACTCTTGGTATTGTATATTTTATGGGTTGATAATGGCATGTATCAATCATACAGAATAATTTCATTGCCTTAAAAGCCCCTGTGTTGTATTTCTTATTCTTTCCCACCTAATCGCTGGGAACTACTGATCTTTTCACTGTTATATAGTTTTGTCTCTTCCAGAAAGTCACATAGTTGGAATTGTACAGTAGCTTCTTTTTATTAGTAATATGCATTTAAGTTTTCTATGTTGTTTTCATGGCTTAATAGCTCATTTCTTTTTAACATTGACTAATATTCCATTGTCTGGATGCACCATAGTGTCCCTAACCATTCACCTACTGAAGAATGTTTAGTTTCTTCCAAGTTTTAGCAAGTATAAATAAAACTGCTATAAACATCTGTGCGCAGGATTTTTATGAGGATGAATTTTCAAGTCCTTTGGGTAAATATCAAGGAATGGGATTGCTTGGTCATATGATAAGGGTTTGTTTAGTTTTGTAAGTAGCTGCCAAACTGTTTTCTAAAGTGGCTGTACCATTTTGCATTCCCACCAGCAGTAAATGAGTTTCTGTTGCTTCGCATCTTTGCCAGCATTTGGTGGTTTTATTTTTCTGAATTTTGGACATTCTGATAGGTGTGTGGTGTTCTCTCATTGTGGTTATAATTTACATTTCCCTGGTGAAATATAATGTGGAACACCTTTTTATATGCTTACTTTCTATCTATATATCTTCTTTGTTGAGGTGTCTGGTAAGGTCTTTGGCCCATTTTTTAATTAGGTTGTTTGTTTTCTTGTTATTAAACTTTAAGAATTCTTTGTATGTTCTGGATAACAGTCCTTCATCAGATATGTCCTTTACAAATACATTCTTTCAACCAGTTGTTTATATCTTTTTGTTATGTTGAAATTTGAGGAAATTTTTAATTGATAGTTTTATTATGGCATATTTCAAACACATACAAAAGTAGAGGGTATTGGACGTCCAATGATATCTGCTATAAACTTATGTTTCACCTATATCCTTTCACATTATGCCCTCCTCCCCACTCTACTGGATTATTTTGAAAATTCCAGACTTAATATTATTCACCTGAAAAGATTTCTGCACTCATCTCTAGACCAGAGAGATGTTTCCTTATTTTTAGGAAACATACTCACAATATCTTATAATCAACCATTCTTCTAGATCCATTAGAAAATGGGGTCACGAGGCAATTTGTTGCCCCTAAAACCAGAAAGATAACTGAATACAGAGAATCAGAGATTACCAGGAACAGAAATTGTAGCTGGAGCCTGGTAAGGACAATCAAAAGGTAATTGACTAATTGCTAGAGATTAAGTAGGGACCAACTTGAGAGAAAAAAAAAATGTCCTGGAGGCCTAACTTTAGGAGATCCCCACACTTGTGTGAGTTTTTACCTCCAGGAGGCCCAACAGGCTCTCCAGGTAAGGATTAGAGGAAAATCCCATCATGCATCTGGCAGAGGGAAGGCAAAAAATAATTTTCAAATACATCCAGAGTATTCTATTCTCATTAACAAAGTACTTCCCCCAAATGAATTTGTTACCAGATTCTAGCCAATATAGGGTTTAACAGAACCTAGGCAATGAAAGGAATGAAAATATCTTAATTAAGCCTCGTCCAGCCTTCCTGTCTCATCTAAGGGAAGAAAATACCTGAAAAGCAGTGTGGATGCCACAGTCTAAATCACTGGCCCACAAAAAGACTGAGACTTACTTATAGAAATATAGACTGTTTTGGGGTGCCTGGGTGGCTCAGTCGGTTAGGCGGCCGACTTCGGCTCAGGTCACGATCTCGCGGTCCGTGAGTTCGAGCCCCGCGTCGGGCTCTGTGCTGACAGCTCAGAGCCTGGAGCCTGTTTCAGATTCTGTGTCTCCCTCTCTCTCTGCCCCTCCCCTGTTCATGCTCTGTCTCTCTCTGTCTCAAAAATGAATAAACGTTAAAAAAAAAAATTAAAAAAAAAAAAAAAGAAATATAGACTGTTTCCCCTCCCTCACATCTTACCACCATCTCAGTAAGGTCCCTGTATAGTAATATGGGATTACAACTGAAAAGAACTTTAAGGCTCATTCATGCTCTATTTAAGAAAGAGTCTCTAGAGAAATACAAAGATAACAAAGACCAAAATAAGGACACTAGAGAAAATTTTATACTCTGATCTAAAGTTGCAGCAAAGAGTAAACATAGCCCAATTTTTATCTAGATAAACATAAAACCTCACACTAAAGTGTAAATGACCTCAGTTTCTTTTACTGAATACATCATATCCAACATTCAATTTAAAAAAAAGTGCATACTGGGGTGCCTGGGTGGCTCAGTTGGTTGAGCACCAACTCTTGGTTTCAGCCCAAGTCAGGATCTCACAATTCACGTGTGAGATCAGAGCCCAGCATCAGGCTCTGTTTTGACAGTGGGTAGCCTGCTTGTGATTCTATTTCCCTCTCTCTCTGTCCCTACCACACTCACTCTTTCTCTTTCAAATAAATAAATAAACATTTAAAAAAGCATACTAAAAGGCAAAAAAGTAGTTGGAAGAGAAATAGTAGGCTTTAGAATCAAACTCAAATATGGCAGAGATGTTGGAATTATCAGACTAAAAATTTATAACAACTATGATTAATGCACTAAACTCTAATAAAAAAAAGGGGGATGCAGCATGAAAGAACAGATTAGTAATGTAAGCAGAGAGATAGAAACCCAAAGAGAGAATCAAGAAAAATTTTTAGAAATCAAATAAAATGTAACAGAAAAAAAGAAAGAAAGAAAGAAAAAGACTCGACAGTCCTGAGTAGACTGGACATGGCTGAGGAAAGAATTAGTGAGCTTAAACTCATGTCAGGAGCAGGAAAAACTGCCAAAACTAAAAACAACACAATTCAGTCCATATCACAGGCTACTAAGATAAAAAAAAAAAAAAGTTGAGAAGTTACAAATTATTATATCAGACAGGAAATAGAGGTTATCACTACTGTTCCAATGAATAATAAGAGGATTATAAAAGAATGTAGGAACAACTCTATGACTTAAGATTTGATAATTTGAATGAAATGGACCAATTCCTTGAAAGATACAAATTACCAAACTTACATGAGGAGAAATAGATCATTTGAATAGGCCTATATCTGTTAACAGAATTTAATCATTTAATAATATCCTTCTGAAATAGAGAGAACTAGGGGCGGCTGAGTGGCTCAGTGGGTTGAACATCCGACTTCAGCCCAGGTCATGATTGCACGGTTCATGGGTTCGAGTCCTGCATCATGCTCTGTGCTGACTGCTCAGAGCCTAAACCCTGCTTCACTTTCTGTGTCTCCCTCTCTCTCTGTCCCTCCCCAACTCGTTCTCTCTCACTTAATAATAAATAGATATTAAAAAAATAAAAATAAAAAAAATAAACAAAGATCTAGGCCCGGATCATTTCACTGGGGAATTTACAAAACATTAAATCAACTCCCTAAAATTACTTTCAGAAAAATAAAAACAGAGGGAATACTTCCAAAAACATTTTTTGAGGCCAGAGTTACCTTGATACCAAAACAAACAAACAAATAAAATGACAAGGAATCAGTATTACAGACTGATATTTCTCATGAACATAGATGTAAAAATCCTAAACAAAAAATGATCACATAAAAACAAACAAATACATCAAAAGAATCATACCCTACAACTAAGTGGCATTTATTCTGGTTTTTCAAAGATGGTTCATCATTTAAAAAATAAGAAGGAGGGGCACCTGGGTGGCTCAGTTGGTTAAGCATCTGACTTTGGCTCAGGTCATGATCTCACAGTCCTTGAGTTTGAGCCCCGTGTCAGGCTCTGGGCTGACAGCTCGGAGCCTGGAGCCCACTTCAGATTCTGTGTGTCCCTCTCTCTGACCCTCACCTGTTCATGCTGTGTCTTCCTCTGTCTCAAAATAAATAAACATTTAAAAAATTTTAAAAAATAAGGAGATAAGCAAACTGATTGGACAAAAGGATGAAAATGGTGGATAAAGATACTTCAATGGAAAACTGTTAACCATGCCAGATGGTAGATTCTGTTGATTTGACCAGTTTTGGAGGTGAGAATGAGGGAAAGTCTCAAGAGATTTTTGATGCACATATCTTTAACCACATCTAATAATGTAAAGTAATTGCATGGTAATCTAAATAATATCCTGAAGTAAAGTAAGTATCCTTACTTTAAAATCAAAGTTTCGTCTTTGCCAATTTTGATGCCTTTGATTTCCTTTTGTTGTCCGATTGCTGATGCTAGAACTTCCAGCACTATGTTAAACAACAGCGGTGAGAGTGGGCATCCCTGTCGTGTTCCTGATCTCAGGGAAAAAGCTCTCAGTTTTTCCCCATTGAGGATGATGTTAGCTGTGGGCTTTTCATAAATGGCTTTTATGATCTTTAAGTATGTTCCTTCTATCCCGACTTTCTCAAGGGTTTTTATTAAGAAAGCATGTTGGATTTTGTCAAAGGCCTTTTCTGCATTGATTGACAGGATCATATGGTTCTTCTCTTTTTTTTTGTTGATGTGATGTATCACGTTGATTGATTTGCGAACGTTGAATACTGACGCATAGGGGCACTTGTACCCCAATGTTTATAGCAGCACTCTCAACAATAGCCAAATTATGGAAAGAGCCTAAATGTCCATCAACTGATGAATGGATAAAGAAATTGTGGTTTATATACACAATGGAATACTATGAGAAAGAATGAGAAAGAATGAAATATGGCCTTTTGTAGCAACGTGGATGGAACTGGAGAGTGTGATGCTAAGTGAAATAAGCCATAGAGAGAAAGACAGATACCATATCGTTTCACTCTTATGTGGATCCTGAGAAACTTAACAGAAACCCATGGGGGAGGGGAAGGAAAAAAAAAAAAAGAGGTTAGAGTGGGAGAGAGCCAAAGCATAAGAGACTGTTAAAAACTGAGAACAAACTGAGGGTTGATGGTGGGTGGGAGGGAGGGGAGGGTGGGTGATGGGTATTGAGGAGGGCACCTTTTGGGATGAGCACTGGGTGTTGTATGGAAACCAATTTGACAATAAATTTCATATATTAAAAAAAATAATAATAAAAATAAAATCAAAGTAAGCAAAACAAATTAAAATGCACTTGAAAAAGCTCCAAAGACATTGATCAGAGTGTATTATAAAGATAAAATTCCCAAATAGGAAATATAAATAGGAAGGACAATTGGGCCAGGAAATTTCGACATCACTGGTATTTATTCCAGTATTTATTCCATCAGTATTTGTTACTTATTAGAATGCTAATGTTTTTATATTCCTAGTACATATTTTGTAGGAGAAGTAAGCTCATTTCAAAAGACTTGTGGGGAGAGATAAAGTTTCCCAAAGAAACAAACAAATAAACAAAAATTTAAGGAGCTTGTGACATTTAACCAGTCCTGAAAGAAATATTAAAGGGGTCTCTTTGAGTGGAAAGGAAAGACCAAAAGTGATGAAGAATAGAAAGGAACAGAGAAAATCTTCACAAAGACAAAACAAGTAATAAAATGGTACTAAATACATGTCTATCAATAATTACTATGAATGTAAATGGACTAAATACTCCAATCAAAAGACATAGGGTTTCAGAATGGATAAAAAAATAAAAATAAATAAATAAAAAACAAGATCCATCTATATGCTGCCTATAAGAGACTCATTTTAGGCCTAAAGACACCTGCAGATTGAAAGTGAGGGGATGGAGAACCGTATATTATGCAGATGAAAGTCAAAAGAAAGCCAGAGTAGCAATACTTATATCAGACAAACTAGATTTTAAACCAAAGACTATAACAAGAGATGAAGAAGGGCACCATACCATAATAAAGGGGACTATCAAACAAGACGAACTAACAATTGTAAATATATATGCTCCCAACATGGAAGAAAACAAATATTTAAAAAAAATTAATAACAAACATAAAGGAACCATTGATAATAATACAATAATAGGAGGGGACTTAAACACCCTTCTAACATCAATTGACAGCCCATCTATGCAGAAAATCAACAAGGAAACAATAGCTTTGACTCACACATTGGGCCAGATGGATTTAACAGATTTAGTCAGAACATTTCATCCTAAAGCAGCAGAATGCACATTCTTTTCAAGCACACATGGAACATCCTCAAAAATAGGTCACATACTAGGTCACAATCAGGCCTCAACAAGTATAAAAAGATCGAGGTCATACCATGCATATTTTCTAACCACAATGCTACGAAACTTGAAGTCAACCACAAGAAAAAAATTGGAAAGCACTCAAATACATGTAAGTTAAACAATATGCTACTAAATAATGAATAGGTCAACCAAGAAATTAAAGAGGAAATAAAAATAACATACATGGAAACAAATGAAAATGAAAACACAATGGTCTAAAACCTATAGGATGCAGCAAAAGCAGTTGTAAGAGGGAAGTACATAGCAATAAAGGCCTACCTAAGAAGCAAGAAAAATCTCAAATAAAGAACATAAACTTACACCTAAAGGAGCTAGAAAAATAATAACAAATCAAAAAGAAAAGAGAAAGGGCCCAAATAGGTAAAATCACAAACGAGAGAGGAGAAATAACAACCAACACTATAGAAATACAAACAATTATAAGAGAATATTGTGAAAAATTATATGCTAAAAAATTGGACAACCTGGAATAAAGGGATAGATTCCTGGAAATACATAAACTATCAAAACTGAAACAAGAAGAAGTAGAAAACATGAACAGACCAATAACCAGCAAAGATACTGAATCAGTAGTCAAAAATCTCCCAACAAACAAAAGTCCGGAGCCAGATGTCCTCACAGGGGAATTCTATCAAACATTTAAAGAAACGTTAATACCTGTTCTTTGCACACTATTCCAAAAAATAGAAATGGAAGGAAAACTTCCAAATTCATTGAGTGAGGACATCATTACTCTGATTCCAAAACCAGAAAAAGACTCTACTAAAAAAAAATAATCACAGGCCAATATCCCTGATGAGCATGGATGCAAAAATTCTCAACAAAAATATTAGCAAATTGAATTCAACAGTACATTAAAAGAATCACTCACCACGATCAAGTGGGATTTATTCCTGCACTGCAGGGCTGGTTCAATATTCACAAATCAATCAACCTGATACACCACATTAATACAAGAAAGGATAAGAACCATATGATCCTTTCAATGGATGCAGAAAAAGCATTTGATAAAGTACAACATCCATTCCGGATAAATGCCTTCAATAAAGTAAGGATAGAGGGAACATACTTCAACATAATAAAGGCCATATGTGAAAAGCCTGCAGCTAAATATCATCCTCAATGGAGGAAAACTGAAAGCTTTTCCTCTATGGTCAGGAACAAGACAAGGATATCTACTCTCACCACTGTTATTCAACATAGTACTGAAAGTCCTAGCCTCAGCAAACAGAAAACAAAAATTTAAAAATAAAAGGCATCTAAATCAGCAAGGAAGAAGTCAAACTTTTACTATGTGCAGATGACATGATACTCTATATAGAAAACCAAAGATTCCACCAAAACATTGCTAGACCTGATACATGAAGTCATAAGATACAAAATCAATGTACAGAATCTGTTGCATTTCTATATACCAATAATGAAGCAGCAGAAAGAGAAATCAAGGAGTTAATGCCACTTATACTTACACCAAAACCCAGAAGATAACTAGGAATAAATCTAACCAAAGAGGTAAAAGATCTGTACTAAAAACTATAAAACACCGATAAAAGAAATTGAAGATGACAGAAAGAAATGGAAAAGTATTCCATGCTTATGGATTGGAAGAACATTGTTAAAATGTCTCTACTGCCCAAAGCAATCTACACATATAATGCAATCCCTATCAAAAATACCACCAGCAGTTTTTGCAGAGCAAGAACAAACAACCCTAAAAACCACAAAAGACCTCAAATAGCCAAAGCAATCTTGAAAAAGAAAAGCAAAGCTGCAGACATCCCAATTTTGGGCTTCAAGTTATATTACAAAGCTGTAGTCACCAAGACAGTATGTTACTGGCACAAAAACAGACATATAGGTTAATGGAACAGAATAGAAAACACAGCAATGAACCTATAACTATATGGTCAATTAATCTTCAACAAAGCAGGAAAGAATATCCAATGGGAAAAAGACAGTCTCTTCAACAAATGGTGCTGGGAAAACTGGATAGCAAAATGCAAAAGAATGAAGCTGGACCACTTTATTATACCATACACAAAAATAAATTAAAAATGGATAAAATACTTAAATGTGAGACAGGAAACCATCAAAATCCTAGAGGAGAACACAGACAATAACCTCTTTGACATTGGCCGTACCAACTTCCTCCTAGATATGTTTTCTGAAGCAAGATAAACAAAAATAAACTGTTGGGACTTCATCAAAATGAAAAGTTTTTGCATAGCAAAGGAAACAATTAACAAAACTAAAAGCCTACAGAATGGAGAAGATAATTGCAGGTGACATATCTGATAAAAGTTTAGTATCCAAAATCTACAAAGAACTTCTCAAACTGAACACCCCAAAAAACAAATAATCCCGTTAAAAAATAGGAAGAAGAAGACATATTTCCAAGGAAGACATCTAGATGGCTAACAGACACATGAAAAGATGCTCAACATCACTCATCATCAGGGAAATACAAATCAAACTACAATGAGATATCAGCTCATACCAGTTGGAATGGCTAAAATTAACAATAGGTGTTGGCAAGGATGTGGACAAAGGGGGAACCCTCTTGTATTGTTGGTGAGAATGCAAACTGGTTTAGCCACTCTGGAAAACAGTATGGAGTTTCCTCCCTAATATTTATAGCAGCATTATCAACAATAGCCAAATTATAGAAAGAACCCAAATGTCCATATATATAATGGAATATTATTCAGCCATAAAAAAGAATGACATCTTGCCATTGTAATGACATGGATGAAGCTAGAAAGTATTATGCTATGTGAAATGACAGTCAGCAAAAGACAAATACCAAGTGATTACACTCATATGTGGAATTTAGAAACAAAACAAATGAAAAAAACAAATGAGAAAAAAGTGAGGCAAACCAAGAAACGGACTCTTAACTATAGAGAACAGACTGAGGGTTGCTGGAGGGGAAGTGGACAGGGCAATGGTTTAAATATGTGATGGGTGGGGCATTTGGACGAGCACTGGGTGTTGTCTGTAAGTGATGAATCACCAAATTCTTCACCTGAAACTAATATTATAGTTCCAATAGATTCCAACTGATTGGAATTTAAATAAAAATTTGGAGAAAGAAAAGAAACATAATGTGAATGTAAAAATTAAAGACAATAAAAAAATACCAGTGATTGAAATTGTGCAGATCTCTTAGTTACTCTTTTCTTTTTTCTTTTTTTTTCTTTTCTTTTTATTCTTTTCTTTTCTTCTCTTTTCTTTTTACAGATGCCTATGAATAATAACAAATGTTTAAATTATTGGAGATATTTTATAGCAAGAGAACTGAGCTTTTCACCAGAAGGATTTTCATATATTGCTAAAAAATTCTAATCCAGTTATTTGATCATTTGCAATGACACAACACATTTCAACTAGTTACACTACATTAAGGTTATAATAGCAGTATTGGCTCTTCAGGATAAAAGAAAATCCTGGTCATTAGTAATGGTCAATAAAATATTAACTCTGTATGAGAAAATGTCTTCTTTTAAATCAAGAAACACAATGTTATTATGCTGAAACGTTAACACTAATTTGATTATGAGATAGTAGACAAAATCTTTCCTAATCTTATTTATGCACTTATATTTTAAAATCGAGCAATATAAATATTGTTAAATAGCATGGCCATATATTAAAAGATGAAAAAATAAATTTTGTAGGAATTCCATTAACAACTATCATTCCATCCACTAATTTTAAGTGATAAATAACTAACTGTGATACAGAAAGATCAAATAACCTGCACATGAGGACTGAATTGGTGAGTGGCAGGGCCAGTGTCATTATCAAGGCCTTTAGCTCTTTAAGACATTTTGCAACTTGTTGGTCTATATTACCATGACCTATAAAATATGAAGTTTAAATACTTATGTCTCTCCACCACTGAACATGTCATAGGAAAGTAGAATGAAATTAATTTCAAAAATATTTACCTTTCTCCTAGGATATGATAGAAAGAGGAGCTTGGAGAAGGTCAAATGTCAGTGTCACTGAGGTTTCTGAATCTATTACAATTCACATATAAGCAAATAGCCTAAAAGATATGGCTTTTATTTTTACTTAAGTTTACTTAAGTTTAATCTGCTCTTTAAATTATTCATAAGCATTCTGTTTATTAGTATATATTTATTCTGTATATTCCTAGGAAACATGTCTTATTTGCTCTTTGTAGATAAATTAGAAGTTAATGCAAAAATATTAAAAAGGACTTTAAAATCATCTATGATTTCTTTATTTAGAGATAATGACCTTAGTTCCCATACTTCTTTAGTTTTCCTTACTTGAACAATTTCTCAATCTTTCCATGACTTTCATGATTTAAAAAATTCAGTTCAGTTATTTTGCAGTGTCTTCCTTAATTTGGGTTTTATCCCATGTGTTCTCATGATTAGATTCAGTTTGTATATATTTGGGACTAATACCACAGAGGTGACATATTTGTCTAAAGTTTATTTATTGAGAGAGGCAGAGAAAGAGACAGAGAGACAGAAAGACAGAGAATGTGCCAGTGAGAGGCAGAGAGGGAATCCTAAGCAGGCTCAGCACTATCAGCACAGAGCCTAACGTGAGGCTCGAACTCACAAACTGTGAAATCATGACCTGAGCCAAAATCAAGAGTCTGATGCTTAACTAACCGAGCCACCTAGGTCCCCCTATTTTTCTAAATGCAACCTATGAGGGAGCACATTGTTTCACTTTGTCCCATCTCAAAGGGATAGTTTGAGGATTTGCTGTGTGGCCCATTCTCCTTATAAAGTAAACTGCAGAATTGTTAAAAACTCACTACACCAAATACAAGGTAGATAAGAACCTAGCTAAGGTTATCTACTGAACCAAATTTGTGGTCAACATTGTTTATTAAATGAGGAGCAACCAGTATTGATGATGTGCAACTGCATTTGGGGATGAGTGCTCATCTATACATCTGAAGGAGCTGTGAGACTAACTGGTAGCAAAGGCTAATGGGACTCTATAGCTTATTGCTTCCTTGAGCTGAGGTTGTCTGCACATATTTAGTTTCATTTCTTGCGACCAAAACAAATGCGGAGTATGAAATCACCGGGACATCAGACGCTGAGCATAGAGCAGTCACACACCCCTACTATGCTGTTGCCGTGCATACTGTGATGTAGCCTGTCCTTTATTCTTTCTTAAAGATAATTCAATTTGGTGCTTGTTCAAGCCTATTACATTTTATAAATTCAGTTATCAAAACACATCTAAGCTCAGTAGAGCGGAGGGGAAATTGCAGTACTCTTAGCCCCTTAAAGAATATATGATCAGACCAGTCTTAGTTTAAAAGGAAGGTTATAGGATCTCTGTGTCCCCATATTCTGAAGGAAGAAAACAGAAAACAGAATTGTGCTTTTATGTTTATTATGGCCAACATCTGTAGGAGTCTTGATCTAACCTCTGAAGCCTTTGAAAAAGGTTGACTGAACAAAAGAGTCAATCCTGGGAATCTGCCTGAGTTTTTCACCATGACGGGGAACTGGGTCCACAAGTCAGCAACAAACAGGAGACAAGTATTTTACGTCAGGATGAAGGACAGGATTCGGACTAGTTATATATATTCTCTCCTCAGTTGGTTACGGAAATAGGACCCCTCCTTTGGATTAACCACATCTTTAGGTATCAAATAAAACAGAAGGAAGGACAGGGCTTACAAAGTAGGTACCACACAGGATAAGAATGACTACTTAAATAAAGGTTAGAATTTTCCACTTAATGTCCATAATCCATAATTGGAAAAACAGATCTCTACATAAAAACACTAACTGGACTATTTTTAAAAATTATAGTCTTTTAATTTTTGGATAATTGCTAATTTCCATGCAGTTGAAAGAAGTAATCCAGAGAGAGTCTATGTATCCTTTACTCAGGTTTCTCCAGTGATAACTGCTTGTAAAACTATAGTACTGTATCATTATTAGAATATTGTTATTAATCCTGTCAAGATACAGAAAATCTCTATCACCACCAGCATCCCTCATGTTGCCATTTTACAACCAGACCCACTTTCCTCCTATCATTACCCGCTTCTTAACCTTGGCAACCACTAATCTGATCTCCATTTCTATAATTTTATCTTTTTAAGAATATTATATAAATAGTTTCATACAGGTTTTTTTAAATTAATAGACTTTATTTTTAGAAATATTCTAAAATTACTGAAAAAGTAAATAGATAATACAGAGGGCTCCAATATATACCAATATATACCATCCCCCCAATAGTTTCCCCTATTATTAACACCTTACATTAATAAAATACATTAGTTACAATTAGTGAGTCAATAGTGATGGACTGTGTTAATTAAAGTCTCTACATTATTCAGCTTTCCCTAGTTTTAATCTAATGTTGTTTTTCTGTTCCAGGATCTCATTCAGAATACCACATTGCATTTAGTTGTTATCTCTTGTTTGACTCCTCTTGCTTGTGACATTTTCTGAGATTTTCCTTTGTTTTTGATGACCTTGGCAATTTTGAGGAGTACTGGTCAGGTATCTTGTAGAAAGCCTCTATACTGAATTTTGTCAGATGTTTTTCTCATTATGAGACTAAATAAGATAACAGAGTTAAAGTGCTATCTTTATCACATTCTATCAAGGGTACATTTTATCAACATGATTTATGACTTGATGTTGACTTTGATTACTTGGCTGAAGTAGTTTGTCAGGATTCTCCACTGTAAAGTTACTTTCGTTTTTCCCTATTCCAATCTCTACTCTTGAGAATCAAGTCACTATGCACAATCCACACTTAAAGAGTGGGGAGTTATGCTCCCCTTTCTTTAGGATGGAGCACCTATACAATTTAATTAGAATTCTTCTGCATGGGAAAGCTGTCTCTCTTCTCTTGTTTATAAATTTACTCAGTCATTCATTTATAGAAGTATGAACTTTGGGATAATTATTTTATACTTTAGGTTACAAACCAATCCTAAATTACTTATTTGGCTACTCAGATTTTTCCAGCTTTACCATTGGGAGATTACTCGGCTGAAATCATTTGGCTGAAATCAGCCATTTCTCCAAGGAGCCCTGATTCCTTTTATTAAGAGACCAAAGATTTGGGACCAGTTGTGCTTGTTGCAATTGGAGTGTCATTGCTTTTAGACTCTGTCAGTGACAAAGCACGAAAATATGTGTGTGCATACTAATACTAATACTAATACTAATACTAATACTAATACTATATGCATATATCTGTGAATATTTCTATATGCAACCTCCTGTATCTAAGTTAAATGTGTAGTGTTAATGATTTCTCCAACTCTAATCCATTACCACATGGATCATTCCAATTGTTTCTCTTTGCTAATATGTAGATGTCCAGTCCAACAACAAGAAACCCGGTTCCCACTCACTGTTCATGTATATAATTGTTAAACTGCAACGTACATGTGTAAGAACATATGTTTTATAGCACAAGCACTACAGCTTGTATCCAGTTTGATGAATGCATAATGTCATGTATCCACCACTAAAATAACAAACAGAATAGTTCCAATACTCTAAAAGTCCCCTGTGCTTCATCTGTTCATTTCTCTCTTATTCCCTAAATCCTTGGCAATCACTGATCTTTTTAATATCTTTATAATTTTGCCAAGCCCAGAAAATCATGTAATTAGAATCATGTAGTATATAGACTTTAAAGTCTGGTTTCCTTTACTTAGTGTAAACATTTCAAGTTCCTCCATGTCTTTTTGAGCTTAATATCTCATTTCTTTTTATCATGGAATAATATGCCATTATAGGGATATACCATATGCCATATAGGGGTATAGGGATAATGTGTGTCTATTTACATAATGAAGGACATCTTGGTTGCTTCCAGTTTTTTAATAAATAAATATTATAAATCAAATGACCATAAGTATTTATGTGCAAAATTTTGTATAAGTTTTTTTCTCAACTGAGCCAAAACACGATATCAATTGGAACATAATTGCTGGACTGTCTAGTAGGCTTTTGCTTGGCTTTGTAAGAAACTGTCTTCCAATGTGTCTCTTCCATTTTACATTCCCACCAATAATAATTTAAAGTTACTGTTGAACTGTAACTTCACATGTATTTCATTTTGTTGATTTCTGGGTTTTAGATATTGTAATAGGAGTGTAGTGGTATCTTACCGTTGTTTTAATTTACAATTTCCTAATGACAGATGATATTGCATATCTATGTGCATATTTGTTATCTGTGTATATTTATGATGGAAGATCTGTTCATATCTTTTGCCCATTTTTTAATTGTCTGTTTTGTTACTATTGAGATTTCACAGTTCTTTCTTTATTTGGATACAAGTCTTTTAGCAGAAATGTCTTTTGCAAATATTTTTTGTCAGTCTGTGACTTGCCTTTTCATTCTCTTAGCAGTGTCTTTTGTAGGGCAGATGTTTTTAATTTTAATATAGTTCAACTTACCAATTTTTTTCATGTATTGGTATTGTACCTAAAAACTCATTACAAAACCCAAAGTTACCTAGATTTTTCTCCTATCATTTCTTCTGAAAGTTATATCATTTACTATTTTATATTTGGGTTTATGATCCATTTTGGATTAATTTTATGAAATGTATAAAGTCTGTTTATTTTTTATTTGCATGTGGACATCCATTTGTACCTGCACAATTTGTTAAAAAAGACTATCCTTTCTCAACTGAATTTCCTTTACTCCTTTGACAAAGATCAGCTAAATACTTTTGTGTGGATCTATTTATGGGCATTTTATTGTGTTTCATTGATCTATGTGTCTATTCTTTCACCAATACTACTGCTGTCTTGATCACTATAGCTTTATAATAACTACTGAAGCTGAGTAATGTTAATTCTCTAATTTTGTTCTTCAGCACTGCATTGGTCATTCTTGGTTTTTGCCTTTCTATAAAAATTTAGAATCAGTTAATTAATATCCACAAAATTGTTTCCTGGAATTTTGATTAAAATTGCATTGAATCTATGGACCAATTTGGGAATAGCTTACATTTTAACAATATTGATTCTCCAAACCACGAACATGAAATATTTCTCCATTTATTTAGATATTCTTTGATTTCTTTCATGAGAGTTTATAGTTCTTCACGTATAGATCCTATGCATATTTTGTTAGATTTATACTTAGGTGTTTCCTTTTATTTTGGTGTTGATGAAAATGGTGTTATATTTTTAATTTCAAATTCCAGTTGTTCATTGCTGATATAGAGTATTTGACTTTTGAATATTCATCTTGAATTCTATTGAGATAATCACTTATTAGTTCCACAAACTATGTTATGGTTGTTTATTCTTTGGAATTTTCTTTTTTTTATGTTTATTTATTTTTGAGAGAGAGAGAGAGAGAGAGAGAGCATGAGCAGGAGAAGGGCAGAGAAAGAGGGAGGCACAGAATTGGAAGCAGGCTCCAGGTTCCGAGCTGTCAGCACAGAGCCCGATGTGGGGCCTGAACCCACGAGCTGTGAGATCATGACCTGAGCCGAAGTCGGACGCTCAACCTCCTGATCCACCAGGCGCCCCTATTCTTTGGAATTTTCTACAAGGCAATCATGTTATCTTTGAACAAGGACAATACTGTTTCTTTCTACACAATGTGTATACCTTTTATTAACTTCTCTTGTATTATTATAGTACAATAAATATTATAATCCAATAAAATATTAATAAGCATGATGACAGGGGGAGATCCTTTCTTTGTTCTGGTTTGTAGAAAGAAAGCATGCAATTTCTCATCACTAAGCATTTGGTCATAGTATATAATCCTTTTTATGTGTTGCTGAATTCAGTTTGGTAGTTTTGTTGAGAATTGTTACATCTACATGTGTAATGGATGTTGGTTTGCTGTTTTCTAGTAATGTCTTAGATTTTGGTATCAAGATAATACTGACCTCTTTGAATGATTTGGAAACTATTTCCTTCTCTTCTAAGGTTTGTAAGAGATTTGAAGTATTGATGCTAATTACTCTTTAAACATTTGCTAAATTAACCAGTGAAGCAATCTATCCCTGGGCTTATTCTTGTGGGAAAAAAAAAAATTTGATTGCTATTTCTGTCTCTTTATTTGTTATATATCTATTCTGATTTTCTATTTGTTCCTTTTTTCAGCTATATCAAGGTATAATTGACAAATAGAACTGTAAGATATTTAAATTCTACAGTGTGATGATCTGATAGACATATACAGGATTCCCGTATCAAGTTAATTAAACATCCATCATCTCACATATTTACCTGTTTTTTTGTATATGTGAGAACACTTAATAAGATGAGTAAGGTCTGAGGATCTAATGTATAACATGGTGGTTATAGTTTTAATTCTTCTGGAGTCAATTTTGGCACTTTGCATTTTTCTAGAAATTTTTCCCTTTCATCTAAGTTGTCTAATTTGTTGACATACAGTTGCTCATAGCATTCTTATAATCCTTTTAATTTCTGTGAAAGCAATATTAATGTCCTTTTATTTCTGTTTTTAGTAAATCAATTGCTCTGTCTTTATCTTGGTCAGTCTAGCTAAAGGGTGTCAATTCTGTTGGACTTTTTAAAGAACCAACTTTTGATTTTGTTCAAATTGTATTTGTTATATACATTTTCTATTTATATTGTTTTAATTTTGCTCTAATCTTTATTATTTCTTTTCTTCTGCTTGCTTTGGGTTAATTTGCTTTTTTATTCTAGTTTGTTAAGGTGAAAGGTTAGGGGTTGATTTCATTTATTTCAATGTATTTTTTTTAATTTGCTTTGTGATTTCTTATCTGACCACTGAGTATTTAGGAGTATGTTGTCTAACTTCTAAATATTTGTGAATTTCCTAAATTTCTATCTGACATTGATTTCTAATATCATGCCTTTTATGTAATGAGCACTTTTAAATATATTGAGATTTCAGGGGTGCCTGGGTGGCTCGGTTGGTTAAGCTTCCGACTTGGGCTCAGGTCATATCTCACGGTTTGTGAGTTCGAGCCCCATGTCTGGCTCTGTGCTGACAGCTCAGAGCCTGGAGCCTGCTTCGAAATCTGTGTGTGTGTGTCTCTCTCTCTATGTGCCCTCCCCCACTCGACCTCAGTATCTCTCTCAAAAATAAATAAACATTACAAAAAATTTAAAAAGTGTATTGAGATTTCATGTGGTCTGTCCTAGAAAATGTTTTGTGTGTACTTGAGAAGAATGTGTATTTTATGGTTATTGGGTGAATTATTCCATAGATACCCATTAGGCCTATGAAATTTTATATTTCCCTGCTGATTTTCTGTGTATTTGTTCTATCACTTCTTGAACATGGGGCATTATAGTCTGCAGTTATTGCTGACTATATCTCCCTTCAATTCACTCAATTTACTTCATGTTTTTTGGGATTCTGATGTTAGTTTCATATATGCTTATAGTTATATAGAAGAATAAATAATGTATAAACAATATGTATTTGTACTGTCTGGTATATTTAAGTTTGAAATTACTTTTACCAGCATTCTTTGTTTTTTTCTTGTGTTTTTCAGTTAGTGTCTTTTCAGGATGAAAGATTCACTAAGTATTTCTTGTAGAGCAGATCTGCTAGCAAAGAATTCTCTCAGTTTTTGTTGATCTGAATGTCTTAATTTCCCTTCCATTTTTTAGTGGCTTTATTGAGGTATAGCTGACATAAAATAAAATTCACATACTAAATGTATATTTTGATGTGGTTTGATTTATATGAATATCCATGAAACCTTCTCCACAATCAAGATAAAGAATATAGACATCACCCCGAATGTTTCCTCATGTCCCTTGGTAATTCTTGGTTTCCACACCTCCCCTTCCCTGGCACCTCTGTCTCTATACATTGACTTTAATTTCCTAGAATTTTATCTAAATGGATTAATACCATGCATACTCTTTTTTTGTCTGACTTCTTTCAGCACACATTTTGAAATTCATCCATGCTATAGCATGTATCAACAGTATGAGGATATCTCAGTTTGTTTATCCACTTCTTGGTGGACATTTGTATTGTTTCCAATTTTTAGCTATTACAATTAAATTGTAGAAACTTTCATGTACCAGTCTTTGTAGGGGAGTATGCTTTTTACCTCTTGTGTAAATATCTATAGGTAGAATGACTATACCATATTGAAAGTGTATATTAACTTTTTAAGAAACTGCCAAACTCTTTTTCAATGTGATTTTGCCATTTCAAACATCCATCAACATTGTATGAAAATTCTACTTGCTCCATATGCCTCCTAACACTTGTTATAGTTGATCTTTCTTCATTTTAGCCATTTTACTAACTGGGTTTAATCACAACATCTCAGTATGGTTTTAATTTGCATTTTCCTAATGATTAATAAGTTGACTATCTTTTCTGTGCTTATTTGACCCTCATACCTTCTTTGGTGAAGTGATTGTTTAAACTGTGCTCATTTTCTAATTGTGTGTATGTGTGTGTGTGTGTGTGTGTGTGTGTGTGTGTGTGTGTGTCTGTGTGTGTCTGTGTTTTAATATTGAGTTTTGAGAGTTCTTTATATATTGTGGAAATAATACGTTTGTCAAATATATGCTTTGCAAATTTATTCTCCCAACTTGTGCCTTGTTTTTTTATTCTTTTCACTGTGCTTTTTGAAAGCACAAAAGTTTTTACTTTTGATAAAAACTAATTAAATTTGTTCTTTTATGTATCATGTTTTTGATGTTATGTCTCAGAAAACTTAGGTGATCCAAGGTTGAAAAGTCTCACTTATAGTTGTCTTCTACACATTTTATAGTTTTGAGTTTTATATTTATGTCTATGATCCGTATTAAGATAATTGGTATATGTACTGCGAAGAATTGAGTAAATTCTTTATTTCTTTTTAAGCTATAGATATGTAAATTTTATACCATTTTTTGACAAGACTATTCTTCCTCTACTGAATTGTCTTTGCATCTTTGTCAAAAATCAGTTCACCACTTACATGTATGTTTCTTAACAGACCCTTACTCAGCTTTATTGATGTATTTGTGTATCTTTGAGTCAATACCACCGATATTGATTTACTACAGTTTTGTATAAACATATGAAACTGGATAGTTATCTTGATTTCATTCTATATGTAGAACTCCATATGTACTCCCACATTGTTCTTTTGAAAAGTTATTTTAGCGGGGCACATGGTGGCTCAGTTGGCTAAGCATCTGACTTCCACTCGGATCATGATCTCACGGTCCGTGAGTTCAAGCCCCACGTAGGGCTCTGCTCTGACAGCTAAGATCCTGGAGCCTGCTTCAGATTTTGTGTGTCCCTCTCTCCATGCCCCTTCCCTGCTCATGCTCTGTTTCTCTATCACAAAAATAAATAAATATTAGAAAGTTTTTTTTTAATGAAAAACTATTTTAGCTATTTTAAGATACTTGCATTCTCATGTGAATTAGTTAATTAATTAATTTTCCTGAACTTTTTTTTACTTTCTATAATTTATTTATTTATTTAAAAATGTTTTTTAATGTTTATTTTTGAGAGAGAGAGAGAGACAGAGTGAGGGGCAGAGAGAGAGGGTGGCACAGAATCCAAAGGAGGCTCCAGACTCTGAGCTGTCAGCATGGAGCCCGACGCAGGGCTTAAACTCACAGACCGTGAGATCATGACCTGGGCCAAAGTCAGATGCTCAACCTACTGAGCCACCCAGGCGCCCCATAATTTATTTATTTTTTATAATTTATATCCAAGTTAGTTAGCACATGGTGCAACAATTATTTCAGGAGTAGATTCCTTAAACCCCTTACCCATTTAGCCCATCCTCCCTCCCACAACCCCTCCAGCAACCCTCTGTTTGTTCTCTATATTTAAGAGTCTCTTATGTTTTGTTCCCCTCCCTGTTTTTATACTATTTTTGCTTCCTTTCCCTTATGTTCATCTGTTTTGTATCTTAAAGTCCTCATATGAGTGAAGTCATATGATATTTGTCTTTCTCTGACTAATTTTGCTTAGCATAATACCCTCTAGTTCCATCCACATAGTTGCAAATGGCAAGATTTCATTCTTTTTGATTGCCGAGTAATTTTATATATATATATATATATATGTGTATATATATATATATATATATATATATATATACTACAACTTCTTTATCCATTCATCCATCGATGGACATTTGGGCTCTTTCCATACTTTGACTATCTATTTTTGATAGTCCTGCTATAAACATTGGGGTGCATGTGTCCCTTCAAAACAGCATACCTGTATCCCTTGGATAAAAACCTAGTAGTGCAATTGCTGGGTTGTATATCTGTTGTCTTAGTTGTGATCTCTCCTCTTTCATTCTTGATTTTATTTACGTGGGTCCTTTCCTTTTTCTTTTTGATCAAACTGACTAGGGGTTTATCAATTTTGTCAATTCCTTCAAAGAACCAACTTCTGGTTTCATTGAGCTGTTCTACTGTTGTTGTTTTTTGTTTGTTTTGTTTTTTGTTTTTTGTTTTGTTTTTTTGGTTTTGATAACATTGATTTCTCCTCTAATCTTTATTATCTCCTGTCTTCTGCTGGTTTTGGATTTTATTTGCTGTTTTTGTTCCAGCCCTTTAAGATGTAAAGTTAGGTTGTGTATCTGAGACCTTTCTTCCTTCTTTAGGAAGGCCTGGATGCTATACACTTCCCTCTTATGACCACCATTGCTGTGTCCCAGAGGTTTGGGGCTGTGGTGTTATCATTTTCATTGGTTTCTATGTACTTTTAAGTTTCCTCTTTAACTTCTTGGTTAGCCCATTCATTCTTTAGTAGGATGGTCTTTAGTCTCCGAGTATTTGTTACCTTTCCAAATTTTTTCTTGTAGTTGATTTTGAATTTCATAGTTTTGTGTTCTGAAAATATGCACAGTATGATCTCGATCTTTTTGTACTTGTTGAGGGATGATTTGTGTCCCAGTATGTGATCTATTATGGAGAATGTTCCTTGTGCACTGGAGAAGAATGTGTATTTTGTTGCTTTAGGACAAAAAGTTCTGAATATATCTGTTAAGTCCATCTGGTCCAGTGTGTCATTCAAAGCCATTGTTTCCTTGTAGATCTTTTTAGATGATCTGTCCATTGCTGTCAGTGGGGTGTTGAAGTCCCCTACTATTATGGTAATATTATCAATGAGTTTCTTTATGTTTGTGATTAATTGATTTATATATTTGGGTTCTCCTACATTTGGAGCATAAATGTTTATAATTGTTAGATCTTCTTGGTGGCTAGACCCCTTAACTATGATATAATGTCCTTCTTCATCTCTTGTTACAGTCTTTATTTCAAAGTCTAGATTGTCTGATATAAGTATGGCTATTCGGCTTTCTTTTGGTTACCATTAGGATGATAGATGGTTCTCCATCCCCTTACTTTCAATCTGAAGGTGTCCTTAGGCCTAAAGTGGGTCTCTTGTAAACAGCGTATAGATGGATCTTGTTTTCTTATCCATTCTGTTACCCTATGTCTTTTGATTGGAGCACTTAGTTCATTGATGTTTAGAGTGAGTACTGAAAAATGTGAATTTATTGCCATTATGTTGCATGTAGAGTTGGAGTTTCTGGTGGTGTTCTCTGGTCCTTTCTAGTCTTTGTTGCTTTTGCTAATTTTTTTTTTTCTTTCTGTCTTTTCGGCCCTCAGAGAGCCACCCTTAAAATTTCTTGCAGGACTGGTGTAGTGGTCCTGAACTCCTTTAGTTTTTGTTTGTTTGGGAAACTTTTTATCTCTCTATTTTGAATGAAAACCTTGCTGGATAAAGAATTCTTGGCTGCATATTTTTTCTGATTCAGCACATTGAATGTATGCTACCACTCCCTTCTGGCTTGCCAAGTTTCTGTGGATAGGTCTGCTGAAAACCTGATCCATTTTCCCTTGTAAGTTAAGGACTTTTTTTTCCCTTGCTGCTTTCATGATTCTTTCCTTGCCTGAGTATTTTGTGAATTTGACTATGATATGCCTTGTTGATGGCTGTTTTTTGTTGAATCTTATGGGAATCCTCTGTGCTTCCTAGATTTTGATGTCTGTGTCTTTCCCCAGGTTAGGGAAGTTTTCCACTATGATTTTCTCACATAACCCTTCTACCCCTTTTTCTCTGTTTTCATCTTCCAGGACCCCTATGATTCTGCTGTTGCTCCTTTTTAATGAGTCACGGATTTCTCTAATTTTTAAATCATGTTCTTTTGCTTTAGTCTCCTTCTTTTTTCTGCTTCATTGTTCTTCATAAGTTTATCCTCTATATCACTGATTCACTGCTCTACCTTATCTGTCTGTTTCCTTGCCGCTGTGGAATCCATTTCAAGATTGCAGTTAAGTTATAGCTTTTTTTATTTCATCCTGACTAGATTTTATCTCCACAGGAGGGGATTCTAATCGGTTTTCAACCCCAGCTACTATTCTTAATATTGTGATTCTAAATTCTGGTTCAGACATCTTGCTTGTATCTGTGTTGATTAAGTCCCTGGATGTCATTTCTTCCTGTTCTTTTGGAGTGAATTCCTTCATTTCATCATTTTGAAGGAAGAAAAGGAATTAATAAGGTAAAGAAAAAAAATTAAATTAAATAATTAAAAACAGCACAAAAAAATCAAATAAAGGACGCTAGATTGTAGGTGTGTTCTGCTCTGGTTGTTGAAAAGAGCTTGATAGATTAGAGAAAAAAGGGGGAAAATTTAAAAAAAGGAATATGTTTGAAAATTTGAAAAAATGAATACAATGAAATAGAATAAAATGAAATGATGGAAGTAAAAAAACAGAATTTGAAAAATTTACAAAAAAGTAAAAAAATTTAGTAGAAAAAATTAATGAAAAATATTTTTAATTGAAATGGAAAATAAAAATAATTTTCTTCTCTTTCTGTATTCAAGAATAAGAAAAGAAAAAAAAATTGAATAGATGTACCAGCAAACAGACTGAAGTATAATTGAAATTACATGGGTTTCCCCCAGCAAGCAGACCAAAGTATAATTGAAATTACATGGGTTTTCCCTAGAAGTCAAACTATGAAGCACTTTATGATTCGTTAACTAAGCAGGTGGAGAGGCTTGTGTTCCTGAAGAGCGAGGTTGGCCCGGTTCAGCAGGGCTTAGTGTAATGGCTCTGTTCTCCATTAGATGGCGCTGCTTAGCCTACTGGGTTGGATTGTTGTGGTGCCTGTAGGTGTGTAGGCGCATGTGCGGGAGGGGTGAAAGCAGCAACACCCAGCTACCCAGTCTCTACCCAGTCTCTAGTATCAGAACTCTCTGCTTCCCCTGACCAGCAGTCGAGCACCCTTCCTTTGTCTCTGGCTTCCGTCCACTCCCCGCTTCTACACTGTGACCAAGCCGTCAGGCTGTCGGGCAGCACCTCCCTCCTGAGTTTTATCTCGGATGCAGCTGTTTCCCAACCTCTCACTTCTGAGGGACTGTGGCTTTGACCTGCTCAGACCTTCTGGGGGAGCGTCTCATCGAGTAACGGAGTAATGGCTGGGTGCCAGCTGCACCCAGGAACGTTTGTGGGACGTGCTGCTGCCGATGCCCAGGGACTGCAGCTGGGTGCCAGCCTACCCCAGAAAAAGTTCAAGTGATTGTGTAGCAGCAGTGTTTCGGGTGCTATGGAAAATTAAAACACACATCTGGCACCAGGCTTCACCCTTAACGTCCTTGCCCCAACACCAGTGGATGTGACCATTTTCTGGGGTCTGCTGGGACCTTTGCTCATGGGGCTGCTGTACCACCTGTACGGAATGTCCTCCCAGCAGGGGAGCTGCCTCGCCCATGCGGCCCGAAGACGCCCCTGCACTTCACTCTGCTTCTGGGGATTCGCCCTTCCCACCAGAACATCACCAGGTATTGAGCTGCAGAGTTTCAGACTCTGCACTTCCAGTTTGCTGAGTCTTAATGGAATTTAAACCTTCTCCTTTCTTTTTTGTTCAGTCCCTTGCCTACCCTTTCTTTTCTCTCTAGCTGCTTTGTCTTTAAGAAAAACAACTCTGTGCACTCCATGGCTTTCTCCCCCAGTGCACTTCTCCGCACCACAAACCTGTTGAGTTCTGTGACTCAGGTTGTGCAGATTGTTGTGTTAATCCTCAAATCAGTTCTAGGTGTGCAGTTTAGTGTTGATCTGGCTGTATTTCAGGGACAAGAGACTCAAAAAAACTTCCATGCTATTCTGCCATCTTGACCTCTCCCTCTCATGTGAATTTTAGAATCTCTTTGTGAATTTCTTTAAAAAAAAAAACTTTCAGGAATTTGGATTGAGTTTGTATTGAATATATATATATCAATTTAGGTGAAATTGGTATCTTAACCTATTGACTAAAGTATTTCTCTTCCTTTCCTGGGTAGGTTTTCATTGTTTTACAGGTTTATTTTATTTTATAGTTTTTTTCTTAAATTTATTTTTGAGAGAGAGAGAGGTGGGGGTGGGGAGGGGCAGAGAGAGGAAGGAGAAAGAGAATCCCAAGCAAGCTCTGTACTGCCAGCACAGACCCCAACATGAGGTACAATCCCATGAACCTGTGAGATAATGACCTGAACCTGCATCAAGAGTCAGATGTTTATTGACTGAGCCACCCAGGTGCCCTGTTTTACAGTTTTTGATTTGCACATCTTGAGTACTTTTTTGTATTTTATATTTTTATTGCTATTTTAAAGGGTATTTTTGGGAGACTGGGTGGTTCAGTCATTAAACATCTGACTTCAGCTCAGGTCATGATCTCATGGTTTGTGAGTTTGAACCCCGCATTGGGTGAACTCGAGCCCGTCTTTGGGTGAACACGATCCCTGCTTTGGGTGGGCCCTGCTTTTCTCTTGCTCTCCCTCTCTGTCTCTGTCCCTCACTCATTTTCACCCTTTATCGCTCTCAAAAAATGAAGGGTATTTTTAAACTTCAATTTCTGATTATGCATTAGTGATACATAGAAATATAATTTCTTTTACTATATTAATCCTATATCCTGCAATGTTACTAAACTTGTATAAGTTTATGAAATTTTCTCCTCTCCATAGATGATAAAATTATCTGTAAAGACAGTTTTACTTCGTTTGCAGTCTGAATGCTGTTTACTTCTTTATCTTGCCTGCTTGTACTGACTAGAACCTCCAATACAGTATTGAATAGATACGGCAAGAGCAAATACCCTTGTCTTGTTGCTATTGTTAGAAGTGAAGCATGTAATTTCTCACCATTAAATATGATGTTAGCTGTAGGATTTTCATAGATGCCCTTTATTTGATTGAAGATACTCTCTTTTAGAGCTTTTATCAGGAATGGCTGATACAACTTATAGAAGTTTTTTTTTTTAATTGAGATGATCATGTATTTTTTTGTTTTTAATATGGTTAATTACACTAATTGATTTTGAATTTTAAGCCAAGTTTGCACTCCTGTGATAAATTATTCTTGACATGTATTATCCTTTTTTATAATTGTTAGGTTCATTTTGCAAAAATTTTGCTTGAAATTTTGGTGTGTATATTAATGAAGTATACCAGTTGGTATGTTTCATTGTCTTGTAACATCTTTGTCCACTTTTGGTATTGCTATTTCATAGAGTGAGTTGAGCATTTCTTGCTTTTCAGTTTTCTAGAAGAGATTGTGTAGAATTGATATTATTGCTTCCTTAAGGATTTGGTAGAACTAATCCATAAAGTTAACTGGCCTGGGAATATTCTTTGCTGGTAGGCTTTTAACTTCAAATTCAATTTCTTTAATAAACATAGAATAATTCATGATATCTATTTCTTCTTGCATGACATTTCATAGTTTGTGTCTTTCAGAAATATTTTCATTTCATCAAATCTGTCATATTTAAAAGCATAAAATTATTCATGACGTTCATTCATTATCTTGTACATATCTGCAGAATGTACACTGATGTCATCTACTCAGTCCTGGTACTGGTAATTTATTTCTTTTTTCTCTTTTTTGCTGATCAGTCCAACTAAGAGGTTTATTAATTTGTATTGATTTAAGAAAAGTTTTAGTTTCATTGATTTTCTGTATTATTTTTCCCTTTTCTTTTTCATGGATTTTCGCTCTTATTTTGATAATTTAATTTGTTTTGCATGTCTAGAGTTTATTTTGTGTCTTTTCCCAGTTTAAATTGAGGTTATTTGAAGACTATTCTTTCCTCATATAGGCATTTAGTGCTGTAAATCCATGCCCTCCAATATGCTCATCCTACCTTAGCACAAACCACAAGTTATGTTACGTTGTTTTTTCATTGTCATTCAGTTCAAAATATTTTCTAATTTCCTTTCTGATTTCTTTTGTGAGCCATGGATTATATTTGATTTCCAAATATTTGGTCATTTTCCAGATATCATTTAAGAATCAATCTCTAATTTAATTCCATTGTGGGAAGGGAACATTCGTTGTATGATTTGAATCCATTTAAATTGATTGGCTCAGAATTAATGTATTTTATGGCTCAGAATATTATGTATTTAATAAATTTTCCATGTGCACTTAAAAATGTATATCCTGCTGTTCTACAAATGTATATTAGGTCAAATTGGTTGAAATTGTTTTTTCAATAATTTTACTGATATGCTGTCTACATTTTATATCAATTATTGAAAGAAGGATATTCATATCCTTGACCAAAATGGTGAACTTGTCGATTTCTTGTCTATTTTTACAGTTCTAATTATTTTTGCTTTAAGTATTCTATGTTTGGTTATTAAGGTCATAGATATTTTTTTAATGTTATGTCCTTTTGATTAATTTCTCTGAATCAACCCTGTTTGGTATTAGTATAGCCAGTGAAAGGCTTGTTTTGGTTAGTATTCACATGGGCTATTTTTTTCTATCATTTTACTTTTAATATATTTGTGTTTTTATAAAGAGTGTTCCTTATTGGTATCATATTGTTTTGACTTTCTCTTTCATCCAGTCTAAAAATCTCTTCCTTTTTTATTTGGAGGGTTTAGACCACAGTAGTTTAATGTTATTATTGATATAGTTAAATTTTATCCTGTTATCTTGCTATCTATTCTCTGGTTGTCCAATCTATTCTTTGTTCCCACTTTTTCTGTCTTCTTTGGGATTTATTATGTTTAAATTTTATTTCCTTTATTGTCTTAAGCAACAAGCTCTCTTTGTTTTGTTCTGTTAGCAGTTGTTTTAGGGTTTAGTGTAAACATGTTTAGGGTTTAGTGTAAACATGTTTAAATTCTATCCTGAAGTCACTTTTGTCTATTTTTGTCTCTGATGAAACCATACTTCTCTCAAAATGATCTTCCACACATGACTCTCTCCTATGCTTGGTTAACTCTCCCTCTTCTTATCACTTTAATTTGTATTAGTAACAAAGTTTGTATTCACAGCCTTGGATTTCTATACTATCCCTTTTGGTTTCTTTATAATATGTTCATGCCTTAGTAACAATGTAACTCTCTTTGAA
This sequence comes from Panthera tigris, assembly GCF_018350195.1. NCBI lineage: Eukaryota > Metazoa > Chordata > Mammalia > Carnivora > Felidae > Panthera > Panthera tigris. Next base: position 101,721,843 of record NC_056661.1, read on the forward strand.
ATATCCTTGATGTTGGGATTTTTTTCTTCTTCAAAGTAGCTATTAACATCTATCAGAACTCTGTTCCAGACAATATAATTTAGAAATCTAGTGTGCTTTAAAAGACCACGGATTATAGTTCAGAGAGCATGGAATTTACTTCCAGTTCAAATAAAAACTCATTTTAAAAACTTTGGTGAATTACTTAATCTCTCTAGGCTTTAGTTTCTTCATTTGTATAATAAGGCTAGGTGACTTCTACAGTTCTTTTAAATTCTAACTCACTCAGACACCATTTTCTTGGCCACAGCACAAAGTACTTTATCAGAGCCTTTATAAACTTGCAACCTCTTATTTTTTCAATGAGAATTTTCATGGTTTTAGTGATGGTTAATATAGAAGACTCAGAAGACTAAACTCAACCTTTTATCTCAAATGAACGAATGAATGACTCTATCTAGTCCCCTCTCACCAAGACAGCATTGCATTATATATAAAGCCTAACACACTGAAATTTAATGTGCGCTCAACTAAATGAGTAGACATTAATTGGAATATAAACACAAGTTGTTAATTAATTTTGTATGCTTATGGTTCAAAAAGTTTAGCCTGTGATGAAATTGGTATTAAACCTTTAGGAATCTATGAAACACATGGATAATGCATATATGCATACATACATGCATGTATACATACATATATATACATGCATACATACATACTTAACACTTAATTGAACAGGGATAATAAAAAATCAATTGCACTTGTTAATCTCTGCTCAATTATGTTGAGCCTGTGTGGGTTAGTTATTGGTATCAGTTAATAATAGCTGTTGGATGTTTAGTTTAACTGATTAAATGATTTCTTATCTCTTCTACTTAAGATGCTTTGTGAGATGATTTGCTATCTTTGGGATTATTATTTAACATAAGTAGAATATTAAGATGATTGGAGTCTTCTTACATTGCTTGTAGTCAAATATGTCTAGCTTCTTTAAATCTCTGAGTGGTTTGTATATTACTTGTTTTCTCTAGGTCGTAAAGACAAAATACTTTAGAATTATTAAACCAGATAAAAGGAAGTTGGTAGTACAGTGGATAATTATAGAACAACTATGTAGTAAAAGGACTGTGATAAAGTCACCGAAACTTTCACAGCACTGCTTGCTGTAACTGACAAATTGCTTTTCAATTATTATTTAAATTATGCAGTTCTTAAATATAGTCACGTATACTGATTAAATACCATCTGGAAGTTTGGGGGGAAAAGTAACTACCAATCTTCTTTATATTTTTTAATTAGCATTTAGTCTGAATTATACTTATGACTTCATTTGTATTAAATATTTATAGATCACAGCTATTGCTGAATATTTACAGCCTTGGACATCATAAATTGGATTTCAAAGAGAAAGGACAAAATTGCCTGTGCTTTCTTGACACTAAGGCAACTTTAGAATTGCTTTATGGGGAGAGATATTAACTATTCTTCTTGTCTCAGTAACTAATCCCAAAACCATATTTGACCTTTTTCTATTTTTCTGTTTCCTTGGTTTATTAAATTCTCTTGTATACATATTCTTTAGTAGCATTACTTGAAGGGCAATGTTTTATAGCATATAAGATCACATCTAAGGAATGAGCTCCCTGGGTTTGAACCCAGCTCTGCATCAATGATGGGTATTTAGTGAATATATCTATACTTCATTTTCCTTAATACAAAATGGGTATAATAGGACTGGTATTAGGAATACATACACATACACCCACACACATACATAAACAAGTCTGTAACATGGCCGGACATATGGTGAGTACTACATAGATATTTGCTAATTAATAAATCCTCCTTCTTTTATCAAGCACTCATTCTTTTTGCCTTTGACTCTAACTTCTTGCTAATTTATTTACCTTCTCTTCAATAGCTGATCTACTTCACTTTGTATCCACATTTCTATTAGAAAAATAATTTTTAATTTTGTTTACATTTTCTAAAATGTAGAGGCGCCTGGGTGGCTCAGTCAGTTAAGCATCCGACTTCGGCTCAGGTCATGATCTCGTGGTCCGTGAGCTCGAACCCTGCCTCGGGCTCTGTGCTGACAGCTCAGAGCCTGGAGCCTGTTTCAGATTCTGTGTCTCCCTCTCTCTGACCCTCCCCCATTCATGCTCTGTCTCTCTCTGTCTCAAAAATAAATAAACGTTAAAAAAATGTTTTAAATGTAAAATTTCCCTTTCAGACTAAAGTACAAGAACATCCTATGAGATCTAAAATGTCTAAAATAACAAATGCTAAATATTGTTAGCTATCATTTATTTATACACTGTATTGATTTGTCCTTATTCTGTACATTAAAAATACCAAGATTTTGGCAAATAATCAAGTAGTGCACATGTCTGTGAATGTAAATGGTTTAGCAGTCACCATTTCCTTGATTTTATCTAATTAATTTTTTTTCTTATCATGACAAATGCTTTATCAGTCAAACTTTCTTGCTGACTAGTTCTGTTTGTACTGCAGTACACAATGAGATATACAAGAAAGTGTCCAGAAAACCATTGAAAACCTGTGCTAATGGTAGTCCTAGTCCACACATTTCTTGGCACCTAGATATTGGTCCTCATATTTTGAGCAGAGTGTTTATATTAGTAGTAATATAAGGGAAATTCTTTTGTGAAATTAAGGCCATAAGTTTTTTTTTTCTTTTTACATTTATCAGAACCTCACTTTTTAAATTTATAAATGCATAATATTTTATTTCTTATCTCTACAAATTAGTGACATGAAATGAGCTTTTACAAATGTCCAACCCATAGCAACATTTTTTTCCTGTGGAAACTTATGCAGTGATATCGTATAAATGCAGTGAATGTCAATGACCTGAGTAATCTTGGGATTGTCTGGATATCATCTTCTGGTGTTGTGCTCTTGCTCTGAGATACTGTGCCAATGAGATTAAAGTAATATTTAAAGCTATTTAGATTATTATCTTGGTGACCTTCACAACTCATTTGAATCTAACAAAACAATTTTGGAATAGGAAAAATTCCCTTTCCTCTTAAAAAAAAAAATTTTGTTTCCCTGCTTTTAGCTGGGTCTTATGTTTCTGGATGCCAAAACCTCCTTTCATGAGGGTGTATGTATATTGTTACTCTTTTTTATCTTGTTGAAATCATCCTGTCTCTGCCTTCATTGCTCAGTAATTCAATTAATCCCAATTGTTCTTGTCTTTATTATCATCTCCTCCCGTGGGAAGCTTCCTATTATAATAATATATTGGATGATTTAAATTTTTTCATTGATGATATAGTAGAACCAATTTAAAGTATTTTATTGAAATGCAAATTTTATACATTTAAAATTTTATGTACTTGAATATGTATGTTTGATTAAAGGGTTAGGTAGAAGGAGGAAGGGACATCAGGACAATTATACTATCTTTTTCTGAAGCCATTTTCAGAAGATAGGGCCTTCTACATTAGCAAATATACTCTCATTATATCGATTAAAAAAAAAGGCAACTCAAGATAAACTGGGAACTGGGAAGTCAAAAGTCCTTATTGCAGTTGTTCAAGAGACAAATTTAGAATTTATTCGTTTTTTTTTTTTTTTTATTCCTTCCCTCTTTATTACTTTCTGCATATCCACAACCAAGAATGCAGGACATAGTATGTAGCCTCAGATAGCTCAATTTCATTTCTAAGGATTTGCAGACCATTTAAAAATTAAAGCATTACTTGCACCTCTACTAATGTTGCAATAATTTGAGGAAAGATGAGATACTTTGTAAAGATTCCAGACACTGAACATAATTCAGAGCCTTTTCTAAAACTCTGTAGAACATTCCCTCTAAGATGTAAACAATATTAGCACATCGGTCATTTTAAAGACTCAGAGAGGATGAAAGATTGGCCAGGTATTTGTTGATGTATGGCATTAAAGGAGTCGGCGGGGGGGGGGGGGGGGTGAGAACACATAGAAGGGACTGGAAGCATGAGCATTACTTGATGTTGTCATAGCAGTATAAATGGAAGGAAACAAAAGTTAAAAAAGGAGATGAGATAAATAAAAGGATATGAGGATATCCTTATTTTTTTTTTTTCAAGAAGCCAGTTTTGAGGACTTTCTTTCTTAATGGTATCCCTGGCTCCTGCACATGGTAGTGCATTTACAGACCAATACTAGGCCTAGATTCACACAAATGGGTAAGTAACTCTTTTGTAAGTGTAGGAAAGTAGAAAACTTGCCACAATGTTTAATTTGTCTCCTGTGTCTTTTTTCATTTTCATTTTATGCTTATTCTAGTGACTTATTGTTGGGTAAAAAACACATTTGCTTAAAAAATATACTAAAATGCTTTCAGATGATGATCATGTTTTTCCCTCATTGGAAATAAGAGAACAGATGCACACTTTAACTGTTACACAAAAATTACAGGTTCCTAAACCAAAAATAGTTCCCTTAATATGTATGTGTTATATCTTCATTGCCATTTCCTCTGAAATGTTGAGACTGACAGCTCTTATTAATAGGTAGGTTGATTGCGGGTATTTTTTTTTTTTCATTCAGCTAAAACACTTTCTGCTGCTTTGAAAAGAGTGAGATAATTCTCCATATTAGGAACCCAAAACATTAAATTTGCCATATCCTTTATAATTCACACGAGTTTTGGGTATACTTTCTCTTACCTATTCATGTTATTTTTGACTTGTCTCTATGTCTTGGTGCTTCTTGAATGTAAAATCATTTGCCCTTATGGCAAAATGATATGAAGAAACAGTATATGCAAATAATTCTAGTCTCCTCCCCAAATAAATAAATTTCTTAACTGTCAAGAGGAAAATTGATTATAGTAATCTACATAAAGTAAATCGGTTTACAAAAAGCAATTGTGTTAGCCTTAAAATAAATATTTCTGACTATATTTCTTTTTTTTTCTGGTGTGCACAGTTTAAAAATAAAAATGACTAGAAATGCTTTCTTTTTTTTTTACCTCAACAAAAATTTTTATAGCATTTTGTTTTTAAGGTGAATACTAAACATAACTAAACAAAGCACTCTGAGTCTGTAGAGAATAATGAAAATGTTGTTGATGTTAAAAATGCTTTCTTAATATAAAGGGCAAATAGAAACTAATAGTGAAGACTTGACTCTAAGCTTTATGAAGGAGGGGAATTGTTCTCAGTTACTCCCAAATTCCCAGTTGTCTAGAGCAGTGACAAGCTCACAGTAGCTGACAATTATTAATAAATCGATAAGCTATTATCACTTAAAGTTTTTTTTTTCAGTTCTGTATCATAGTATGCTTATTTTTTGGGGGAGCATAAGAGCTATTTTCACAAACAGATAAAATATATAGTTAAGAGACAAAACTTTGTTATTCCATTTAGCTGTTAAAAATCATACCTACATTCTCACACCATTGATTTAATTGTGATGTAATACCCAAGTAAGTGAGTTGAGAGTATTCTAAATGGCTCTGAAAATCTTGATTTATGTTGATTTTATCTGTCCTCCCATGTCTTCCAATGAAGTGATATGTTTAAAGTCACCTTATTAAAAATATTTTTAAATTATGTAATGCACTTAAAGTCATCTTATAAAAAGAGGCTTAGAGTGGATCTTGTTTTTAAAACCCCTAAAATCTTTTTTTTAACTTGAAAATAATAGTAAGAGTTTGTTATAATTCCCATACTTTCTTTTTCATATTAACAATGTAAAAGTAACCTATATGGTTTTTTTTTTACTATAAATATGAAGGGAAAATCCTATTTTCCAGTTGTTCTTATGTTTGTTTCCAACAATTATCAATCTTTATTTTCTAAAATTTTCTACAAAGTGTGCATGTCATTACTGACTATAAAGTAGTGGTTAGTGAGCATACTGAATAAGAAATATCTCTCTTTCTGCTTCTTTCAGTGCATTAAGATTTTTGCACTTGAATAAAGCATGATATCCTTTACCCATTTGGTTTATTTTTACCCACCTGTTTAATGAATTTCAATGTTAAATGAATTTACAATTGACATTACTATTTCAAATATTTTTACATTTTTATCATGTCCTGTTCCTTGCAAAGTAGACAATTTTTTAGTCTGATAAAATTACATTAAATTCAAAAGTATACATTTATATTAAAAGACATAGGGCTTGTGTTTTTTTAAGGTAAATTTTCATGGTTACCACCTATATTTTTGTTTTCCAGAATGTTGTCCAAACTACAGTGTTTTTTTCAATGCAAATAAGCAATTTTCTTTCATGAGCTATGTAGAAATTTCTGCTAACCCATCTGGTTTAGAAGCCACAGCTTGAATTTTAATGAAGCAATATTATTTACTGCACTTAGTCCTGCAAATGTTCCAGTGTTTGCTCTGTCTTGATGATTCTGTCTGTGAATGGGTCAAATTACCTTTACCTGTCTGAAAAACTTGAAAATAAGTGTTGACACTCAATCAGTGAAGCTCAGGGTGGTGAAATGTTTACAAATGTAACGTGACACCATCTAGAATTTAAACAAGGACCCCAATTTATTTAGTCTACCTATATATATATGTGTGTGTGTGTGTGTGTGTGTGTGTGTGTGTGTGTGTATAAAACTGTAGTGTAGATGAGCTTCCTCTGGAGTTCTATTACCTCTTCCTGGCTCCTGGAACGTGGTTACATTTAAAGTGGAAATAAATAGCACACTTATGGGGTTTAAAGAGTTAATCCTAATTCACAATGAGAGAATAACAATTAAATTCAACAATAGCAATGTTACTGTAAAATACATTTTATTTGTTACATATTAGCTGAACTCAGCTCTTTTACATCTGTCCTTTTTGGTTATGTTAGGTCGCATTAGGAGAAAATTATAATCAGGATATTTAATATTAATACGAAATACAGAAGTTGATAGAATATTTTCTAAGCTGTAAGAATAATGGCACTATTTTTGGTTAAATGTTTGTTTGGAGAGGCATAAAGGTTAGAAATTGACTGGACAGGATCATAAGATGAGTGTTTCAGATGGGTGGCCACTGAGTTCTGTTGCCCTTAGAGACTTCCTTTCATAATCACACAAAGTTCAAGTCATTAAGTGAAAAGAGTAAATTTACAGAATGATATAGATTTTCAGAAGTCTTAATTAAAGTTCACAGAACTTTAGAAAATTGAGAAATGCCCTCTCTTGACACTTCATCTCCTGTGTTATTTGATTATCTGATTTAAATATGTGTTTAATTAATTAGTATTAGTATGAAGTAGCCTAGACAGAATTGGAGTGAATGCCCTCTGGTTGTGAAGCAATTTTGCAATCTTAGAGAAAGGGAAAAAAAAGGTTATTGACTAAAGGACTCTGGTCTTTTTAGAGCTTCCCATTCCCCATGATACCTCCCAGGACATTACTATTCCCTGAACCACTGAGATCAGAGAAAGCAGAAATCACATATTCCCTTCCTAGGAATTAGCAACTCTCCAATATACCATAAATATTTTGTCTTGTTTCCTGTTAGTACCACATATAGTCCAAAGTGAATTTCCTAAAGCAGAGATGAACAGAAAGTTAACACTGAGGAGCTGAGTGTAAAAGCTACTGAGTAAACTAATAGAGGAATCAAGTTTCTATCCTTAGGTCAGATCTCTGACAGCTGTTCTTTGCTTATAAAGGTGATGCTTCTTCTGGCATCACATTTTCCAAACCAAGATGAAACCCATATCTTTTTTTCTATTTAATAAAGTGTTCTCTGTTAGTTCCTCATGGTATTTAGGATAAAATGAACCATGTGTCAGTTAAGGAGTCTGAACAAAGAAACAAATACTGATGGGGTAGCTTAATGAGTCCCTTGGCTCCAAACATCGAAAATGAAAACACTGTATATTTCATTTATATAAGGCTAAGAGCCTACAAGCTTTTTTTTTAATAGAGTCTTGTAGTATTGTTCAAAATTAAGGCTGTTCTTTGAAGCATGCACTGTAACATTGGCATTTAGAATCAATAATATACCTTCTCACAGAAAAGGGCTTAAATGGTGATCTGTTCCTATGAGAAAAGAATACTTCGGGGTTTAAATTTGCTGATTTATCCCCACCCCACCCCTCAAGAACTTCCTTAAGTTGTGACTCAGGATTTCCCTGCCTATGCTTTAAAAAATCTGACAATGAAAGTTCTGGCTCATAAGCTCAGCAGGTTTATTACAAGTTATAGGTCAACGGATACATACAGAGACACCCGTAATGAGAACTCACCCTCACATACAGTAGTGGTACAATCTCTTTCTCTTTCCTCTGCCAAAGTTGCAGAGATCAAGATTCTATTCTCTACAAACATTGAGTCAAACTGTGTTTTGGGGTAGATAATATAATTAGGAGTCAAATAGAAGTACAGTGGCCTGACAAATTTTTCCCAAAATCAAACCACATTCAGCTCAATCTCAGCTTCAGTCTTACAAGAATATAAATGTATTAGTAATGATGTGTTTCTTTCCCACCAGAAATATAGTTGAAATATACAGTGTAAGGGCAGGAGCTATATTTTAAATCTCTAGTCATGATGACTGGAAAGGATCTGTCAAAACCTTTCTTTGTCTTATTAGCAACTACCAGGAGGTATATGAAGTTCAGTTTCCTGAGCACATTTCATGGGAAAGATAACTATTGCAAATACAAGTCACTTCATTTAGGAAGAATATTTAAATTGGGCCCCAAATTTCTGTGAAATGTACTTTGTCATTAAAGGGAATAGCCAGTCAAGGAAAGCCTTTAATGATTGTTAATGAAAACACGTATTAGGAAAAATTAATAATTCAATTTTGAATCAATAAGGACCTTTGATCTCTCTTGTGATGATAAACATTTATATTTGAGGACGTGAGGTTTTGTTTGAGAATTTGCTTTTTACTATTGCTCACATTTTAGGCAGACAGGCATATTGCTGGTCCTTTTTCATTCTAGCTTGTACATTATTGGGCAAAAGAAGAGAGGCAGGTCTGGAGTAAGATGAAGCACAACAGATTGCAGTGAATAGACCATGTGTTAGAAGGTGTCAAATATTTATTAGATATTTACTTCATAAGCATATACAGATAACCTGTATGAACTAAAAATATATTTTTTTTCCAGAAGCCTCTCAGCTAGACTGTAATCCCAATAACTCAAAATCAGAATTTTACTATTTTGAATCTCTGTGACATTAACTCCGTTCTTCCTTTCTGGTACAAAATCTAGAAAATAGGGCACAATATAGATGTTTAATAATTTTTCTTGTTGGTTGAATATAGTGCATTTTATTTATCTTAGGGATATCTACCTCATACTAAATTCTGATTAAGGAGATATAGTTAATATAAAACATTGCAGGAAGAAATAATTTTCAAAAGTCTTTGTTCCAATGTTAAGCAAGTTAAACAATTCTCTTGGCCTCAATTTTCTTTTATATCTAAAATAATCTCTTCTGCTACAATTATGCTCTGGAAAACGTGAAATTTATTGATGGTTTTCACCTTTTCAGTCAATAATAAAAGCCTTTTTCCCCCTCATCTTGAAGGTAAGATAAAGATGGTGAAGAAACACTAGGAAAAATGTTAGTATTGATAAGAATGGTGCACAAAATATCAGATGCTTTAATAATTTGACAACAGTGAAAGAATTCAGGTTATAATTCCAATTTTTAAAAAATTAAACCAAAATGTTAAGTAGTAGCCTCAAATGGAACACTGATATAATATTTTGGCAATAGGAACCAAATTTGTAACATTTCCATTATTTTCACTGTTATATAAATTAGATAAAATTTTCAGTGTTATTATTTTTAAATGGAGACTCCCTTACTGAATCACATTTCTATTTTACAAAAGACAATATACTAAATGCACTAAGCATATGGTTTACTTACAAAACTCCCTGTAGTTTCATTGCACCCTAATAATGCCTGTGTTTGTGGAAAAACTAGTTTACAAGAGGCAGATGACTAACCCAGAAGATGGCTTTTAAAGACATTGCATCAAGGATAGTTGGGTACATAGATGATATTTTATTTTTTTTATTTCAGAATCCATAAAATAACTCCTGAAAAATCATAGACAGAGCTATTTCATTAACTTCCTATGAGAACAAAGAATTCTTTTTTAGACACCTCACAACATCATTGATATAAAACGTTGTTACCACTAATTGGAATAAATTCTTACCTTCCCAATTGTAAGTCAGTGCTGTTCAAGATTTCTTTCTGATAATGTGGCAAGAGTAGCCTCACTTTCATCTATTAATGTCATCTCTTGTGTGCCTGCAAAATTTGCCAGAACTGATTAGAGCAGATATTAAATGATAATTGGACATTTAGTGCTCGTCAAACAGAAAGTGACAGATGGGGCACTAATTAAATTATAGTTCTGACATTATTCACAATGGTTTATGACTCTTCAGTGATGACCTTCATGCATCTCTTCTCCATATTTTTTTTCCCTTTGGTGGGGATAGAAGGATAGGAGGCTGATTGATAGAAAGGAAAACTATCTCTAAAAACACTGAGCAAAATCCCGAGATATTTAAAATGCTTAATTTTTAAGGCTATTTATCAAGATAAAACATTTTTCTGTAGTGAAATGAATAATTATAAAACAATAGGGAAACTTACTATGAAGCTAATGAACTGCGAAAAAAATACATAATCCTAAAGAATATACAAAGATAGATTATAATGACTCTATTTCTGGAAAGGGTAAAGACCTTTGTTCTTACTTGAATAAAGAAAAAAATATATTTCTGATATCAGAAATGAGGATGCAGTGCTTTTTTATTAATGCCTTTTTTGTTTGTTAACTCAAGCTTGCATTACTAGTTATCTCCACCAGCTAAATGAAGAACCCTGTTGAAAAGAAAGGGGTAGGAGAGGAATTAAAAGAAATTCTAAGCCACAGTTGCTGAACCAGAACTACATTTGCTTTTTCAATTAAAAGAGAAAACACAGTGTTGATTACTTTCTAACTTTAGTTTTTAATTTTGCTCCGGTGTTTAGTAGTCTTAAAAAAAATAAAAACACCTGAGAGTAAAACCTCTAAGACTTTGATAAGTGGTGAATAATCCTCTCAATCTTCTGTCTAGTGATTGACCAAAATTTAAAATTAAATCATTGTAAGTCGTATCTCTTTCCCATAATTTTCTAGTCATTTTTTTCTGCTGACATATATGTATGGGTTTAGTTACCATTAGTGATGAGAGTATTGACTAATTAGAAAATTCATCACCACCACCCCCCACACACTATAAAATGAGTAGTATAAGAGGGAAGATTTGTTTTTACTGATGTAATCTCCGCAACGTGTGAAGGTATAGAAAAAAGAGCAAATGAATGTAGAATTCATTTTGATTCTTTTATGTAAGGATGTTCTGTAGTTTCGAAGTGATAACCAACTAGCAAATTCAATATAAAGGATTAAATGGAATAGAATTGGGGCTCCAGTTGGCCTTGTTATCCATGGGAATTTGGAGAACTTTCTTTACCCTATAAAACATTACTCTTTAATTGGTAAAATAACATGGCTTTATTAAATGTTTTATAAGTCTTTTCATATCTTCAAAAGTCTTCTTTTGTTATGGGTAACTTTTATGTTTTAGGCCAATATAATCAATCTATCTCAATAGCAATTTATTTTTAAAGACATTTTAATATATTACCAATACCATAATAGTCTCTGTATTACTCAAAGAAATGTACATGTATTCACAAATATAACGGAAGAACAGTGTTTAAATTTTTTTTCTGGTTAATAACAGATTACTCAGCTATTCTAAACCTTTACAGTGTTTCTTGTTTTCATGTTGGTTGTTGAATATGCAGGTTGCAGTTGTAGGTATTGGAGATGTTTGTGTATATTTCTGTAGGCCTTTTAATTAAGCATTCTTTTGCTGCTAAGATATTTGTCTAAATGGTTCTAATATAAGCAACATAGTGTCCTTTGCTATCCTGTTCTGATAACTCCAGTGAATTAGAATATGATGTTATTTGACCATAATATATTCTTGAGAAATTTAGAGATTATGGTTTCCTTTATCCTTTCCTAGGTGCACATGGAAATACAGAATACAAATACAGAATTTTCTCTGTTATTCATTCATTCATTTTACATTTTGACAGGGAGAAACAACTAGTTCTCTGGTTGACAACTTCTGGAATTTTCTAGTTTTTTCTTGCAAATCAGAACATTTAAACTTCTTCCATCTTGTGTCTCGTCTTTTCCAAGATATGTGAGAAATCACCATTGCCGAGAGTATTTCTATGATTCCTCCTGGAACTTACTCAGTATCTTAAATGTCAATAACTGGACTCTTGAGTTAAATTAAAATGCTAGACACTTTGGGCTCATTACTCTGCTCATTGTGGTTTCATCTTGCCTATAAATGTTCCATTACTGTTTTTTTTCTTTTTAATTTTTTAATGTTTATTTGTTTTTGAGAGAGAGATGAGAGAGAGAGAGAACATGAGCAGAGGAGGGGCAGAGAGAGAGGGAGACACAGAATCTGAACCAGGCTCCAGGCTCTGAGCTGTCACCACAGAGCCTGACGCGGGGCTCTAACCCACAAACCGCGAGATCATGACCTGAGCCAAAGTTGGATGCTTAACCGACTGAGCTACCCAGGCACCCCTCCATTTTTGGTTTAAATACTTCTCCTTTGCAGAGAACATGGAAATAAAATAACACCTACAGGTTTCCAGTTTTATATTTCTTTTAACCTTTTTAATAATGATCTTCCTTAGATGGTATCGATGTTGTTTTCTTACTGAGAGAGCCTTTTGTTCTCATGTTTCATAAGACTCACTTATTTTGCCTATTAACTACTAAATACCATTTGGTTTGAAAAGATCCAGAGCTAGGGTGATAATCTGAAGTAATTCTAAACATTAGACATGAGAAATCTTTGTTTTTTCCTAAATAGTATTTGAGTGAAGAGATGGGCTCTTGAAAGCATAGGAATACAGCTATGATTAGCATTTTCTTAAATTAAGCTAAGTATAGAATATTAGAATTTTAACATTATGTATTTAGTTCACTGATATTGTAAACTTCAATGAATAATTTAAATGTTTAGTTTGCATTATGAAATTTTCATTAATGAATACATTCTTCAATCTCCAAAAGACTTGAGAAGGAAAGAATTAAGATACTATGAGTAGAGTCAAAAGTATTAACAATCTCCACTAGAGAATTAAATGCCTTAGTGAATATATTTTCAGGTTAGAAGGGATTGTATAAATTAACCAACATATGCAAATTGAGGAGACTGAGAACAAAAATATGATGAGCTTTTCAATAGACATAATTGGTTAATGGTAGACCTGGCTTAAGAGTCTGTCTTTTGACTATCAATGTAGCACTCTTTGAATTTTCTTGTTGCAGCAATAACTTATTTACTTAAGAGTAAGGATGGGCGAGTTTTTGTTGTTGTTATTTGTTTGTTTGCTTGTTTTTTAGAATAAAGAGCCAGACATTAAACATTTTTGGTTTTCCAGCCTAGAAGGGCTCTGTTGCAACTTCTTGACTCTGTCGCCATGTAAAATATAGGTAAAAATGAGCATGAATGTATTCCAATGAAGATATATTTTCAAAAACAGATGACTGGCTGGATTTGGTTAATGAGCTACAGTTGGCCAACTCCTGATATAAACAATTTCAAAGCAATTTAATATTTTTGAAAATTCTAAGGTATACCCTTAAAAAGGCTAAAAGCATAAATTTTATGTTATATGTATTATACTCAAATAAAACTAAACAAAACTCTTTAGATCACCTTATAATTCACATATCCTTATTTTAACACAGGTTTGAGTAATTGTGTGCCTACTTTCAAATTGATAGTGAACAAAGGCTAGTATGGAGTTTACATTAATGAAATTATTTGTCAAATAATTGGAATATGTTAATGAGAAGTCAAGAGAAAACCAAATTATTATAGTAGAGAGTTTTGGAGAGTATCACTTAGAAGTCTGAACTCTGTGCCTTCATAACCCTGCAATGAGGCACATACCTGTTTTATTAGCAGGATAGAACTTAATAGGGAAACACAATCACCAAAGAGCTTTATATTAATATGTGGTCTAGTTTATACAGTTCAAAATAAAATACCTGTACTATTTAGCAAAGAGGTATTTTTGGTGGAAAGAAATAAGGTCCTAAAAGAAACCCAGTCTTATCCCTTGTTGTACTTATTCCCTTATGATAAGCTCCCAAAAGATTTTTCTATGTTAACCTATCCAGTTGGTTTCTTAAGAAATTGATCATGCTCACTTTTCTTTTATTCTTTCTCTCGCAACATCCTTTAAAATTTTGTGAGAGCTGGTTAGATATGAATTCCTGTCTCGACATTCCCTATTTTGCTATATAAAATCATAGTCTGCCACAAGTCAAATGATCTGTTAGCAATTCTAGGATGACAAGTAGAATCTACTGGGAGCACTCAGGCCACTCTGATATCCATCTTAGATGATGAGTTTAGAAAAAGGTGGATTGAAGCACAGAGGTAAATTTTAGTAAATTTTGCTTTTCCCATATAATTTTTATGTCTTTACTGAGGCAGAATTGACATATTATAAACTACACATTTTTGAAATATATGATAGTTTTAACATATTTATACATCCATAAAACTATCACCACAATTAAAATAATGAACGTATCCATTATCTCCAAATTTTCCCTGTGCTTTCTGAAATCTCTTCCTCTTGCTCCTTCCTGTCTTTCTCATCCCATTCACAGGGAACCTCTGATCTAGTTTATGTCACTATAGATTAATTTGCATTTTCTAGAATTTTGAATGAGCAGGCTCACACTGTATGTACTATTTTTAACTCTTTTAACAAAGAATAGCTTTCTCAAGACGAATCCATGCTATTGGATGTAGCAGCAGTCGTTTATTTTGATTGCTGAGTTATATTTTATTTTATATATTCCACAAGTTGTTTATCCACTTACCTATTTATGAGCATTTTGGGTTTTTTTTTTTTTTTCTGTTTTGGCTCTTATAAACAAAGCTGCTATGAACATTCATGTGCAAGTCTTTTTGTGAGCATATTCTTCATTTATAATGGGTAAATGCCTTCAAGTGAACTGACTAGGCCATCCACTATGACCTATATTAGGTAAATTTTGTCTCCTTTTAATATTTTTGGCTCAAGTTTCTCAGTAAATAAAGTTATCATTGTTTCCTTTCTTATTTTCCCCTGATTTGAGAAATCCCAATGTATAAGAAAAGAAACTATAAACAGAATCTAAGGCAACTATAGGCTTTTCTTTTTTATTATAAAGTTTGTTTTCCAAACAAAAGAGCTCTAAAACCTGGGGGGAGAAAAGAAAAAAAAACAGCTTATGAGATTGAAAGTGTGGGTTTCCAAAGAGCACTTGTGAGATTTAAGTGGTAAAAGTCATTTCCACAAAGTGGAAACCCTATGATACAACTGCATTCAATTCACTTATAAATTTGGTGCAATTTACAACATTATAGATAAGAAAAAAAGGGGGGCATATGGTTTAATTTAAGAATTTGAGTCTTGACAATGTGAAAACCTTTATTATTCTCAGGAACAAGAGGTGAAAACAAAACAAGACAAGAATACTAGAAGCTTGACACAAAGCTTGTAACTTTATTTGAATTCTGACTATACATGGTTATTGTTTATTAATTCTATATATACACAATTGAGTCAATTAAGACAGATTTTACTTATAATATGTGTAAATCATAAAGAAACTGTTATAGTTAACTAATCATTTCTACTATATTAACAACTTACACTATTTATTGTGGCTGAATTAAACTGGTTCTAGTGATTTAAATAATCAAGCAAATAAGATTGCTGTTGTTCAGTCATTTCATACCCAGTTGTAGATTGTCTTTGGCAAATTCCGAAACACAGCTCTTCTGGAGTCTAGAATAATAAACATTGCAAAAATATGAAAGACATTTATTAATGCAAATACCATATCAAGCATTGAAAATAATCAGTGGTATTTTTAAAAACTAAACTACATTTTATTAATAAAACATGTTTTGATTTCTTTAGGAACATGCCTGTATTGATTACTCAATGTTTATAATTGAGAGAAAAAAGCTTATTAAAGTATACCAGGGGCCACTGTCTAGCCTATGTGCTTTATAAATCAATTAACTTAATACTTATGAGAACTCTTTGAGATTAGTACTTTTATTAGCCTCATTTTATTGAGAATGTCCCTGAGGCAGAGATTGAATAAGCATCTTTCACAAGGGCATGTGGCCAGCAAGTGGGAGAAACAGGCTTGGAACCCAGGCTCTCACTACTGAATGAAGCTCTTAAGGACTGTACTATATAAATTATCTCCCTAGCTCACTCTTAAACATAAATGCAAAGATCAATACTAGCTTTTTTTTTTTTTTCTATTTTTAATGAAGGTGAGAGTACTTAAGGTTTAACTAAAGTCACTGTGGAATTAAAAATAAAATCTGTACTGAATGCAACAGAGTGACAAAGTTATTCCTTCCTCAATAACAGAGATATGAGCTAAACTTCTGGTTAGTTAGGCTTTCATTGAAACACCTTTTTAAAACTTAATCATCACAACAGGATAGCAACAAACGTATCATTACATGTGGACTAGAATGAGACATATCCACTATACACATTGTAAAATAATTCTTGCTATGTCATAAAGGCATCACTCTGTTCAGCAATGGCTTGTGTCCCATTAAAGAGTATCTTTCACAAAACTATTCCCCTTCAAACCCCTATCCAAAGTTGTACTTTCCATGGCTTCAATGAGAGACTACTGTGGTCCAGAAGCAAATGATCCTCCTTTCTAATGTATCCTCAGAAAATCGATGGTAGCTAATGCTACAACACAATGCCTACTTCATTCACCTCATTTCACCTCATCATGCAGGCATTTTATCTTTCACATTATCACAAAAAGGGTGAGTACAGTGCAATAAGATTTTTGAGAAGAGAGACCACATTCACATTACTTTTATTACAGTATCTGGTTAAAATTGTTCTGTTAATACTTATTGTTGTTAATCTCTTACTGTGCCTATTTATAAATTAAACTTTATCACAGGTATGTATGTATAGGAAAAAACATAGTTTACATAGGGTGTAGTAATACTACCTATGGTTTCAAGGCATCCATTGGGGATCTTGGCCAAGGGGACTACTGTATCTTCCAAATTAGGTTGAATTGAGCTATCAAGCCCCACAAAGGAAAATTACTTCCAGTAGTCATGGATTCTCTCTCCATAAATAAATTTTAACCTCTCCTTCAGACCTCAGTCTCTATTTTGATCCAAACAGTTATTTATGTTTTCCTTTTCGGCATTATTGAGAGACTTCATGGCATAGCTGGCATATTTTAACGAATTTATGGTTTAGTTGGTTTCCTTAATGAGGAAGGGCAAGTGGTTAACGTATGTAACTTTATGAAATAGATTAAAAACATAAAAATCTATCTTTATCCCTATCCTTTGAGTATGAAAATAAAAGGATGACTTAAAAATAACTAAAATAATGCATTTATTTAAAAGCAAAGTAGCGTCGAACATAGTAACGATGAAAATTTTATGTATCTTACCCCTGTGATGCTTTCTCACTGGATGAAAAGATGCTCTCCCATAGTTGATGAGAAAGAAATAGCATCAGGTATGAAGTTATCTATGACTATTAATCACTGTTTATAGGGCAGAGTAATATTGCAAACATGTCACAATGACACTAGAATTGGTTTCCAATGAAAACCCAATTAGTTTATGAAAATTATACAAGACTTTTACTAAAACTTCAGGGTAAGATCATTAAGAACTCCACGTGCTATAATATTCCAGGTCTTTGATATACATTGTTGCATTCAATCTCCCCAACTTTTCTTCAGGTTAAATGCTCTTATTTCCATTTTGTAGAAGAAATAGGATTTCAGCAGAGCTTATTAAAATGGTTTTATATCACAGAGCTCTTAAGAGGCAGAACCTCATATCTGGTGGATTGGGACAGGAAGAAAAAGAGTGATTTGCCATGTCTCTGTACACGGTTAAGCTGTGTTTATATGTTTTGAAGACTGTTCCCTTGCTAGGAAGTATCTGCAGACCAATCCATTTTTCTCTTAGTCTTCATATCCTTCACATTTTTTTTCTCTTCCTCCTTCCCTAAGGATTATATGCATGGTCCACATAAAAACAAAACAAAACAAAACAACCAAAAAACTGTCTTCAGCCTATCATAGAACTCAATGCATGCAGTCCTTTATTAAAAATTCTCTGGTAATAACAAAAGCCAGAGATTAGAGATACTAAAAAATATGTGAATCTATAAACTGAAGTTTGATTTGGAGAGTGTTTTATAACACACACACACACACACACACACACACACACACACACACACATATATATATACATATATATACATACACACACAAACACACATACACACACATGATGACAGATATATTTCTTTCCACACTATCTTTTCAAGGCTGTGTGGCTCTATGGTTATCTATTTTAAAGATTCTTTGGAAATTATAGCTGGAGGAAAGTTTCAAGTTAATTTAGTCCCCATGATTGACTGAATCATGTCCCCCCCAAATTCATATACTGAAACCTTAACCACTATGTGACTATATGTGGAGATAAGGTATTTTAAAGAGGGAATTAAGGTTAAATGAGGTCATAATGGCAGTGTGCTAATCCAATGTGACTGGTTCTTATAGGAAAAGAAAGACGCCAGGGGTATGTGCCCACAGAGAAAAGACCATATGAGAACACAGAATTCAGTCATCTGTAAGCCAAAGAGAGAAACCAACCCTACCAGTTCCTTGATCGTGGACTCCAGCCTCCAAAACTGTAAGAAAATAAATTTCTTTATTTAAGTCACTCAATCTGTGATATTTTATAAGGCAACCCTAGCACATTAAGACAATTTCTTCACATTTTACTAAAGCTAGAGTTATGGCCTAAATAGAAATAAGTTGCTCAAAGACTTAAAATAATGTGCTTTGGATATACTATATATCATGAATCATGCTGGTGCATTTATCTGTATTCCTTTATTTTAGCCTCTGTAAGACCGTCATTGAGGTAAGTTGATAAAATCCATAATTTTTTAAAGTTCAAAAACATTTATTCATTCTTTTCTTCAGCAATAGTTGCTATATTCCAGGGTTGGCATGTGGGCAAGGTGAACATAGAGTTTGTCCTTATATTCTTGGCAAAAAAATTTGAAAAAATAAAAAAATAAATTAAAAAAAAAAACCCTTCTGTAATCTAACCCTTGTTTACTTTTCCAGTTACATTTCTAGCCACCCTCCAGTCTGCAATTCTGTAATAATGGTGGAAACAGATATAGCCTGGTTTTCTCTAGTCATTTGTCCTGGCTAGAGTTTATATTGGATGTGCTTTCCATGGAAGTGTAGGCAAGTGTTGTTGAAAAACAAAGATGGACGTGCTTGAAGAGATTTAGAGAGATTTTAAGTCATTTAAGTCATTTTCAAGTAAGTCATTTCCCACTGGGTGTATAGAATAAAGCAGAAAGGTTTTGAACAGATATTTTCTCCATGCCATCTTTTAATTTTAATTTTCTTAAATTAAAATATGGAAGAAAAATAGGAAAGTACAAATAAACAAAGATACATAACAACACATATATCAATATAACTTTCAGTTGGTCGAGAAATAGAATACTACCTTTTCTTAATAACTAGATAGTTTCTCCCTTTCAAAATAACCACTATCTTTGTTGTATGGTAATTGTTTCCTTGTCGTATATTACTGTTTTTACAGTTTTACACATATTTGTGACAGTTTTACATATAACTTGCAGCACTACTTGTTTAAGTTTTATGTAAAGAAAAGCATGCCGTTTGTGTTCTTTTTTTTTCTAGTTTTATTCATGCAGCATTGTGTTTTTAGATTTCATCAGGTTAATTTATGTAGAAATGTGTTACTCATTCATTTAGTTGTATAATATTCCATTGTATAAATATGCCATAGTTCATTATTAATGGACATTGGGTTGCTTGAGCTTTGGGAAACTATAAATAACTCTACAATGGCATTCAGTGCTACAATGGCATTCTTAACACAGAAACATGTCATTTGCCACAAATGTGCATAAATTTAGCTAGGAGTACAACTAATAAATCATAAGATATTCATTGACTTTATGTGATTGGTGCCAAAATCCTTTTAAAGTGGTTTCTAAAGGGCTACTGCTACTAGCAGTGTGCAAGAGTTCTAATATCTCCACATCTTTGTGATGGTCAGTCAATACATATATATTTTATCTATCCTGTTGGACATAGAATCTGTATCATTGTGGTTCTAATTTTTATTTCCTTGATTATTAATATGGTCAAACTACTTTTCATGAGCTTGTAGGTCACTTGACAACCCTCTCTTTTAAAGTGTGTGTTCAAAAATCATTCTTATTTTTTTTTTGGATTGACTCCCTTTTTCATAAAAATTTGAAGGAATTTTCTAAATATCAATGAATTTTAATTAAATATATTATAAATATCTCCTCTGAGTATGTGACTTGCCTTTAACTCTCTCAAAATTATGTCTTTTCATGAAAATTATTTCTTTATTTAAATGTTGTGAAATTTATCAAGGTTTTGCCTTTGTGGTTATTATTTCCTGTATCTTATTTAAGGAATCTCTCCTTAACATGAAAAATGTGAAAATATTATCTTTTGTTATTTTTTTTAGAAAGTATATCACTCTACCTTTCTCATTATGATCTATAATCTACCTGGAAATGATTGTATCTGGTTATATGTAAGAATCAAGTTCTGTATTTCTCCACAAGGATATTTAATTGTGCCACCCCCATTTAATAAAGTAGCTCTCTTTTCTTTTTCATGTACACTACCATTATTATCACAAATTATGTGCCCATATATCTGTCTTTAGGTACTCCATGCTATTCCATTGGTACATTTGTGTATATTTGTGCTAACATTATACTATCCTAATAAGTGACTCAGAAGTCTTAAAATCTGGTAAAAGAAGTCTTTACACTTTTATTTTTCAAGAGTGCTAGTCTATTCTTGATTCTCATATTTACATATAAACATTATAATCACCTTGCCAAGCTAAAAGTTTAATGAGATATTATTAAGCATCAGTTTGTAGAGAATTTACATGCGTACAATATTAAGTTTTCTGAACCATAAACATGTCATATTCCTCCATTTATACAAGCCTTAAAAATTTTTAATAATACTTTATAAGTTTTCTACATAGAAGTCATGTACACTCTTTGTTAGATTTATTCGTGGACAGTAATGTTTCTAATGTAATAAATGAATTTCAGTTTTTAAATTCCTATCTTCTTGTTTCTAGTATACAAGAATGCATTTATTTGTGTTCATTGAGCTCATATCCAAAAACCCTACTAAAATTATTAATTTTAATACCTTATATATATCTACTTTTGATATTTTCCTGTAGATAACAATATTATTTAAAACTAATGTAAGTATTATTTTTCTTCCCAGTCTTTTTTTTCAACTTTTCAATATTTTTCTTGCTTTACCACATATGCTAGGTCATATAATAACGTTTAATAGAAATGGTGATATCAAGCATCCCTGTCTCACTTCTGTTAAAATTAAGATAAGCCATAAATTGTGTTAATTTTACTTATTCATATTCAGCTTTATATCTTTGTTTATTACATATTGTATTCCGTTTTTTGCTGAAATTCTCAATATTAACTTTTTCCTCTTCAAATTAAAAAAAGTTTATTTAGTTTTGTGAGAGAGAGAGCGCACAAGCAGAGGGCAGGGGCAGAGAGAGAGGGACACAAAATCCTAAGCAGGCTCCCGGCTGTCAGCATAGAACCTGACATGGGCTTGAACTCTGAACTGTGGGATCATGACCTGAGCCAAAGTCAGACGCTTAACTGACTGAGCCACTCAGGTGCCTCTCCTCTTCAAATATTTTAAGCACAACCTTTTAAAAGTTAGCTAATGCCAAGAATTTGAACTTCTGTGTATCCCTTTCTACCATCTGTTGTGTCTCTTTATTATCACCATGTTTTCCTCTCTTTATGTGCCTAGTTATTTCTTAATGGTATTCTAGATGTATTTTTGGAAGTAATTTGATAATTAGGATGATATTACCTTTCTCTAAGTTCTGTGTGTGATTCTGGAAGGGAATTGGGCATTAGCAGGCTGGTATCATGTTAATCCAATTTGAGAGAATGAGATGATTTGAAGTTGCACTGCAGTTGACTATTTGCTTTAAGTTGACCTTATTCTTACCATACATTTTTTTAAGGCTCTGTTCCAAAGTGAGCATTTAAGCAGAGCCACTTCTCTTACTAAGCTCTGGTTTCCAGTCTCTGTTATACTCC
Source organism: Panthera tigris (assembly GCF_018350195.1). Classification (NCBI taxonomy): domain Eukaryota; kingdom Metazoa; phylum Chordata; class Mammalia; order Carnivora; family Felidae; genus Panthera; species Panthera tigris. The sequence goes on from NC_056661.1 coordinate 101,744,170, forward strand.
CATAATACAGTTGAAAGTATTGCTGAAACCAATAATCCCCCCAAATCTGGCTGATTCCAAGGCTGGAACAAGATACAGAATGAGCTTGGAATATTTTGTTGTGCAGGAAAAGTAAGGAATTGCTAAAAATAAATGATGGTGAATTATAAAATATATAAAGAAGCCATCTCAAAGAGGCTCCCACTGGTCAAATATTAGGCAATTTGAACACAAAAGTAATGAAATACAAAAATTAATTATAAACCATTGCAGATGTAGAGATTCATGAATCTGTATCAACAATAAATACATATAAATAACCATTAATGCATAAAATTAACAAGGCATAAAATTGGACTATTGCTTACAGTAGAATGCCATGTATGTGTGCTAAATTCAGAGAACTGGAGTTGGAAGATAAGTAATTTTCAAGTATCATATGAGGATTGAATTAGGCAAGGATCATCTATAGATATTAAGTTTAGGAGAAAAATTTGATAAGTAATGGTATATTTGTTGGGCTTTAAAATGTCAGGTTTCTTATTGGTTGCAAGGGAATATAATCATTATACAGTGGAACAGTCAGACAATACTCAGAGGGAGAAAATTGGTGTTACCAATGAAGGGCACATGAATGGGACATCATAATTTCCAAATGTGATACACTGCAGAGGACATTAAGATGCTTATATTGTATTTTGACTGAGAATTTAATGAGGAAATATCAGAAAAAAAACAAGGATAGTTCTATTTAAAGGGTGTTACTGCACTATTTGAAGTTATTAATATCATAATAGTTAAAGAAAGGCTGTAAAAATGTTCCATATTAAAGGAGGCTATAGAGACTCGGCAAATAATTGAAAAGTTGACTTTAGATGAGATGTTGTATTGGAGGGGGCAATGTTATAAATGGTTTTAATTTGTCATTTGATAAAATTGGTCAAAATATTGTGTTGATGTTAAATGTACTGAAATTGTTAACCATACTGCCATTATCTAAAAGAATGGTCATACTTGTAGGCTAAAGTATTTAGGGATAAAGAACCAAAATATATTGACCTATATGCAAATGTTTCAAAAAATAAAAATTAGGTATATATGAAAATAGCATAAATTATTAACAATAACTGAATTGGTATAAAGTGTTTAGGAGTATGTACTGAATATTTTTATTCTTGAACCCTTTATGTTAGTTTGAAATTAATTCTATACAAAAATTTTTAAAATATTAGAAAGTTCAACCTTTCAGCCACCCTATCCATATCTACCATATCCATCCATATTCACCCTATAAATATCTCCAGGGAAAAAAGCAGACCTCTTCACTTCTCTTGCCTGAGCTCTGCTATCCTCTGGATTTAGGCCAGCAATGTATACCTCCTTTCCTTTCCTTGTTTTTAGCTCTCAAATGCCTTCAAAGATATTCAAGAGAATCGGTCCACATTACTCAATCTGGCATTGGTGGATTGGAGGACAATTTCATCCTTTATTTATATGAATTTTTTAATGAAAAAATTCAAATACATATAAGAATTATGTGCGCATGATAATTCCTGTGTACACACAACTCAGGTTTTCAAATCTTTATAACTCAACATATTTTCCATTTTAATTACTTAAAATATCGCAAATTATTTTTCTCCCATTTCCACTTTATCCTTCCTAGATATAATATCTATCCTTATTTTGGTGATTATCATTTGCATGCATGCATATATGTTTAAAATATAGAAATGTATCTGTAAGCAGGTGATAGCATTGTTTGCATGAGTTAAATTTTGTAAATATGGTATGAAACTTTATCTTGGTCAAATTCCTTGTTTATAACTGAAATATAGTTGGTATACAATATTATATGAGTTTTAGATGTACAACATCATATACTTTATAGAATGCTCACCATGGTAAACATGTTAGTTACCATCTATCACCACACAAATACAGTATTACTGATTATATTCCCTATGCTGTATTTTTCCTCTCCATGCCTTATGTATTTTTATAACTGGAAGTTTGTGCCTCTTAAATCCCCTTTACCTATTTTGCCTATCCCCCCACTCCAATCCCCTTTGGCAGCCACCAGTTTGGTTTCTGTGTTTGAGTCTATTTCTGTTGTTTGTTCATTTGTTTTGTTTCTTACATTCCACATGTCAGTGGAATCATGTGGTATTTTTTTTGTCTGACTTATATCACCTAGCATAATGCCCTCTAGGTCCGTCTGTGTTGTATTGTCACCAGTGGGATAATTTTGTTCTTTTCTATGGCTAAGTAATATTCCTTTGCACATAAGACACTTCTTCTATATCCATTCATCTACCAGTAGACTCTTAGGTTATTTCCATATGTTGGCTATTAGGAAATTTCTTTTTTATGAACAAAACATATTAATTTTTATGCTGATACTTCCAGTTTATATTTATATATATTTATAATTTATATAAATTATACAATTATATGACTATACTGCGAATAATTTCCCTATTTTCTTGTCCATGAAAATGTCAGAGTTTTTATGTTTTCTTTTTATAGATGATGTTACAGTGAACATATTTCTGTTATGACTGTGCATATGAGCAAAGGTTTCTTTAGGAACAAAAGTATAGGATATTTACTGAGCAGTAGGATTCCTGGGGTATAAGCAATACACACATTCATCTTAATGAGGTATTGACAAATGGCTCTTTAATTTTTTTCTTTTTAATATTTATTATTTTGGAGAGAGAGACAGAGCGTGAGTGGGGGAGGGTCAGAGAAAGAGGGAGACACAGAATCCGAAGCAGGTTCCAAGCTCTGAGCTCTCAGCACAGAGCCTGACATGAGGCTCAAACCCATGGACCGGGGGATCATGACCTGAGCTGAAGTCGGATGCTTAGCCAACTGAGCCACCCAGGTGCCCTGGCAAATTACTCCTTCAAGTCCTTGCACTTAAAAAGTAATGCTTCCTTGAACAATGTCTGAGATTTACTGTTGCTCTACAGTGTACCAGAACTTGTTACTCTCAGACTTTTAACTTTTGCCTGACAGCTAGTAAATGGTATCTCACAATTGTTTAATTTACATTTCCCTGATAACTAGTGAAGTTTGAACATGTTTTAAGTGTGTACTTTCCATTTAAGTTCTGTGATTTTTTTTAACTTTGCCCATTGTTCTATTTTATTGTTTTTCCTTTATTGATTAGTAATAATCCTTAATATATTATGGATATTACTCTGTAGTTATACACATTGCAAATATAGTCTTCTGATCTGTGGCATGCATTTTTGGTTTATAGCACTATTAAAAAATTTTTTTCAATGCTTATTATTTTGAGAAAGAGAGAGACAGAGTGCAATGGGGGAGGGGCAGAGAGTGAGGGAGACACAGAATCTGAAGCAGGCTCCAGGCTCTGAGCTGCCAGCACAGAGCCCAGTGCAGGGCTCGAACCCACAAACCACAAGATAATGACCTGAGACAAAGTCGGACGCTTAACCAACTGAGCCACCCAGGTGCCCTAGCACTATTTTTAAATTTTTTTTTTTAACGTTTATTTATTTTTGAGACAGAGAGAGACAGAGCATGAACGGGGGAGGGGCAGAGAGAGAGGGAGACACAGAATCGGAAGCATGCTCCAGGCTCTGAGCCGTCAGCCCAGAGCCCGATGCGGGGCTCGAAATCGCGGACCACGAGATCGTGACCTGAGCTGAAGTCGGACGCTTAACCGACTGAGCCACCCAGGCACCCCAGGTTTCAGTAAAATTTTAAATTTTATTTTAAAAATAGTGCTAGGGCACCTGGGTGGCTCAGTCGGTTAAGCGTCCGACTTTGTCTCAGGTCATTATCTTGTGGTTTGTGGGTTCGAGCCCCGCATCGGGCTCTGGGCTGACGGCTCAGAGCCTGGAGCATGCTTCCGATTCTGTGTCTCCCTCTCTCTCTGCCCCTCCCCCGTTCATGCTCTGTCTCTCTCTGTCTCAAAAATAAATAAACGTTAAAAAAAAAATTTAAAAAATAAAATTTTACTGAAACCAAATTGAACTTTTACTTGATAAGATGTGCCTTTTGTGTCTTGCTAAGAAATTTATAGCATAGGGGCGCCTGGGTGGCTCAGTCGGTTAAGCGACTGACTTCGGCTCAGGTCATGATCTCACGGTCCGTGAGTTGGAGCCCCGCGTTGGGCTCTGTGCTGACAGCTCAGAGCCTGGAGCCTGTTTCAGATTCTGTGTCTCCCTCTCTCTGACCCTCCCCTGTTCATGCTCTCTCTCTGTCTCAAAAATAAATAAACGTTAAAAAAAAAAATTAAAAAAAAAAAAAAGAAATTTATAGCATAAACTATACTGTATTTTCTTCTAAATACTTCAGTGTTTTGATTTTTATATTTAAACTTTTACTTCATTTGGGATGTTTGTATGATGTATGCTCTAAGACTTTTTTCCTACTCAGATGAACAATTACATCCAAACCATATATTATAGTCAACATTTGCCCCCAATGATTTGTTGTACTAATGTGTTTTGCTTTGAATTTCAATTTCTTATAGATAGTTGGTTGCATTTCTGAACATTTTGCAATTTTCCTTTAGCATATTAATCTAATATAAGTAGATATGGTATTTTCTCAACTAAACACATTTTGTAATATGTTTACCTCACTGTCTTAAAGAAAATAGCCCATTTCTCACTTATGCTACATGTCTATAGTGTTCATTGCAGTCACCCATAGACCCAGACTGATGGGGCAGTCATCACACATTGTTATAACATCATTATTTTTTTTTCTTTCCAAGAATTTTAAATACTTAACATTAAAATAATATTAATAGATATAAATACATATTTATTGCTATGAAACATTCCTCTGTATCTTTCCTTTCTTGTGTTCTCTTTTCCTTTCTTCCGAGGCTTTTTAACACATACCATTTTACTTCAGCCTAAAACTTCTCTTAGCATATCTTGCCGTTCAGGTCTGTTGGAGAAAAGTAGCTTTCAGTGTTTAGCTTCCTGAAATATTTTGTTTTGCACTCATGAAATACATTTTGATATATGGTAAAACATAATAATTTAACTGGTTTTCTCTCCTAAAATTGTCACTATTTGTGAGTTTTTCATATGACATATTTGTCAAGTTGTTTAAAGAACACCTTTCTTATTTAGATATGGATGGCAATTTCATTGAATTTTTTATTAATTTAGTAAAAAGTAACATTGTTATAAATTGAGTCATCCAGAAGCCTGGCTAGAAATCTGCATTTCATTTAAAAGCTAATATTTTTAAATTCTCATTAAAATTATTCACTAAGTACTCTGCGGTTATTAATATAACATTGCTAAAAAGACAATGGGATAAGCTAACATCCTTTTTGTTAAAGTTAATTATTAACACTATTAATAATATATAAATAATTTAATATTTTTGAAGCTTGTCTTTATACTTCTGTATTCTTAAATGTCAAAAAAAAGAGAGAATTGTTCTAAGCTTGTATGAATGAGCAGAATGACCTTGAATTAAATGAAGTTCTTGGTCTTCTAATGTTCTATATGTTCTGGGATTTGATCTATGGAAACATTGATTATTTTGATTATGTTAGAGATAGCGTAAAGAAAAAAATCCCTTGATAATTTGATGCAAGTCACCATTAAGTCCTTCGTCTATGAAAACTTGATCGCCGTAGGGTAGAGTTATAAAAATTAGGACAGAAATATTTTAGGCAATTTTCTTAAGCTGTCTATCTGAAGGCAAGTACATGAATTTGTGTACTTACAATTATACTGCTACTAACATTACAGTAATAATTTTTTAATGTTTTTTAATGTTTTATTTATTTTTGAGAGGGAGAGAGCAATCGGGGAAGGGCAGAGAGGGGGCGGGGACAGAGGATCCAAAGCAGGCTCTGCACTGACAGCAGTGAGCCCAATGTGGGACTGGAACCCATGAACCATGAGATCATTGCCTGAGCTGGAGTCAAATGCTCAACAGACAGCCATCCAGTCGCCCCTAACATAATAATTTTATACAAACTTCTTAAACATGCAATACTAAAGTTTGCATCCCTCTTGTTTTTCTCCCATTGAGCTTTTGAATCCTTTATTTACCCATCTAGATTATTAAAAATAAACCCATTGACCCCAAATGGCATCACTTAAGACAAATCCCTAAATAGTGGTTTAATACCTAATCTAAATGCGGTTCAACATCCCCCGAAAAAGTAGTCTCAACCCATCAGTCAAGAATTATCTCCAGCTTTGGTTTTCTTTTTCAACATTGCTTTGGCTATTTGGGGTCTTTTGTGTTTCCATATAAATTTTAGAATTGTTTGTTCTAGCTCTGAGAAGAATGCTGGTACTATTTTGATTAGGATTGCATTGAATGTGTATATACATTTTTCCAGAGAAGACTTCCAAATGGCTAACAGACACATGAAAATGTGATTAATATCGCTCCTAATCAGGGCAATACAAATCAAAACTACATTGGGTTATCACCTCACACCAAAGTGGTTAAAATTAACAACTGAGAAAACAACAGATGTTGACGAGTATGTGGAGAAACAGGAACCCTCTTGCATTGTCAGTGGGAATGCAAATTGGTACAGTCACTCTGGAACAGTGTAGAGGTTCCTGAAAAAATTAAAAATAGAACTACCCTATGACCCAACAATAGCATTACTAGGAACGTATCCAAAAGATACAGGAGCGCTGATTCATAGGGGCACATATACCCCACTGTTTATAACAATGCTATCAACAATAGCCAAATTATGGCAAGAGCCCAAAATCCATCAACTGATGAATGGGTAAAGAAGGTGTGGTCTATATCTATATCTATATCTATATCTATATCTATATCTATATCTATATCTTTGGAATACTACTGAGCAATGAAAAAGAATGAAATCTTGCCATTTGCAACAACGTGGATGGAACTGGAAAGTATTATGCTAAGTGAAACAAGTCAGTCAGAGAAAGACAGATATTGTGTGTTTTCATTCATATGTGAATGTTGAGAAACTTAACAGAAGACCATGGGGGAAGGGAAAGAAAAAAATATATATATAGTTACAAACAGAGAGGGAGGCAAACCATAAGGTACTTTTAAATACAGAGAACAAACTGAGGGTGGAAGGGAGTGGGGGGAGGATGGGGTGAGGGGAAAATGAGTGATGGTCATTGAGGAGGGTACTTGTTGGGATGAGCACTGGGTGTTTTATGTAAGTGATGAATCACGGGAATCTATTCCTAAAGCCAAGAGCACACCATATACCCTGTATGTTAGCTAACTATATTAGTTAATCAGAATTTTCTGATTAACACCAATGAGTCTGTTTTGTGGGCCCTCTCTATCCCCTAAAGGAAGCTGAAGTAATCTACACACTAACACACCCTGCTCTTTCCCTCTAAACAAAAGCAACTTTTCTGGAAACAATCCTTTTCTTTTGTTAATAATTTTCTTGCCCCACCCTCCCTTCTATAAAAACCCTCCATTTTGTACAACTCTTTGGAGCTCCCCTCCACTTACTAGATGGATTATTGCTGCATTTATTTAATAAAGCCAATTAGCTCTTTAAATTTAGTTGCTTAAATTTAGTTTCTTAATAGGATGCATTCTTTTCATTGCTAATTTGTAAGTTTCTATATTTTTGCTCTACTTCATATATTTGTGATGGAGATTTTTTTTCCCTCCCTTTGATAAATATCTTACTCTCTACTTACTTCCCTAACAACTGGATTTATTTATCTTTTGTAGTGGTGTATTCACTGATTTAAGTTTTCTATTTCCCTTCAGTCATCTTGCTTTCTCAAGTTGCTCTTGCTCATGACATTGAATTTTATATTGGTCTTAACGACAGTTCATATAAGAAATGGTGCATGATCTTTTTTTATATATTCAACTACCTGAAGTCTTTATAGATCTGTTTAATATTACCATTTTAAATATATCTAATTCATTTTTATATGTATAGAACTCCTTTTGTGTATTTGTATTGTTAGGGAACAAGAATCCCTTTCAAGGTCCTACTAACCAGACTAAGAGTCAAATTGACATGAGATTGATTAACAGGAGAAAATCAAATTTAATAGCATGCATATGGGGACAATCAAGGAAAATAAGATATATACATCATCCTGAACTAAGGAAAAAGTAGTTGGGTCTGGGTCTTCAGAGTAAAAGAATGAAATTCATAAGAAGATGAAAAGGAATAAATATTTGGTAAACAAATGTTTGCTGGGTCATTAAAAAACAATGGGATAGAGAGGACTTTCATCAAAGTGGCTTTGTTAGATTCCTCTCTGTTCAGCATACCTATTTCATATCATAGTGTAGTTATCTATGGTGATAGCTCTTTTCCTGGAGCAATATTCTTTCTTAATTCTTTTAAGTAGTTGTGGGAAAGGCAAAGAACTTTTTATAAATCTGCTGGGTTTTGATTGCTTTTAACTCAAAATAATCTTGGTGCCAAAGTGGCCCATCTTGGGTCCACCTGCCCTTGGCCCCCAACAGTGTGCTTATATATGCAGTATTTTCCCAATCCTCTTTTTTTTGCTTTCAGGATTTAACATTTACTTCCTCTCCCCACATCTTTATGGTAGAAATCCATTTCCATATGAAAAACAAACAAAAGTTCTTATCTTCAACAAAGTAATACTTATATGCAAGTCTGTCAAAATGCATTCATTTCCTTACAACAATGGTTATTTTTGCCTTATTTCAGTGAAAATACATATTAAAAAATTAAGAAGATAGTTATTTACTGTTGATATAGTTTATCTTCCTTTTTCTGTGTCAGATACTTAAATTGTCATTAAAAAATTCCTGTGGTTTCTAAGGTGGAGAATAATGTCTCAACAGAATCATTAATTTTATCAGTGTGAGTAAAGTATAAGAAGCTGGCAAAAGAAATTACTTGTCAGTCTTAACTTACTCCCCCCCCCACCATTTTATTTATTTGATTACTCAATTTATGTATGAACTTTTTTCTTTCATTAAAATGTAAACCATGATTTTATTACAGGCTTAATGTTCACTTCTGTGTGTTTTCAGTACCATTGTGTTTCATTTTGTTTCTCATTCTTATAGATGTGTGCCTTTATTGAGTTTTTATTTGTGCCTATTTGAAGTACCCTGGTCAGATTGGTGCTATTTCAAAAAGTTGCAATTTAATTTCTCTCAACCATTTATAACATTTACTGTGTCATTCAATGTACTGTGAAATATTTTATTAGCCTAGCTTTAAATATAATTTTTTAAAAAGATATATAAATAGTCCTCATTGAACACTGGGGAGAGCTAATCATCCTGGATATAATCTCTTCACACATTTTGGTAATATATCCAAAATAATATCTGTGATCAATAATCATTCTCTAATAAGTGGAAACTTTGATTTTTATTCAAACATACAATTCTACCTAACTTTCTTCTCTATTGTCTAGTCTTTTCCTTTGGTTTTAATGTTTCCTGACAAGTTCAGGGATGAGAGTGTGCCTTGTTTACTATATCACACAGGTTTCTTTCTAATTCTACAACATAATGACGTGGAAAAAAATATTATCATTTTTAGTGCTCAGTAATGGTGATCATCTGATTTCTAGTACGTGTTTTTGACTCTGTGTCCTTAATTCAGTTGGATGGTAATTTACTTTCCACTACAATGTCACTAAAATAGATTTTAAATTTTATTTAACCAAGATTAGAAACAACATGCAAGACACAATAATGTCAAAACGTCCATTACTCAAAACCTATTTGTTAGTTTGTAAAATTTCAATGACTTTCACTAAATCAATATCTGCACCATCCGATTGATGTATTTTTTATTTTTATATGTGATTTTAATTTATATTTATTTTAAAATTTGATGGCAGACTTTAAAGAATGTTCTATTTTTCTGTATTTTTTAAGAGTCTGTAATATGTTTATTTTGAATTCAGTATTACTTGGCTTTAAAGTTAAGTTGCACCCATGATATAACAAGTAGTAGATACTGGAGTTATCTTCCCACTTAAACACTAGTGTGACTGGACAAAATATATGACACAATTACTTTCAAGCACTGGACAATAAGCAATAAAAACTGTAATTTTTGAATGAAGGAAATACATGAGGTGAGCCTCATATACAATGTAGCTTGTTTGGGGGAGAAATTTATAGTATGTGGAGCACAAATAAAGTTTCATGATGTTGGTTAGAGGCTAGTTCCTTACCTGAGGGCTGGGCTAAACGTGTACATGGCAACATTCTATGAAGTAAAATAAAGAGCAAGTGATACAAGACTGAGCATTGAAGGGGAGTGGTTGTTTGTGTGACTAGATCTTGGAGTTTTGACCCAATTATAGTACATAAACTTTACAACAACCTTGAACAGTTAGTGGAGACCCCAGAAAGGCCATGTCATAGGGTTAAGGCACAAATCATATATAGGACTGAGACTTAAACCAACATAGAATAACCCTATGAGGAAATACATAAAGCCTGACAGGATCAAGAGGATTGTCTCATACTTTAGTGCCTCATAAGAATAAAAGTCAAGATTCATAAATGAAGTTCAGATAATTGAGACCCCAAATAATCTATCACTGTGAAGTCCAAAATACAATAAAAAAGTTATAGTCAAGATTATAGGCAAGATTATAAATTTTAAACACCGAATTTTAAAGACTGAATTCATCTAAAAGAATGAAGAGCCATTGGAAATGGTAAATATGTAAGTAAATAGAAAAGACTACTTTGTGTTTCCTATCTTAATTTCTTTAATAAGGAACTGACAGTTTTAGACAAAAAAAATCTTTCTGTAGTTTATAAGACATACAGAAGTAAAATAAATGACAATAGTAACAAACAATGAGAGATTTAATGAAATTATACTGTTATAAATTGCTTACCACTTACTTAAAGTATTAGAATATAAATTATATATAGACTGTGACATTGTAAGAATGCATATTGTAATCTCTCAAACAAGTACTCAAAGAGCATAAAGAATTATGCCTAAATAGCCAACAGAGGAATAAATAGAATATTAAAAAATATTTCATTAACCTGAAAGAAAATAAAAACAGAAGAGCAGAATAAAGGTATAAAAAGAAATAAAAATAAATATGGAAATCAAACAATAAAATAATAAAAATTTCCAATTAAAAGGAAGAATCATCACATTGATGGGGAGGGTCATGAATATGCTATCGATAAGAGTTGTACTTTAGATACAAATACACAGGCAGATTGAATATGAAAGTTGGAAGAAGATATTCTAATCAAATATATAATTAAGAAATATAATGGAGCCATAGAAATGTAAGAAATAGCAGGTCTCAGGACAAGAAATGTTACAGAGATAAGATGGAAAATTTCATAATGACAGCAGAGTCAATTTGAGGAAGAAATAAAAATCATACACGTGTAGACCACTCATAGTGGAACTTCAAAGTATATGAAGGAAAAACTGGCAGAATTAAGGGAAGATTAGACAAACCCAAAAGTATAGCAGGAGATTTTCATGCCCATCACTCAGTTGTTAACTCTGGATGTAGGTTGGTATCCCATACTCTCAGGAACACGGACTACTTCATCTTTACATTCTGCAGTTCGAACAACAACCTGTAAGCTATTTCTACTGGAACAGACATTCCATTAGCCTTTAAAGCAGATGGCTCTCTTCCTGTATCTACTCTTCCACTACTGAAAAACCTAGCTGAGGCTTTAGCTCTGGCCCAGTGAGCGGAATCATCTCTATTTTCTTGACGCTCTGAGAATCAAATGCTTCTACCTGGACTGAATATTGTGTAGATTTGAGATATTGTACACTCATATCCTTTTTCTACAGTGCTAAAAAAACACCCTAAGATGTATTTATGGTTGTATGTGTCTTCAAAGGATCTATAAAAGGCCAATAATATATAGATTTTGGCAGGAAAATTTTTCTAATATACTTTATTGTCAAGTTGGCTAACATACAATGTGTACAGTGTGCTCTCGGTTTTGAGAGTAGATTCCCGATTCATCGCTTACATACAACACCTAGTGCTTATCCCACCAAGTGCTAATAATAATAATAATAATAGGCCAATAACATATAGATTTTGGTAGGAAATTAGAAAAAATTTTAACTTGGTCTCAAAGTTTTCCCACTGAAGCCAAATAGTGTTCAAAAATTATAATCTCATAAGGAAAGTAAATCTTTGTATTAGGTAGAACAAATAAAATGCAAAAACAATTGGTAATGCCTTCCCTAACAGATACAGTAACAGTCATGAAGGTTATAGAACACTGCTAAAGTATTTATTTGACATGTATTAAACAGAGTTTAATGGTAGTGACATTTTAATCTAATTCATCAATTTAATAGTTTTCATGAAAATGCTCCATTTATTTAGATGCTCTATGTATCTTTCCTAATCTCACTAATCATTTTTGTTCGTTTGCTATTGAAGTAGGTTGTCTTGAAAATAGTGTATTAGAACAGAAGAATATAGCTTCATAAGGCATTATCATTAAAAACCTATCTAGATTAAAAAGTAGTAAGTAATTATAATTTTACAAGATTATTTTTTCATTTGTCTCAATGACGGTAAATCATTAGACCTGAGAAACCATCCGTATGGATCTATAGATACATGCCAGAGGTCATCTTTGGAAACATAATCATACATTATTATGAAGCTCCAATTTATAATGGGTTTTCTTCTAAAAAAAATCTTTAGTAGTAATCTCTTCTAATGAACATGATAAATCTGATAGTCATCAAGGGAGTTTTACCTTCAAATTTCTTTACTAAATCAGTAGAACCCCTAGGTTGAAATAATAAGTAGACAAATGATGTTGTTTTGTTCCTTTAGGGTAAATATTTTGTACCAAAAATATTTCAAATGCTGATATTATAAATTCAAATATCTAGATTTATAAGTAATCAATCAGTAAGGTTCTAGCACTTTGAAGATTTGAGCTTGTATGGAGTTTGATTTCTGCTGACTGTGTTTTTACTGGCACAGAGTAGAGGGTGGAAGCCCTATACCTTTGTTCCTTTCACCTGCAGGGACCTCAAGGTAGCCATAAAGAGAGCAGATGAATTGGGCCCCCTGGGTGGCTCAGTCAGTTGAGCATTTGACTTTGGTTCAGGCCATGATCTCACAGTTTGTGAGTTCAAGCCCTGCGTCAGGCTCTCTGCTGATAACCTGGAGCCTGCTTTGGATTCTGTGTCCCTCTCTCTCCACCCCACCCCTGCTTGTTCTCTGTCTCCCTCTGTCTTTCAAAAATGAATAAACAAAATCTTTTTTAAAAAGAGAGCAGAGGACTCTTAAATATGAATTTAACTGATGTGAATATTATTACATGGTAAAAAAAAAAAACCTTGTTGACATTATTAATTTCAACAACTTTTTGTAAAATTTGTCTGGAATAAGTCTGAGGAAGTCTAGTCTGAGGAAGCACTGCTATCTCTAATCATCCTAGTAGATTGCTTCTGAAGCAAAACTGTGTCTTCAGAGAAGGCCAACTAACTGTTGGTTATGAGGTAACATTATATGACAGTCCTGACCACTGAGTTACTCTGTAGAAAATATTGTCAGTGCTGAAGATTTCTTGGATTTAAATTAATAATAATGATTATTAAATTCTCACTGTAGTATAAATTAGAAGAGCAGTTTATTCATTTACACTGAGGAGTGTCTCCATCAGACAAGGAGATATCAGGTGACCCAGTGTAACATTCTTTTAAAAAGAAATTTGCATGTGAAGCTAAATTGTCAGAATTTGAAAACAGAGGAAGAGGAATTCTTTTAGGATGTGAATACTGAAGATTTTCATGTTTTTATGTATAAATTTTTACCTTTCTCCACAGCAAAAATAGATGTGCTAGGTAGATATTATACTCCTATCCTCTTGTTGGGGGTATTTCTTTTCTCTATCATATTTGGTAGGTTTTCTCAATATCCAGGGTACTGATAAATGTTTAACAAACCAACTCTAAAGGAAAAACCATCTAAATTTGTAGTGTTTGTCAACCTCTATGGTGTACATATCATCACCATGGCCAAGTTCAAGCTACCAATATCACTAAGTGCACAGGTGGGAAGAGATGCACACAACTCAGCTCTCACAAGCCAGCACCAGCCAGCTTTGTCACACCAATGCACTGTCAATTTCCTAGATACTACTTTATAAGCATTCACTCTTGAAAAACTATTCTTCTTAGGGATATTTTCTTTTTTTTTTCCTCCCTGATTATTTTTTTTTTAAATTTTATTTATTTAAGTAATTTCTGCACCCAACATGAGGTTGAACTCATGATCCTGAGATCACTAGTTGCATGTTCTACTGACTGAGCCAGCCAGGCTCCCCTGAAGGATATTTTCTTTAAATATATTAAACATATACGATTATAATCATATCCTAATCTTTTGAAACTTAAAATGTTTTAAGTTTCATTCTTATCTATCACATATTGATACTATGATTTACTTTCCAGAAGTACTTCTTATTTTCAAGTTTTTGGGGAGCTCTTGGTCATTGCTTCCTTGTTTTTTCTACTACAGACTTCCTAATGTATTTAATACCTATATCTAATACCAGCTGCCTCAGAATCTCTGAGAAAAAAGGCCCTTGAAATAATCATATTACTACATTTCTCTGGAGAAAGATTATTAAACTTTGAGAATTTCTGTTCTAAAGGAGTTGCCTTTTCCTTAAAGTCAATTTTAACATAGCACTGATCTTTAATATAGACAAATGCAGTAAAAAAGAAGTGGGGAATTTGAGAGAAAACAATGGGAAAAAGTTCATCTTAAGAGCTCATGAAAATAGAATCTTGATGGACTTGACCTTAGAATGAGGACTTATTTCTGGAAGTTTTTCTTTTCTCTAGTTTTGTCATCTAGTAAACAGACTCTTTACAGTAGTAGTTCTCAGTCATCAGGAATAGCAGGATCCTCTGGTGAGGTTAAACATGTATGTAGTTATTCTATATGATACTAATAAGCAACCAGGATTAAGAATCACTTCCAATGGAGATCCCAAGTCTTCTTGGTTCATGACACCTACAGTAATTTTTTTTCTAAGAACCCCTAAAATAAAACACCTGAGTTTTGTTTATTAGTTCCAAGCATCTTAGTACCTTATATGTCTTACCAACTTAGCAGTGGTTTGAAAATTAATATATACAAATTGAAAGAATAAAACAATATTTTTCTTACTTTCTTAAGAACCAAAATCATGGTGGAATGTGTGCACATTGTAGACAATGCACAACTCCTCAGAACATGGATTCAGGTTGAAGACTTCCATCCACAATGGTTTTTTTCACTGTACTTGACTTTTAAGATAGTGACTAGTAAATTCTGAGCTTTGAAAAGAGAATATGCCATTGAAAGGAAGAGAGTATGATCATGAGCTGATAGTTTCTGTTTCTCTTGAAAACTTAAGGTATCTCAGAGAGACTCTGTGGCACCTTGGCACACAGTTTGGGAACCATAGACTTAAAGAACAAATTTTATATGAATGGGCAAAAGAATGAAAAAAAAAAATCTCAAAGAGGTGGAGAGCAAAAAGAACTTGATGAGAGCTGGGTTTGCTCATTAAATTGGGATTTTCTCAAATTTTCAATGGTAATGATGAAAGTGATGATTATAAAAAAATAACTGACATTTGATAGGAACTATGTACTAATCACTACATTTTTAAAAATTTTTTAACGTTTTTTAATTTATTATTGAGAGACAGAGAGAAACAGAACATGAGCAGGAGAGGGGCAGGGAGAGGGGAGACACAGAATCCAAAGCAGGCTCCAGGCTCCGAGCTGTCAGCACAGAGCCGGATGCAAGGCTCGAACCCACAAAACGTGAGATCATGACCTGAGCTGAAGTCGGACGCTTAACTGACTGAGCCACCCAGGCGCCCCTAATCACTACATTTTATACACTGTCCCAATTAATTTTTAGAAACAAATTTAAGAAGTGGGCACTATTATTCCTAGTTTTTAGCTATGAAAAGTGGAGGCTTAGAGCTTTAACTACTTCCCCAGCTAGCAAATGGCACAGCTGGGTAGGGAAGGTGTTTTGGTTAAATATAGCATTTATAAATTCTTCCCAGTAGGAATCTACCTTAATCATGAAGAATGGAATTGATAAAGTCCTGGTCTCAGTACAAGCAGGCAGATCAAAAGGTAAAGCAGAGAGAAAATAAAAAATTCCTGACATAGATACAGGTATTGTAGAACTGGGATGAGAAAAACAAGGGTAAAATCCCAGTAGTTTGGAGACATGGAATGCAGGTGTGTGTGCGCGCGCGCATGTGTGTGTGTGTGTACAAATACACACCTATATTTAAAATTCCCAGATGTTATTTAGCTAGGGTTGTGTCCAGTTGCAAATGAGAGTTAGAAGAGGGGGCAAAATAACATAAAACTAAATGTTAGAGAAGAAAGGATAGATAACATCAAAGAAAGGGAAGGGAAGGGAGAAGACAGAGTAAGGACAGCAGCTTGTCATCTTGCACCTTCCTGAAACTGTCTATCACTATTGCCTTTTACTTGCAATTCAAAACTTTTTAAAGTTTACATTTTTAAGATGTAAATCTATATTTTTCTTAAGATAACCCCTATCTCAAACACGCTGTTAAATTTAAACACAAAGACTGGACTAAGGACTTTTTTTCTTTAAAATATTCCTTTCTTCTTGGAGGCTGTATGTTACTTCATACTTGTTAGGTTGAGCTCCAAAGGTGACTGAGACTAAAGGCAAAGTTCTTGAATTGCCTGTGTACTACTGAAAGCTTGTAATGACAAGTGCTAATTTGTATTTATGAAGGAATGCCAAGAAATAAAAAAAGGCATGCAATGTCAGAAATATGAGCGTATACTTTAAATCAGTAATCCTCCTCCAGAGCATTTGTTTTAAAGCTTTTCTGTCACTAGTCCGAAAATATAATAGGGAAAGATAGGATTCAGTAGGCAGAAAGGGAGAGGCTAGGGCTTGAAGGTCCCTGGGTGGGGAAAAACACATATTTTAAAACATTTCTTCAGGAAACGTCTGACCTTCAGCAAACTCCTTCAGGCATAAGGTTCCTCTTAAGAAGGTAACAGATACTACCTACTCCCCCTTGTGTTCCCCTCAGGAATTTGACAATCAAATTAACCACCTAAAATAAGTAAACCATAAAACATAAATTATACAAGTGACAGTATGACCATAGTCTGACTCCTCACACGATAGAATTGAGCCATTCAGGAATGAACGACTCAGCACCTAGAGTGATCAAACCAATAAGGGTAGAACCTGAGAAGGAACAAGGAAGAAGGGAAGGTGACCTGACCAAAACCCAATAAAACAAAGCCCCTGGCCTGTAGTCAAGGGTATTCACTTTCGAATGCCCCCTCTCTGTAAGAGAACTTCCATACTATTCTTACTTTCTGATCTTATACTCTATTAAACTTTTGCCTGCTGCTCACTTTATTCTGTGTCTACCTCTTCATTCTTCAAAGTGGTGAGATGATGAACCCTGGGTATTGAGGGCAAGAAAAGAATAATAAGACAAACAAAGAGTAAGAAGAAATTACATGTTGTTAGCCCTCCCCTTCATTTCTTCCTTATATCCTCCCCACCTCCTCAACTAGACTTATGTTAGTCATTAGGCTTTTGGAACCTACATTATTAGACTGAACCTGTAAGGGAAACTGATCCATATCTAAGAACCATGTGATTTATCTTTGCACACTTCCCTATATTCACTCTGATGCTTTACCCTGTCTTCATTTCTTGACGAAGTAGTCTTTTGCACGTCAATACCCCTTGATTTAATTAGCATAATTCCTGACAAGTGACAATCATTTAATACATGTTTTGGATGAATTAATAAAATCTATCCCACATAGATTTATACTGTTGTCTAAATAGTTTCCTTAATGTATCTTAATTGACAACTGTCTAATTGAGCTTCTTTGTGTCAGATTTGCTCTGCTCACAGAGAATTATCTAATGGCTACTGAAAGATCATCCAACCTTCAATATATCAGCCTCTCTGCTTTTCATGCTTCTGTCAACTACCTCCAGTGACACGTGCCAAAATACTCGGTCTGCTGTGCACTCCAGTTGCAATTGACTACCTTCTCAGTTTTCTTGGTCTGGGAGCCTCTGCTCACTTTCCCTCTTAGCTTCATGTTACCACCTGTCAAATCCCTCTGCTTTCTGGAAGGTCATTGCAAACATGCTCTTTATGGGGGAAAAAAACAATTGTCCTTCTATCCTTCTAGTTTTTGACTGAGAGCCCCCTGTAATAAAAGATTAACAGAAGAAAAACAAATAAGTTTAATGGCATGTATCCCTCCTGTATACATGGGAGAGACCCAGAAAAACTGTTTCACTTCCTGAAATGACCCAAGCCATTGCCTTATATATTCCCAGCTAACGACAAAAAAAAGATGTTGAGTTTTGAAGCCTGGGCAATTACGGAAGGTTACCAGACAAGACACAGTAAACAAGGGAAAGTTTGTCGTGTACATTCAAATCCTTGCCTTCTCCTTTGATAAGAGTTCTTAGAGTTTCAGTCATCCTTCTCTCCCTGGTACAAAGAAGGAGACAGCCTTACAAATGGAGATTTCTCTTAAAAATAATTTAAGTATCTTTTGTAAAAGGGTAACATTTATTTGGTTTTCAGAGCTTTTCTTGTGTGTGCTGTTTGTTTTTTTGTTTTTTTGTTTTGTTTTAATAACCAGCCCAAAATAATCCTTATACCAAAGAGGCATATTTCAGGGTGGCATATTCTGCTCTCCTTACTCTCTCTTTTAGCCTCCTCTGATTTATATGGCTTTAATCACTTCCTCCTTTTTCTTCCAGGAGGATTTTGCTTTGATATTTCACATAGCATTTGTTTTGCCTTTTGCGATAGATGGGTTTTTGCATGAGAGTTAAAATGTTTGTTGAATAAGTGAATGAATGTTCTGCTCACTCTTAAGCAGAGTATAATTCATCATATAATGCTCAACTGTTTCACTTAATAGTTTGTAGATAAATATCTGCTTTAAGTCGTTGCTATTACTATTTGAGGTAACTCTTTGTGTTCTAACAGGAGAGAAATTTGAGAGCATGTCTGACAATACTGCTTGATTTTACTTTTCTCTCAAAGACCAATGAAAGAAAAGTTTTTTGGAAGGGTAGTGTTATCTACTGCTTTTTTTGTTTTGTTTTTCTTATATTTATATTTATACTTATATTTATATTATATATATATAAATATATATATATATTTTTTTTTTCAATGTAGGTGAACTCTCCAATTCCTTTTATTCTCTTTCCTATTCTTTTCTTCTTCAATCTAGTCCCTGCTCATAGAAACTTGTACATTGTTCAAATGCTATTTCTTATGTCAAATGATATTTATAAAATCAGCAAGCTGACTGGGCTTCTTAAATATACAGTCTCTGTTTTTTTTAAATGTAGCTTTAGAAATAGTGCTTTGTAAATAAGAGAGAATTGAAAGAAGAAGTTCAATATATTGCTCTATGAGGCCCACATGGTAAAATGAGTTTTAATTCAGATTGAAGTCAATTGTATCTCTTGACATGACATGTCTTTCCACAAATTCCTTTTGTGTATGATAATGCCACTCTTAGGCAGTGGATTCATAGAGGGAATCTGAATAGGTAATGATGGTAATTTGCCTCATGCAGGAACAGGGTAAAAATGACCTCCTTTATTTACCATGTTAGAGGAGGAAAATGATGTGGAGTTGGCTTTAGAAATACATGGTAAAAAGGAAAATTGATCTTTGTCTATGTTTGTCCTCTTTTGTTGATGTGGGAGCAATATTGAATGGCTTCTGGCAACTACTAATCAATTGCTATCTTCCTCCTGACAATCCTTTCTGTCATTGTTTGATACTCTTTTATCTCTTTTCTTGGTACATGTTATATTAGTACTATTCACTCAAACATTTATTGAGTGCTTACCTGTAGTCCACACTGCGCTAGATGTTATGGGGAGTAAATATAAGTACAGAAGAAGATGGGGCACCTGGGTGGCTCCATTGATTAAGCGTCCGACTTCAGCTCAGATCATGATCTCATGGCTAGTGAGTTTGAGCCCCGTTTCTGGCCCTGTGCTGACAACTGGGAGCCTGGGGATTGCTTCAGATTCTGTGTCTCCCTCTCTCTCAGCCTTTTCCCTGCTCACACTCTGTCTCTAAAAAATAAATAGACATTTTAAAAAAATATTTAAAAAATATTTGTTATTTTTAATATATTTCAGATGAAAATTAGCACAGTTACAAGGTAAACCAAAGTATTAGGGTTACAGTAAAACTTTGGATTGCAAGTAACTTGTTCTGCAAATGTTCTACAAGATGTGCAAACATTTCTAATAAATTTTAACTCGATAAACGAGCAATGTCTTACAATACGATTAGTACGTGACCCTGAGCATCACATGATCACAACTGAGTCAATTGTTCTTCTCTCTCTCTGTCTCTCTCTCTCTCCGTCTCCCTCTCTCTCCCTGTAGGATTGTGGGTAATTGTCAATGCAATGTCACATTTCTACGAAATCCTCAAAGGGAGGCAAAAGCAAGTGTCATTGGATAGGTTCCTTGTTAAAATTTGCGCAAAAAGAAAAAGATTCCATTGAGTCAATAGATAGCAGTGATAGTAAAAGTCATCCTTTTTTGTGTTAGATAACGCAATAACCCTCTTCTCTCTTGCCCCCCTCACACCAGACACAAAGGTTTTTGAAGGTAAGTGCAGGTGAATTTGTTTATTTTTCTTTATATTTTGTATTTTCTTTATTATATTTTATTATATTACATTATTTAATCATTTTTAATAAATATTTTTGGGTTGTGGAATGAATAATCTGAGTTTCCGTTATGTCTTATGGGGACATTCATGTTGATATACAAATGCTTTGAATTACAAGCATGTTTCCTGAATGAATTATGCTCATAAACCAAGGTTTTACTGTATTTGGATGTGAAAAAAAAATGAAAAAGCATTTCCTCATATGAATTAAATAAATGTGTGCAGCTTTTGTTACTTGTAATGAAGAGATGTCCTTTTTACTTCTCTAAAAATGTTAAAGAAAGCTTCAACAACTCTCATGAAAATACTTTTAAATAAGTATAAAAGAAACCTACATCTCACTTCCAGAGAGTCTAATGTAATAGCACATGGCACAGCAGCTATTTTATAAAAGCTTCCTCAGGTAATTTTTTTTAAGTTTATTTATTTATTTTGAGGGAGAGAGAGAGAGAGAGAGTATGCACGAGTGGCAGAGAGAATCCCAAGCAGATTCCACACTGTCAGTGTGGACTCAGGAACCAAACCGTGAGATCATGACCTGAGCCAAAATCAAGTGTAGGACACTTAACTGGCTGAGCCACCCAGGCACTGCAACCCCAAGGTGATTTTGATGAGTATCTGGTAACTAGAAACACTGCTGAATACATTGTTATCTTTCAAGTCAGGAAGAATTGCCCACAAAGCTGATGAGGTCACATGTAGTGACTGTGCTGGATTGAAATAGCAGTGGAGAAGTTTGGCCATTTTAGTAAACATGTGTACTCTAACAAATATTGAAACTAATACTTGAGTGAATTTTCATTAATGTCTAATTCAGTATACTGTACACATGCTTTTTAAGAATTTTTTAATAGTTTCTGTCTTCACTGACATTTCAAAAAATCCCTTTCTTCTTCTCCAAAATTATGTGGCTACTAACCTATGTCCCCCTGTGGTGTTTTCCATGTAGTATCATCTAGAGCTGTATGTGAGAGCTAGGAAAAGACAGGGTGAGGAAATGAGTGCTAATTAACATTACATTTGATATTAGCAATATGCTAGCTTTATAAAATGAACTGATACGCTTCCCAAATATGTCCAAATATATATATTTAAATATACATATATATATGTAGGTTTTGTTTTTGTTTTCTTCTTGCAAGTTTGAAAGAATTCTCTAGTAAGCCCACTGGATTGGCTGTTGGGCTATAATAATTTTCAAAATTTTGATTGTCATGATATCTAAATATCCTGCCTTTTTCATTAATCATTTTTAATTATATCATATAATTATCCATTTCACATATATTTTCAAAATACCGATTGATGTATATTTTCTCATTACATCTTTATTTCTAATATAGTCACATTCCTTTGAATTTTTAATGTTATACAGTCTTATTTTTATTTTCTTTTTTTCTAACCTATGAATTTTTAAGTAGGACAGTGATCTTGTTATGTTCATGTGATGTGATTATTATAGTTCTCGTCAAATTTTATTTAAATCAAATTATCCACAGATTCTCTTTGCCTGCTATTGTTTTATAATTTCATTGCCTTTTGTTTTCTGTGTTTGATACCTTGAGATGTGATTTTTATTCAGTTGATAATTT
This sequence comes from Panthera tigris, assembly GCF_018350195.1. Taxonomy (NCBI): domain Eukaryota; kingdom Metazoa; phylum Chordata; class Mammalia; order Carnivora; family Felidae; genus Panthera; species Panthera tigris. Next base: position 101,766,489 of record NC_056661.1, read on the forward strand.
TATTGACCAACCAGAACACTCTCTTAAAACTTTGATGTTTCATCAATAATCTGAATATATCACAGCTTTATACCATGACTCCAGCTTCTATCAGTGTTATTTGGACTCAGTAAATATGGACTTAGTTTTCTCAAGTATAAAATTTCCAAGTGAGACCATAGGAGATGGGTATGGGTGTGTGTGTGTGTGTGTGTGTGTGTGTGTGTGTGTGTGTGTGTGTGTCTATGTCTGTTTATAAAACATAACAGAATTTTTAAATGTCCCTAGCTGTGTCCATGTGTCTTTTTAAGATCGACTAATCTATCAGTTAAATATGCCATCATTCTTCTATCCAGAAGAGCCATTATAAAATATATTTGATAACATGTTCTATTACTTTAATTAGTCTTTTGAATTGAAATTTATTTATATCATCTTAATTTACTGGATAATTTCTATAACTCTTTTTAATTCTCTGTTTCTTTCTCTCTCTTTCTCTGTCTTTACCTTTTTGTTATGTAAGCTTTCATCCAGAAATTCTCATGAGTAGAAGAGATTCTTTTGGATTAATCATTGAATCTGCATACTGTATGTAGAGTGTATAAACAGGGGAACAAGTGTGAAGGCAAGGTCTACAGTATTCCTTTTTGACATCATTAAATGGTCAACTGTGTTGATATTTTCCAGAATATTGGAATAGGTTCCACTTAAGCTGCACATGAAGTCATAATTATCTAGTGTTCATTTAATTCTCAGTATTATTATCAGAGATTTTAGCAATAGTATACCAAGTCACAGCTTTCATCAGTATAGCAAATGTATTAGATATTGAGAGATCCCGGCCATGAATGTGACTTGTTCTTTGTCAGATTCATCTCAGAGCCAATCTAGGATTCTAGAGTCACATTGCTAGTTTTCAAAAAAAGAAAAAAAATGGGTGTAGATATACACTTTGATTGGCAATGATAGACTATATTCCCCAGTTACCAAAGTTATTTACAGTTGACAGTCTGACCCAAATACAGATTAAATAGAAGCACTAACGGCATTCAGTTTCACGAAGTCATTTTTTTCTCGATGCTCAGCCAGTTAGTAGTCTTGTAAAACCTACTTTGTCAGAGATAACAGATTTGAATAGGGCTGTGATGACGAGGAGGGTTAAACTTGGATAATTGCATAGGTACATTAAGTGCATCAGGTCTGAGTGCCTGCCATTATCTGGGGGGGTGGGGATCCTGAATTATCTTTTGATTCATCACTTTTCAAATGCAAAATAATTGTAGGATTCCAAACTTTTGACCTTTACAAAATGTAAAAAGAGAGGAAAATACTTTCTATCATGTCAATAGGTGGTTTCTTCAAAAATTATCCAGTGATTCATTTCTTACCTTAGTTTAGACCACTTTTGGTAATTAACTAGATTTTCTTACAAATAAAGCAAAAACACAAACATCTCTTTTCTCAATTGCACTATTTTGATAGCTCTAGGTGGATAAGATTTATTTTACCTATGGAACACTTTAACATGGTTTACCTGGCAAAGGTTTGGCTCATGCAAGTTTCCTGGCATGATTATTAATAATTCCCCTTTCACACCCCAAAGTGTACTAGTTTGGATGATAAATTATATGATCACTCTATTACCAGTTCTATCAGTCAAGGTTCTCCAGAGAAACAGAACCAGTGGGATATATGGATCGATAGGGATAGAAATAAAGATTCATTTCAAAGAAATGGCTCAAGCTATTGTGGGAGCTGGCATGGTTGAAATCTATAGATAAGTGATCTGGAAACTCTAGGGTAGGAGTTGAAGCTGTACTCTTAGGAAGAATTTCTTCTTTCACAGGGAAACTCAGCTTTTCTCTTAAGACCTTTACACTGATTATATAAGACCCACCAGCATTATCAATGAAATTTCCTTTACTTGAAGTCAACTATTTGTAGCTGTTAAGCACATGTACAAAGTACCTTCACAGTATTAAATAACAAAATTCAACCTGGTAATTTGAAGGTTTCATTGGATTTATTAAATAATTCATGAATTGGCTGAAGCTCATCTGCAAGTAGATTGGTGCTTGGAGGAGTTACACAAAATAGGTTTTCATGGATGGAGGGTGAGGACAAGAAAGTCATGAACAAAAGAAGAGGATTGTTTCAGAGGAGGCTGTTTGCTAGGGGAAAATGCAAGAGGTCTTGTATTATAGATTACCTGATCTTTCTTTGGGGGTTGGAGAGGACCCATGTGACCGTCACTGGCACTGATGGGAAGAAAAATTTCCTTACTGACCAGTTAGAGCCACATTTCTTAGGAGAAGTTAAAAGTGCAATTAGATGGTGTATTAAGTCCTGGTTTGGAAACTCTGTCTAAGTGACACCGTTTTGGGCTTCTGGTTTTCTTTCTCTTTCTTTCCCTTTTCTTTCTTTCTTTCTTTCTTTCTTTCTTTCTTTCTTTCTTTCTTTCTTTCTTTCTCTCTCTCTCTCTCTCTCTCTCTCTCTCTCTCTCTCTTTCTCTCTCTCTCTTTCTTTCTTTCAACAATAGCAACACCTATAATAGCTCAGACCTCCCTTGCAGAAACACCTTGGCCCTCTCTACTTGTAATCTTTGCAAGTTAACTCTTGTTTGTAGTGGCCTGACACTAGAGAAGGTGGGCAGCTTTTTAATGCAGTGGGTTGCTGATAAGGACAGAGAGAGTCTCCCACTAGTGAAAATCTTTCAGTAGGCTACACATTGCCTGTCTTGTTGTTTGTTTTGTTTTATTGTTGTTGTTTTTATTAACATTATAATCCAAACTAGGATGCCTGCCAGAAAAATTGTGTTCACAGATGCTTCTTTGATGCTGGTGGACTGCCTGTTT